>NW_024424786.1:1642783-1989348 GCF_017311325.1 Ursus maritimus
CCGTGCTCTGAGAGTACTGCCAGTCTAACCGTGTTGTCCCCGTGGAACTGTTAACGAGGACATGTGGCGCCAGGTTTCCAAAATCAAACTGACGGTCCAGTTTGAAATTCCTAGGGCCCTGGTCAGCCTGTGGGCCTTGTAACTGGGTTTCTGGCCTGCCCAGTCTCACTTCTGCAAGTGTGAGTGTTCTTTGCAATCCAGGGGTTATGAGAAATTCAGAACTATTTGGGTGTTCAGACAACGTTAGTAGTGAATCAAAGCCCGGACTTGGACTCAAAGTCCTCATTTCTTCCTTTTCTAGCTGTGTCCCGTGGGCCGGTCATGTTCCAAACTTCTTTGAACTTTCATTTTCACCTCTAAAATGGGGATATTTGTGGTTTCCTCTAGAACTGACATAAGGATTAAAGAAGAAATTATATATAAAATATATATATAAAGAAAATAAATTAGTGTTTTGCCTGGTACAAGAAATGGTAAGTGTCCCACCAATAGCTTCAGATTCTCAGATCCAAACAAATTCCTCTGGTGAAGACCTACCGCGTGGGAGACATGAAGACAGCGGGTCTGTAACGATGAGCACAGCCCAGTTTCTGCCTTTGAGAGGTTCACGCTCCATTGAAGGAGGCAGGCACGTAAATAAATAGACCACACTGCAGGAGAACACGTGCAGTGATAGGAACGAGCATTCGGGGAGGGAGCATGGGAACACAGTCACGAGCTTCCTCACTGACCTTGGGGAGAAGGGCACTCAGGCTAAGCACCTGGAAGGGGCTCTCCATGATGATGGAAACCACAGGAAGAACAGGAATTCACCTATTCACCTAGGAGGTGAGGAGATTGTTCCAGAAGAGGGAATGGCACCTGCAAAGGCCAAATGTGAAAACACGGGATGTGCCTCATTGAACAAGGGGCCAGCAAAGGATTCGGAGGTGAGGGATGGCTTAAAGAAACCTACGTTTTTCGTGTTTTTTTTTTTTTTTTTTGGAAGCTGTCCCAGTACTAGTTTCCAGCTAGTGAATTGGAGGGGCCCTTAGACTTAGGGGTGGTACTGTCTCTTTAGTTTTCGGATGTGCTATCTTTAACCTTCTGTGTTTTCGATCTAATGGGTGAAAAACCAGACCCTAAAAACATATCTCTGCGAGCGATCGCATAAGCAACGTGGTACTCGTTCAGCAACGTGGCGGAAGGTTGGGATTTCAGTTCTCTTAGAAGTTCAGTTATGTGATATCAGCAGGGGCAGACCCGGATTTCGTGAGGCCTGAGGTTTGTACAAAGTCCCGCGGGCGAAATTGGGAGGGTTGTTCCCAGAGCCTTGCGAGGTCTCAGCCAAGTGAGGGGCCCCGCGGCATGAGCATCAGCAGCCGTACGGCTCCCAGGCTTCTGCGCACCGGGGAGGTGCTGGAGTCCGACTTGACCCCTCCGAGCCTGAGTCCTGGTGTGGAAAGTGGGAGTGCTCATCATAACAGTGTCTTGGATTTGTGCTGAGGATTGGTAAAGCTGTTCGTGTGGAAGGCTTAGCACAGCACATGGCATGGGGTAGACGACTAGTATTTGTTCCATTTCTTTTTTTTTTTTTCCCTAAGATTGTATGTATTTATTTGTGTGTGAGAGAGAGAGACTACAAGTGGGGGAGAAACAGAGGGAGAAGCTGACTCCCCGCGGAGCAGGGAGCCCGATGCAGGACTTGATCCCAGGACCCTGAGATCATGACCTGAGCCGAAGGCAGACGCTTAACTGACAGCCGCCCCACCGTCCCTGTTCCTTTCTTACTAAAATACACTGCGCATGTCCTTGCAAAGATAACCCCAATCGGCCTATCAGGAGTAGACTTCGTGACAAAAATAATCACTGTTTCTTGCCTGGAGTGAGAGTCCCTGCCTGTCTGTACAGCTGTTGCTAGGGCGTTCAGTACAATGAGCTGCCCTTGTTGGCTGTACGACCAGATTCCCCATCCAGAAGGCTCTGCACTAGTCTTTGGGAATCCACAGATTTCAGTGAGAGCCTTAGAAATGGAAAGGATAAGCCAGCAAAGCTGGGGCACATTTCAGTTTGCTGGGGAGGCAGGATGGCATGGTGGGGAAAGGCACCCAAGAGCCCCGTGTGCAAATTCTGCTCCGTTGCGTTTAGGCTGCGTGACCCTGGGAGAGTTGCCTAACCTCTTGGGCTACAGATTCCTTCTGTGAGAAATGGAGCTAATGATCCTCCCATTACCAGGTCACTTTGAGAACGAAGGGCACTGGTGGGCATAGTGCCTCCCAAGAGCGCGTGCCACGTTGCAGGCATTCAACAACTGCCGCCTGGTATCATTTTTACAAAGTACTGTTCAACATCCCCACACATGCACTGTGAAGGAATTGACTCGCTCATCTTTGCCGCTTGAAATTTACATTCGAGACACCAAATTTTTCAGGCTTCTGAAAATCGCCCTCTCCCCCAAGTGTACAGGAAGGGTCTTTTGAATTATCAGCTAAAGAAAGCCAGCTTGTGTTCTCAAAGGTGCGTCGACCCAGCCAGAAGATGGATTCCCTTCATTCCCTTTACATCCTTAGTAATTTAATTCCCCTGTCCAGTTTATGGGCCTTTCCCCCCTTGATTGTCCTTGTGTGGGTGACAGAAGCAGATGAACATGGGGCTGGAGCCTAGAAGAGTCGAGTCAAGGAGAGCGGCCCCACAGGAAACCAAACGGAGGATGTGCGAACCAGGCGTCGAAATTAATACACTCCAACTTGTAATAACATTTGTGCAATAATAATATTCCTTTGCAGTTTAATATTCTATTCAGCCCCTTTAAAAGATTGCCCTGGTGCTTAATGAATGACCAATGCTTATTAGGTTAAGTCGTATTTGAGCTGGCCTGTGCTGCTCTGGTTCAAGTGATTTAATGGGAATTATTTAATAGGTATTATTAGGATAATTAGAAAATGATCGCAGTTAGGCAATAATATTGAGCTATAAAGGTTGTGAATAACCAAATTTAGAGACAGGCCTGAAAACATGAGTAGTCTGTGACAGTTATGCAGGCTTCTCTAATAATTACGTGCGCCGGTCTGAAAGGCGCTTTTGTTCCTAGGAGTTATTCATTAGGCGGGCATTGAATTAGAGGAACATGCGGGGGTGCGGGACGGAGGGCAATGATGGCTGATGAGCTAAATGAGGCTTTGATGAGCTCCTAATTGTCGTGACAACAATTCCTTCTTTCTTTCTTCCCAACAGTCAGAAATAAACTCCCCCACCCCCGGGAAGGGTTGTTCCCCATTTTGTCAAGGAAAAAGAAACAAAGAAAAACAAAAATCCAACCACCCACCCTAGATGATAAGTCATGATGTCCTGTCGGTTGGGTGTTGGGAGGCAGGGAGAAGTGTTATGGATGGATTCCCCTGGTGCTCCTAGCTGCCCGGAGTTAAGGTCCAGGATGTGCAGGGGCCTGATTGCCCTGGGCCCCCACCCTCTATGGGGAAAATGAGCCAAGCTTTGCGAGCCACTTAGACTCTTCTTGGTCAAGGCGCTCTTAGCCACTGCTTTGTTATCGATGTGGTGGTCAGTGTTAAGTGTGAGGGCCATGGAAGTCCCCAATTTTGCAAGAGACCATCATTCAAATTTAGATGGTGTGGATAACAGAATCTCCGCTTTCTTTCAATAATTGGAGGCAGGTAAAATCTGATGAAGACTGAGAGCAGCTTGGAAGAAGAAAAGATTTGTCCCTAGGGGAGGTATATGGGAATTACTTTTCCCTTATAGCTCTACCAACTTTTTGGGAAGGTTGACCAGCTGGTTGTCTGCATTGAGCTGTTTGTTTGTTTGTTTGTAAGTTTTTTTCAGAGCCAGATGGCTTCTCCTTCACAAAGACGGAGTTTACAAAGTAATAGCAGGATGTGTGAGGCTGCCAGTAGGTGGCAGCAGGAGCACATATTATGCCAAGGGAACGTGCAATGCTAAGCTAGCCAGGAAGAGGGAAGTAGTTTGGCTTACACTCTGTGGTTTTTATCTTGATGGCTGCTGAGGAACAGAAGAAATAATACTTTTCCTTGATAATGTAACACGAGGTGCCCTGAAAAGAACGCAGATACCGCAATCAGACACTTGTGAGTTTGAATCCCCACGCCATTCGTAGAGAATGCCAGGAGTGACAAGATTCCAAAGTCGATGGCTCAGCAAGCCAGGAATTTGGATGGGTTTGCCGCAACTCTGTGCGCTGAAAGCAAACAGTGAAACTCCGTGCACCGGAGCACAGGAGTTGTCTACTCCCCGCCCAGCAAGCAGCAGGAACGCAGCATGGTACGAGTTACCTTCTACCCGAGTGACCTGGCAGGCCCAGATGGCAGCTGTGCACATGGTGGATGGTGCCACGGCCCGGAAGCTCAAGGCAGGGCCCTCCGCGGCATTTACAGCAGGCACCGGCAAGCCAGCCCCTTCCCAGGAAGCAAGTAGTTGTACAGTAGTCCTGCTGAGGGATCCTGACCTCCTTCTCAGAAGCGTCTCCCTGGCTGGTTGTAGGAGTTGCTCGGGCTTGGAGGGTGGTGAGGCCTCACTGTTAATCACACTCGGCAGACATGTGTGGGGGTGCTCAGGGTCTACTCAGGGTCTACTGCAGATTGCCTTACCCAACAAATAGTAATTATGCACCAATCGCGTGTGCCCCTCGGATTCCAGCCTCAGTGGCCACCCTGTAGAAAGTCAGTGGCCTTCCCACAAACATGGGCCCTGTGAGGGTGAGCCTGAGATTCTTTTCCTGAAGAAGAAGGCTTGAGTCCTCTCCGCTGAGTGGATTCCTGGGGCATCGAGGTCTCAGAGTTAGCGGCCCTAGAGCATTGCTTTAAACACAAAAACCACCATGACAACAGCAAGACGTACATTTTATATCACAAGTTAGCCCATGTAAATATATACTTGAATACAATTCATCAAGAAATAATACTGAATTTTGCAACATATAAAAGACTAGTACTTTCCATTCCATCTTATTTTTAGTGCTTGTGATGACCCATTAGGTTAATTTTGCAACCCTCAGATTTAAAAAAAACACGGTCATAATGATCTTTACCTGGAAAAATATTTGAAACTAGATTACCAAGTGGCCGACTCAGTCAGAAATAGAGAATGCAGTTCCCGAGAAGCATGGAGCAGCAGAACGGGGGACTAGATGCTGTAACCGCCCATTCACCACAACAACTATACTTTCCAAAATACTGCTGGGCTCCCAAGTAAGTGAGGTAAACCTCTCAGGGCCAAGAAGAAGGAAGAGTAGGAGAAGAAAAGTGTGCTGGAACTTACATGTGCCAGGAGGGAAGCAAGCATAAAAAAGAAATCCAGGGTTGCCTTGAGGATAAATACCAGTGGTTTTAAAGTTTAAGCCTTGGGACTAAGGAAAAGGAGGGAAGCTAACCTCGAGAGTCCCGCATTATGCCAGCTCTTCTAAATCCCTGAAAGACAAGCATCGATCGTCTACGAAAGAAACCAGGCTTTCATTTATGATCTCTGGATTCAGACAAATTAAGTTCAATAAACTGTGAGATGATAATAATAAATAATCCTACAAAACACAAGGAAGTGAACCACTAAGAATGGCAAAAACAACACATTTAAATGGCCAAGAACTTAAGCTATTATTAATTATTAAATACAGAATATGTATGTCTATGTGTCAGACATTTACAGAAACAGATTACACATAAAAATGAGCAAGCAGAAAGAAACACTATAGAAGAGGCCAGGCAGCACCACCTTCACCTTAACCAGCCGTGACCACAGTCAAACGTAACACCACGAGCTTCCTGCTGTGACGTACCGAGAAAGACACATCATCACTTAGGCAGCAGCAACGCTTAACCTGAATTTAACCATAAGGATATAATCAGACAATTGCAAACTAAGAGACCATCTGCAAAATAACTCACAAATGTCAATGCTGTAAAAAAAACAAACAGCGTGGCCATATCTAGGAACTGTTCTAGATGAAAGGAGACTAAAGAAACGTAACAACTACATACAATGCTTAACCCTTTAGGTTTAAGTTTTTTCAAATAAAAAGCTGAGAAAATGGCCAGGGATTTTTTTTTAAGGATTTTTAAAAAATAAATAAATGGAGAGTCTGAAAATGAAAAATACGTTCATTGAAATTAAAAACCCAGTGAATGTACCACACAGCAGCTTGGACACGGTGGTAGAGAGAATGAGTGAATTGGACACTATATCTGAGGAAATGAACCAGAATGCAGCACAGAGAGAGAAGGAGATGGAAAATACCAAAGCGTGGTTTGTGGACACAAGATAAAACGAGAAGGTGTGGTATGTGTTCGATCAGAGTCCTGGAAGGGGAAAGTAGAAAAAATTAAGGTTGTGTATTATTTGAAGAGATAATGGATGAAGCATGAGGACAAAGCATTTATAAATGTTAGCTTTCTTTTTCTGCAAATGGGTGAAAGCCATGAATCTATAGATGCAGAGGTTCCAGGATACAGAAATCAGGATAATTTGAAGTACATCCACACTCTACCTTGGCACAACGAAGGAAAATGTAGACCATCAAGGACAGAGATTATCTTAAAGTGGATAAAGAGTAAAGATAAATCATCTAAAAAGGGAACGAAATTTTTACTAACAGCCCTTTTCTCAGTGGCAATAATGGATGTTACAAGACAGTGGAGTAATAGTGTCAAACAGCTAAAAAACCCCAACTCTCCAGCGAGAACAGTGTACACAGAAAAAGTGTATTTCAAGAACAAGTGCACAATAAAAAACGTTCATTTTTTTCTCAAATAGAGTTAACCATGTATAAACAAAATTCTAGACAATATACTTTAAGGAGAAAGGGATATGCAGAAGGAGGATCTGAAATACAGGAAAAAATGGTGAATAAAAAAGTAATAAACACGTAGTAAATCAAATAAACCTTGTTGATGTAAAATAACATGGAGTTTTAAAACAGAACTGAAGTACCGAACTAAAATAGATATAAGTTTGGAGTTGAGTGATTGGAAGCAAAGTGTCCCAGGGCACTTATACTGTTTAGAAGAAGGTTAAGAGAATAAGTTTAAACTTTGTTAAGGTACTAAAAGTACCTACTTAAATTTTAAATGTAGACACTAAAACAATAGACATAAAATTAGTAACTTCCAGATCTGTTGGAGGAAACAAAGGGAAAAGAAATTTAAAAAAAAATAATGATCAGCCAAACAAAAATCCCAACTCAATTCCAAATAAAAGCAAAAGAGCATTTTAAAAAGATAAAAAGATAGCCCAAAGTAGGACATAGAAGCAAATCCAAATACCTCAGGAAACATAATGAAAGTTAATGAACGAGACAACCGTATGCTGTTTAGCAAATCCGTATAAAATACAAATACACAAAAAGCTCTAAAGTAAAAGGATGACAAAATATATACTCACTAAATAAAGCTGTGGATAACGTATTGTGTTCAAAATTCTCCATAACAAAAATAATTAAGAAACGAGGAAAAAATCTGGAGGTAATTACATTAAAAGCAGATAAAATAGCCTTTAATACCAAAATGATGATTAGGAATAAACAGGAATAAAATTACTACATAATTTTTATTATGTTTTAAATATTTTATTTACCTTTTCACTCGAGAGGGAGAGAGAAAGCATGAGCGGGGGAGAGGGGCAAAGGGAGAGGAGCAAGGAGATGCGTGCTCAGCACACAGCCCTATGCGGGGCTTGATCCCAGGACCCTGATCATGAGCTGAGTGAAACCAAGAGTCAGAAGTTCCACCAGCTGAGCCACCCAGGTGCCCCATATTACTACGTAATTTTTAAATGATCAACTCACCAAGAAGATATCACAGTTTTAAATGCATATGTATTGATTATAATAGGCTCAAAATATATGTAACGACAACAACAAAAACGGATGAACTACAGGGGGAATTTCTACTACCGGGGCAGGAGATTTTTAGTATATCTTTCAATGATAGTCAAGCAGACAAAACATTAGTATAAATGTGAACAAATGCAACAAATAACCTTACTTTAAAAGGCATTTATAAAACCCTCTACCCCACACTTAGAGAATGTATATTCTTCTCAAGTTCATGTGGTGATTTATAAAAATTGACCATACTAGTTCATAAAATAAATCTCAGAGAACCTGAATTCTACAGACCACATCCTGTAATACCATGTACTTACCATGTGCTTGACTTAGAAGTCAGTAGCCAAGAGATAGTTTTTAAAACTATGCATTTGGGAAGTTAAAAGATATAGTTCTCATGGATCAAAGAAAAAAATCAAATGGGAATTTCTTAAAAATATACTTGGAAATTTAAAATATACCAAATACGGAAAGGAGAACAGTAGACCACAACTCAGGGGATGCAGTGAGAATGCTGTTGAGAGGTATAGCCTTCAGTACTTTTATTGGAAAAGAAGAAAGGCTAAAAGTTAACGAGTTAAGCCTCCAACTTAACTTAGAAAAAGCAAAAACAAAATAAACCTAAGAAAGAAGATAATAAGCGGAAAGAAATGAAATAGAGTCGTTGTGAAATGAAGAGGATCAAACAAGCCGAATGTTGGTTCTTTGAAAAGACTAATAAAAGACTAGAAGCAACCCTCTTCGATTGGTTTTTAAAAATAAAATAGAAGACACAAGACAGAAAACAGATTAGGAATGAAAAGGGCAGACATAACCAGAGATATAGCAGATTTTAAATAAAGAATATAAATGAATATTTAATGCAATTAATTTTAAAATTTGGCAAACTAAGGGTGAATTAATAATCACCATGTTAACAAATGAAAAAGGGAAACTATATAAGTCTTTTCAATATAAGAAAAAATATCATTCGACAAAATTCAACACTCATTTGGAGGAAAACTTTTAGCAAAAAAGGAACAGAACAAGATACAATGTTCTTAGTTTGAAGGATATCTTTGAAAATATTGTAGCAAACATCACTGTTAGATGGTAAAATAGTAGAAGCATTCCTTTAAAAATCAGAAGAGAAGAATGACTACCCCTTCTATTAGACACTCCCCAGGAGACCCTAGCCAGTACGGTAAGACAAGGGGGAAATGGCATAAAGTTTGGAAAGAAGAAGCAAATTTTTGTTGTTTCCAGGTAGTAGAATTATCCACATGAGAAGCCCCCAAAAATGCACAAATAAATTACTAAAAATAAGAGCCTATATGACGGTGATTGGATATAAGCTTAACATAGAAAAAGCAATTACATTTCTAGATCTCAGCATAAAGCAATTAAAGAATGAAAGAGCAAACATGTCCCTTGCATTAGCATAAAAACATATGGTACCTAGCAGAAAATGAAACAAAAATGTACACGACCTTTATGAAGCCAATTTTATTGCTTCACTGAAAGCCACCAAAAGACTCACACATAATCTCACATACACGAAAACCTGGTGTCAGCCTGCAGTGGCATTGCAGGTCACGGGTAATAAGTGACTCTGGGACAAGTGGTTTTCAACAGAGGAGAAAGATGAAATTGAGTCCTACGTCATACAAACAAATCCATTTCGTAAGGATTAAAGATTTTAATATGAAAAGTGAAACTTGAGAAGTTAAGAAGAATCTTTTTGACCTCAAGCTGGTGGTCTGTAGACACTCTAAAGGAAAAGAAAAGAAAGATAAGCCACGACTTCAGAAACTACATCTGCAACAAATATAACCAAAAAAGGATCAGTGTTCTAGACTGTGTAAAGAACTCTTACAAATCAATAAGAAACAGAGAAGCAAATATTTGCCTACATAAAAAATAGGCAAATAATTTGCAACGACACGGATGGAACTACAGGGTATTATGCGAAGTGAAATAAGTCAATCAGAGAAAGACAATTATATGACTTCATTCACGTGTGGAATTTAAGAAACAAAACAGAGGATCATAGGGGCAGAGAGGAAAAAATAAAACGAGAAACCAGAGGGGGAGACAAACCATAAGAGACTCTGAATCATAGGAAACACACTGAGGGTTGCTGGAGGGGAGGGGGTAGGGGGATAGGGTAACTGGGTGATGGGCATTAAGGAGGGCACGTGATGTAGTGAGCACTGGGTATTATATAAGACTGATGAATCACTGACCTCTGCCTCTGAAACCAATAATACATGATATGTTAATTAATTGAATTTAAATTAAAAAATAAAAATAGGCAAATAATAAAAATATTTACTTCACAGAAAGAATACTCATTTTAGTAACTAGGAAAATGCAAATGAAGACTACAATGAGAAACTATTTTAAACTATTAAATTACCAAAATTTTTAAAACTTGATAATACTAAGGATGTGGCAAGGATGAGAAACCAGGGAAACTGTTTATTCAATGTTAGTGGGAGTATAAACAGTCATAGCTCTTGGGAAGACACTTTGGCTTTCTGCCGTGAAAGTGACTGACCTTTTGCATACCATACTATTCAAAAAGTTCATTTGTAAGTGTGTATTCCAGAGCAGAACATGAAGAGCAACTTCGATATCCATCACCAGGAAAATGGATCAGTTACGATATGTTCAAAGATACCCCCAAAGTGATTTTGACTGTTGAGGCAAGGAAGACTCAAAAAAACTACTGTAAGTTGTTTCATGGAAAAAAAGAAAATTGAATGGAATGATTCAGTTCAACTCGTGTTTGTTGAGTACAGCATCAGTAGAACTCAGCACGGCTGGAAGGCAACTCTCTCATGCACCACATTTTGGGAAAATGCACAAGAGAAATTAAAAAGAGGACTTGTAATGCAGGATAAAAGTCTGGCTGGAACCTGTGGGTGTAATGCAGCAAAGAGGCTGAATCGGGCCGGGGGGGGAGTTCTAAAGACAGCAAAATAGTGCCTTTAACGCTGTTTCTTTTGGATTGAGAACAAGGAAAGGAGAGGCCCAGTGCTGAGGCAGATGGTGTAAAGTTACATGATGAAAAAAGGCAGAATTTCCAACTCTCAGCTTTTATGTTTTCTTTATCAAGGAAAATGGTCCTCCATCTAGAAATGTTAAACACATCTAGAAGAGGGAATTGAATCTGGATGAGAAAGCTGGGTGAGAAAAATGAGAGAGCAATGAATTCAGGTTTCTAAGCCCAGGTGAAAGATGGTATATAGAGTAGTGTCTTGGGTGTGGCATTACGCAATCAGAATTTGTCGAGTGAACCAAATTAACCCCCTGGTGTTTGAAATAACTGGTAGATGTAACCTCCGTCTTTGGAAATCCATGGAGAGTCCCAGAACCAAAGACTAAAGGCCAGTATATTTTCTATGTTTCATATCGCATGGGAAAGAAATATGAATTCTGATCCTTGTCAAAATTCTAGAAAGAATTATTAAAGAAATTGTGAACATTTAGAAGGAAATTTAGAGAGTACTAGGAACCACTGGTGTTTACTGAGAAGCTGAGAAAACAAATGTCATTTCCTTTTCTGGGTGGAGTTGTGAGGTTTGCAGTGCCAATGGACATGGCAGACACTGGGAAGCTTGATTTCAGGAAATTAGTTTACCACAGTTTCCTGTAACAGCCTCATGGACAAAATAGAGACATGTGTGCTGGATGATGGGGTGCAGTTAGAGTCTGTAGCACAGCCTCGCCCGAAGCCTGAGAAGGGTCCTAATGATGGGCCAGATGGCTCTGTTCTTGGTCCAGTCCCATCCGACATTTTGTTTTCAATATTGCATAGAGGTCCAGGATGCCCATTTATCAATTCTGCAGAAATCCCAAAGTGAGCACTGTGTCAGCTCGATAAAATATCCAAAAAGATTCCCTTCTGATGGAACAGAGTAGACAAGATGATACGTAACAAGATACATAGAAAGTCTTGAGTCAGGCGAAGGGAAAGATCAGTTGTACCAATAGAACACGGAGTCATCAGACGTCGCCAGCACCAGGGTGGAAGGACCGCCTTCGTGTGCAAGGTAGTAAGAGCCCAGTGAAGACACACGGCAGCCAAGAGACCTTGGCAGCCCCAGGGTGCCGGGCAAGGGTGCGGGAGGGTCTCTCCACTCTGAGCTGTTGATACTCTGATTCGGACTCGCTTTCGGCTACATCCCCGGGTGGGCAGCCCTCTGTGACACAATGATAAATGACCTGGGGGCGCTGGCTCTGACAGAACGCTTCAGTGAATCCTGAGACCTGTCTTCAAATACACGAATGCCTTCTGTGTGAAGGTGAAGTGTTCTCTCTTTTCCTCCAGAGGGCAAAACTGGACTCAGTGGCCGGGGGGCCAACCCATCGAAGGCCGGTGGAAAGAAGGCTTCTGTCCGTCAGAGCAGACAGCCCTGTAGGGAGCTCCCCCATCACGTGGGGCATTGTCGTAGAGGCTGGGGCGGAAGGAGGGAGAGGGAATTCCTGGAACAGATGACCCCAGAGCGGTCTTCCATCGTGTATGTTACATGATTTGAATAATGACCGTTTCCATTTATTGAGCTTAAACCACGTGCCGTGCCTGGGTTAAGGTGTTCGTGTGCACAGTCCCACTGCATTTCCCTCACAGATGAGAGGCCTGGGGCTCAGGGAGGCTATGCTAAGTGTTCAAGCCCACGTGGTGGGGGGTGGAAGGGTGCAAGTTGGATCCCAAGTCTGAGTTTAAAGTAACTTTTATGTTACATATCATCTCTGGTCTATATACTTTATTCTTTGATTCCCGTCTGTGTGGTCGTAGCAAGGGACGCGCTGTATTCTATTTGGCTGTGCAGGGTTGGTTTTTCCCTAAGAGTTGAAACCAATGCTTATTCACCCCTCCCCCTCAGCACTGTGAACACTACTCAGAAGATGTTAGTACTCAACATGTTTATAAATTCATTCATTCATTCATTCATTCGTTCATCCGAGAAACCTAAGGAAGAAGAACACCTTGCTTATTTCTCTTCCTCCCTCTCTCCCTTTTAATCCTTTCTGTGTAAAACTTCACTTTTTCAACCACCTTGCGTGTCCCTTTGTATCCTACAGTGTAAAGTACAAGAGCCTTAGCACGGGGCCTCTATGATGAAATCCTCAGACACTCCCAGACCTCACCCTGCACCCCTCCATCCCCCTTAGCCCTGCCTGATCTCTGTCTCTACTGCCTTCTGTCCCATCCCCACGTCTTTGCTGACACTGTTCCTTCTTCTCGGAAATGTCCTCTCCCATCCTCGTTATTTCCTCTCCAAGTGTTACCCATTCTTCAACATCCCAGTTCAAACACCCAGCCAGCCTCACATCCTGACCAGGAAAACCCTCCCTTCTCCATTTTCTCAGAGTACTT
The DNA here is from genome assembly GCF_017311325.1 of Ursus maritimus. Lineage (NCBI taxonomy): Eukaryota > Metazoa > Chordata > Mammalia > Carnivora > Ursidae > Ursus > Ursus maritimus. Next base: position 1,655,980 of record NW_024424786.1, read on the forward strand.
TTTTGCTGCTTTGTTGTTGCAAGAGTTTCCTAATGGTCTATTTTATTCTAGCTCTTTAAATCCATCTGATTCGGAAGAGTCTTAAAGGAAAAAAAAGAGATGGCAGGCGTTATGCCTTACTGCGTCCACATTTCTCATGATAGGTAGCCTTATCTGTCACTGTGTCCCCAGTACCTGAAGCAGTATCCAATACCTATTCAATGAGTAGGTATTATTAGACGAGTGAACGAACTGTGGGTGGATGGATGAAATGGACAAATGAATGAATTCATCAGAAGTCAAGATCTGCATTATAGCACCAGTTTACCCATTATTTATATAATTTGGGGGCACTTCATATAAATCTCTCTAAACCCAAGTGTCCATATCAATAAAAAGGTGGTTAAGAAGACAGGGAGGGGCACCTGGGTGGCTCAGTCATTGGGCATCTGCCTTCGGCTCAGGTCATGATCCCAGGGTCCTGGGATGGAGCCCACTTCAGGCTTCCTGCTCAGCGGGGAACCTGCTTCTCCCTCTGCCTCTCCCCCCACTCACGCTCTCTCTTTCTATCTCAAATACATAAAATCTTTAAAAAGGGGGGGGGAAGGGAACTCATTTTTACAGATGACTTAGTAGGTACAAGGCAATGTGCTCGGGGTGTGACTCACCTTACACGTTTATAAGAAGGAGGGAAGGAGTGAGGAGGAGGGGGTAGTGCTGTGCAAGCTGCGAGAAGCCTGGCTTAGGATAAAGCTCACTTGAGTTCAGGTCCTGGCTCTGCCACTTACTCACTGTGAGCTTGGGAAAATTAATCTTCTAAACCTCTGTTTTCTTCAGCTATCAAGTGGTCACAGTAAGCAAACCTACTGGTGAGTTTGTGATGAGGATTTAGTGTGATGTCCCATTAACGCATGGAGCCCACTGACAGGCATGTGATCACTGCATAACACACAGTAGCTGATTACTGTTGTGTTACTTGTGTGTCTTGTTGTTCAGTTTAACCAATAAAGAAGCAAAGGCTCACGCATAACTTCCGTCCGCGCTGTTTTCCCCTCTGCCTATGGGACACTCCAGTATAAATCCTTCTAGAATGGCCATGAGCTTTGCAATACAGCCTGCGTTCTCAGTTCAGGGTGAAATACTAAAAAGCCACCTCCATGTTGCTACTTCTCAAATATGCCCAGATTTTAACATTTTATTATCTAAACCTTTAGCATCTAACATTGCATATCTAAAAGCGTTGTCAGTGTTCCTATGGTTATTCTTATGTTTAATAAAGGTCATAATCTAAGTTATAAGAAGGTATGAATATAACTCCCCCAGTGAGACTCAAAGCTAATAACATTCTTTTCTCATCATTCAGCTTTTCTTTGTGCAAAAAATCAAAATGCTAATCACCGCCCCTCTATGATTAAATGTAGCACGGGCGTCTCTGCCCCGCGAGGGAGCCACGCCCCACCTGGGCACTCAGTAATCATTTGATTTGGAGGGGGAAGGGAGGAGGAGATAGTAACCAGCAGAATGAGTAGGGTTTTCTTTGGTGGAGAATGTGAGGCATAAACATACGGAAGTTTTACAGAGGACGTACCAGTAGGCAGGAGAAGTTTCATTTATGGCAGGACATGATCAGGATTGTATGACCCTTGGAGCTGAAGGATCCTTGGCCCCGATGTCCAAGAGGACCTCGCCCCCAGAGCGTGCCAGGTGGGCTTGATTAGGCAGGCCCGCAACCTGCGGCATCAACAGGCCATCAGGGGGCTGCCGCCTGCCGAGCCCTTTCCCGCTACAAACAGAGCCCACTAAAGCAACGCCTACGCGGGTTGATCGTGGGGAGAGAAATGCCAATCTAACGCATTTGCTGTTGATTTCTTAAGCAGATTCAGGCGCACAAGATGAAGCAGAGCTCTTGCAGGAATGGTTTAAGCTGGCTCTGGAGAAGAATAAATTAATGCGATATGAGTCAGAGCTCCTGATCATGTAAGTAAGGCAACACAGATAACAGCGAGTCCTAAAAGCAAAGCGGGTGGGAGTCGGGTGGCTCGCCCTCCCAGGTTGAAGTCCCAGGAATTTTTCTCCTCGTGCATACAGAATTGTGATTGAGGCAAATTGGTATTTGGCGTCTTGCATATCATGTTGTCATTACTGCGGAGAATCTTCGTCGTCTGTTCTCTCTGTGGAGTCCTGTGGCTCAAATAGGTGTCAGGCGATGGGTCCGGGGTTGGAGAGCGTTTGGATGAGGTATTTGCAGTCTATCCCCCCCCCCCAACTCCGGGCCGGGGGGGGGGGGGGGGGCACCTGCAGTCGCACACCTGCGGAGGGGAAGCATGTATCTGGCCTCTGAGTGTGAACCCTGGGAAGGGCTTGGGGAGATCCGCCCGGCTACTTCCTTGCGTATTTAACATACTGAGGGACTGAGACCCCTCCGGCTGTGCTCTCTGAATGAGAGGTTGCAGCCTGGTGGGCGATCAGAAGGTAGAGCTGGATCTCCTGACATCGGACAGAGCCGAAGGTCACTCAGCCAGATGCGGACATATCTTTGGGGGTAACCATTCAACCCACTACACTAACCTGACCCCAGAATTACACATATTCACCTATGTCGTCACGAAAGTTAATGGACCCACTTGCTTCTTTGGGGGCAAGGCTTTTACTCTAGACCAGTGGATCTCAACTGCGGGCAATTTCACCCCCCAGGGGATATTTAACAATTTCTGGAGACATTTTTGGTTGTCACCCCAACATAAACACCTAAAACACCAATAGTGTCAAGATTGAGAAGTCTTAGACCCATGGCAAGGCTCCGAGTAATCAAGAACCAGGTCTGCTCTAGGCAGGCTGATCCCAAGAGAAAAAGGGTGTGAGCTAGGTTCACCTAGTTCCTCCCAAATTTGCCTCTTCCAGGGTGGGAGTGAGTAAGAGTGGGGGTTGGGGAAAGAGACCAGGAGTTACACTCATTGAGCTTCATGGACATGGAAAGAAAGTCCAGGATTGAGGAAGAAGACATCTTCCTTAGTAATTATTTTTTCAGTCACTATTTTTTAATTGGATACACACGCTGAAACTCAGAGCCACACTTGTCCTTGCCCACCTGACGGCAAAGCCCTTTTTACACAGTCATACCATCCTCCTGTGGACCACATCTGAATCACAACGTTCATTCAACAAAAACGTATCCAACACATTCTGTGTGCCAGGAACTGTGCTGGGTACTGTGCAAAGAAGAATAAACAGGGCGATGGTCCCTGTCTTCCAGGATCTCGTGGTTTCGGGGGAGGCAGACATGCAAACACACAGCACACCAGCAATGAGAAAACATGGCGAGAGCTCCATGGAGGTGTGTGGAAGGAGCAGTCCGTGCGTAGGTTCTCCCGTGAGAATCAGGGAAGTCGCTTCTGCTGCTGTGCTCAGTGCCTGGCTTCCCTAGTCAGCGTGTGGTCAGAGGGAACCTCTTCTCCGAGAGACGCCAGAGGGAAGAACTCAGGCATGGGAGCTAGACAAAAGCACGTGGGAGCTCTGGTAAAGGATAGGCTTTAGTTTCGAGAAAGAGCTGGTTCAAAAGGACAAACATCTTAGACAAGTGACTTGAGTGCTTTGGGAAAGCAGATGCCGAGACAGGGTTAGAAGCACAAGAGACAGGGCGCCTGGGTGGCTCAGTTGGCTGAGCGGCTGGCTCTTGATTTCAGCTCAGGTCATGATCTCAGGGTTCCAGGCTCGAACCCCGAGCTGGGCTTTGTGCTCAGTGGGGAGTCCGCTTGGGATTCTCTCACCCTCCCTACTGCTCTCTCTCTCTCTAACATAAATATATAATTCTTTTTAAAAAAGAAGAAGAAGAGACATAGTGGGATAAAGGGAACGGGAGGGGGAGTAAGAGGGAAGTCTGCAGACCTCTGTGGTCCTGACACCCGTGAAAGGAGAGGGGGAGGAACGAGAATTGGGCAGAGGGGCGTCCGAACTGCGGGGCAGCCCGAGAACGTCTCAGCCAGGCCGAAAGGAGCAGAGACGCCATCGGAGGCGACCAGCTCCAGGACTGCCGGCTGTGCTCTGTCCCTGGCTGGGAGCTGCCCGGGGACAGCGTGGCCTCAGCGCCACACTGAGTGGACTGTGCCTCAGCAGCCAGCTCTCTGCACTCTGCCCAGAAAGTGCTCTCCTAAAGGAAGCCTTGAGTGCTGCGCTTCCGTGGGCGCCCAGAGTGGGCCGGGAGAAGTTCAGGGTCAATAACAAAAGGCAGACTATTGAACATGGCAGGGGGGTTGGCCCAAGTAGTAGGAGAAGTAGGAAGGCGAGGGCAGCCGCGGCCGGGCACAGCAGAGCGACCCCAACGCCGTAGCGGATACACGCACACTGCGGTGGGGCTGGAAGGGAAGGCCCCGCGCTGTCAAAGGCAGGGCCCTGTTCTTGCCCTCCCCCCTTCGGTGTCTCTGTAGCAGTGAACCTCTCTCGCCTCGACCTCTCTCCTCTCTCTCAAAACTCTCCTCTGGGTTTCTGTGATGCTGCACTGCTTGTTTCGGTTGCTTTTCAGAGCTTTGATAGCTTCCTCCCTGGTTATATCTCTTGTTTGGCTTCTCAGTGTAGGCATTTCCAAGCTCCTGTCTTCAACCTTTCCTTTCTCTACAGTCTTCCTTTTAGGGATCCCATGGTTTCAACTACCACCTCTGAGCCCTGCGACATCGGTGTGTGGTCCTCATTTCTCCTGAGCACTCCAGGGTTGGGTTTCCAAGGGTGGGGGCCTCCACATTACGCACGGCCTAGCGTGTGGGCACCTTGCACGCACATGGGATATCCCCAGGCATGGAAAGGCCAAGAAGTGCCAAACTGACCTTCACCGAGAACTAACTTCGCTTCTTGACTCTGCTGTTCCTGTTGGTGGAAACACAGAGACCCCAGCTTGACAACTCCAAAGCATCACTGACTCTTCTTTCCACATCTCCTACCGCCAGATGGATAGCTGTCTGCAGGTTACCGCTCTACCTGGACAAATGGCTCGCCCCTGTGTCCTCCCCCTTGTTTTGTTGTTTTCCACAATCAGAGATTTGGGAGTTGGTAGAGGTGATACTTGAAGTCACGTTGCCCCTAAAGGAGACAAGAATTTTGGGTTGTCATTGCTTCTCCCCTGGATCATACTATAGCCATGTCTTAATGATCCATCCCCAGAGGGTAGCCTGGATGGCCTTCCAGACGCCCCCTGGGATCACATCCCAGCCTTCAGCTGCTCCATCGCGTCTACAAGCCAGCGTATCCCAGCAGCCCTTCTCGGCTCCTTCAGCAGCAGACCTTTCCATTTAGAGAGATTCCAAGACCCCAGTTTTAATAAGAAAAAAAAAGTACAGTAGCCATAGTCAGTGAGCTTATGTGTTTCTAGGCAGATCTTCAGTATTTATAAGGTGTGAACGTTTTCTTACCCCCAGGGCCCAAGAATTAGAATTGGAAGATCATCAAAGCAGACTGCAACAGAAATTAAGACAGAAAATGCTCAAGGAGGGTGAGTACAGCGATGTGTGTTTGGGTCCCTGTGAAGGACATTTTTCCCCAGAAAGGGACTTGCACAGAGCACGGCCCAAAGCAGGGCGCTCTTCCCATCTTGCGCGAGCAGCCTGGAGGCGAAGGGGGAGGCTGGAGAGGTGGAAGCCCACCGCCCGCCCAGCAAGGCGCTTCTGGCTTCGTTCACCTGGGCTGTGTGGACAGCATTGGACTCCATCCCACAGGCTAATAGAACAATACAGTTCATTCACTTTCCCATCTATTCAGTTTAGAAATACTTCGCCGAGAGTCTAGTGTGGGCCTGGCGTATGAAGAAGAGCACCCCTGCCCTGGGGTCTCACTGGAGAAGCCAACACAGAGACAGATGATGAGATGAGATGAGAGCCAGGACACAGGCGCCCGAGGAAGGCGGGCCTCGTTCTGCGGGGCACTAGACGTGGTACCGGAAGCAGCCCCCACCCCTCCCCGCATGGGCAGGGCCAGGGCAGCACATGTGAGAAAATGATCTCCACCACGAAGGAGGGAGAGTTGAAATAAATTCAATTGACACGCTGGCCTGATTTATGTGTTCATTGGCTCCAGCACGCTAGGCGTATTTACCGCTTCGTACGTGCGTGTTCGTGGGATCAGATCTCTGCATGGCTTTCCTGCACTGAGATCTAAGTCTAAAAGGACAAGTTCAACAATTTCTGTATACCTCACGGACCAAACATGGTACCTCCCTATGGGGTTGCTGGTACAGGGCAAGCACCTAGCAAATATTGGATATTAGTAAATATTAACCATCGTCATGGTTGTTTTTACTTAGTCATTTTATCCCCATTTTACAGTTTAGAAAACTGAGTCTCAGCACACTTGGCATGCTTGGCACGCTCAAAGTAAGTAGTGAGGGCGCTGAGATTCAGGAACAGACCACCACAGACTCAGGGTCTCCTGCTCTTTCCCACATAGTAGTGATTTGTGGGCTTCTTTTATAGCAAGGAAATTCTTTTTCTAGCAAAATCCTTGTAGGGCTGCACTATATAGAACAGATAAAATTGGTATGCATCATTTGCATTTGTCAGAAGGGCTCAGATGATAAGCCAACATTGAGAGAGAAATTTTTTGTTTTTCTGTGTTGATTATCAAATAAGGACCAACACTGGAATAGACCTAGATTAACAAACCATGGAGCATAATATCTGACTTACACATCTAATAAAAATATAAATTTGCTCCATTTCAGGATGGTAAAATAAATACCACCAACAGACCCCATTCGCCACCGTTGAATTTTCTGTTTTTTTAATTTTTACTGAGGAGTGAGGATCATACATTTCTTCAGTCCTCTCAGGTGTGCCAAACAAAACAAAGCTTCTTCATTTTAACTATACCTGAGCTCTTCTTCCACAACAGCTTTATCCCATTAGTTAGCAAGAGAGAAAAGAACTTTGTTTATCCCTCCCTAGTATACGCAGTCTGATGCAATAATTTAAACAGTCCCTGTAGGACGTGCTCAGTCTCTCTGGGACGAAAATGCTCAGTCTGGGCGATGGCCGCCTCTACCTTCTGCTTTTCCCCGTAAGGCCAGTAACGGGGGGACGCACGTTTGTGTGACTTCTCGGTAGGTGTCTGCTCTGGTTGCTCTGAGTCATTAGCCCCCGCACCGCTGTGTCCTGTCACTGGGCTGCTTTCTGTCCACTGACATTTGCAGCTAAGGACTGTGGCTGGCCTCCTCCACAGCCTGGCCACCCCTCAGCACGCCTGGAGCCTGCGGGCATGCCCCGGCTTACTCAGCCTCACCTCAGCACATCCTCCATTCGGCTTGGCCACACGGTCTCCACTGGGGGGACCACACCTCTCCTCAACATGGGGGAGCCCTATGGGAGGCCCACTGACCAGCCGGTGGGCACTTCTGGGCCTTACCTGGACCACACAGAGCAGGTGGAGATCTGGGGACACAGACTCGGACCCTTCCCTGCCCAGCCGCAGTGTCCTACTGCCCCATGTTTACACATAAGGCGCCCTTCCAGCCAGCTGCTTCCCAGAATTCCAAACAAGGGGCAGGGTAAGGATCCTTTGGCCCTTAGTGTTCCCATCAAATGGTGTGACATTTCCTGGCCCAGAGTCGAGAGGCTGGAGCGCAGGGCTCTCACCCTCTGCTTCTCCTCTCTTCTCTCCATAAAACATGAGGTGCAAAGGGAATCGTGCTTCTCCACCACCCTTCTGTCACGTGTACCTTCTTCCTGACGCTGTCCTCAGAACTAAGCCCGGCATGAGAAACAGTGGCCCTTTGCTCCAGGATCGGGCTCACTGCCTACTCCCCAGTTCGTTACAGGGAATGGAGGAAGGTGTTTATTATAAAGTCCTCTCCCAAGGCAATAATCTGGTTGACAAGCCTCACATCTGCCTTAACATCTATTTTGACTGTCAGAAAGTCATTACTACCTGTTTCTTACTCTTTCCTTGCCTTTTATAGCAATCTTATGTCCCCCAGGCAATTGGATGCGTCAGGCCAATTAGGAAGAAGCTCTTGTACTCTGAAGGCAAAAGGGAAAAAATAGTTACAGTCTGGAGACACAGTCCCATTGGCCAACCAGAGCCTTATTTTCCTCCCGCCTGCTCTCTACTCACAGGGCTGCAATTTGTCATTAACTACAAATGAAAAAAAGGAGTCTCGTCATTGAAATCGTAGCCACCGATGCAGATGCTCCACTTAGAAACTTTGCACATAGATTTCTTTGTTGTAGTTCAGACATGTTTAGGGAAAACAGCCTTTTTGTTGTTTTGCTGGTTTCTTTTTTGCGGGGGAGGGGAGGCTGGAGGACTCCGGCTTGGCTGATATTCTTTTTCCTCACAAAGGGATTTCCCCCTGTTGCTTTATATATAGTCTCAAGATGAAAACGGAGCTGATTCCAGCACAAAGCACCCTCCTTGCTAATCTGTGGCTTCGAGAACAGTTCCCTGGTGTTAAATTCATTTCCTTGTTTGCTCCGTGGAAATTAAAAGGCAGAACAAGGGCAAAACAATCAAGAATGCCCACGCCAAGAGCTCTCTCCCTGCGTCAAATGTTACCTGAGGTCCCATGCTTTTCCTTTTTTGTTTTTTAGAGAGCCAGAAAGATGAGAATGATCTGAATGAGGAGCGAGAAATATTCAGCGAGATGATGCAGGTGATTGACCAAAGGGACAGACTCGTGGACTCCTTAGAGGAACAGCGCATAAAAGAAAAGGCTGAAGACCAGCACTTTGAAAGCTTCATCTTCTCCCGGGGCTATCAGCTGAGCAGGACGTGAGCAGGCCCAAGGCGCTCCCCCTGGATGCTGGCTGAGGGCGAATGGGGCCAGGCACACCCCACACACTCACGGTTCCTCTGGCGGGATCTGCCATGCCTGGAACTAAAGTGATACCCTATTGCTATCTTTTCTTAAACATTAAAATTCTGTCATACGGAGTACAGCTGCCCAAGACCCTTCCCGAGATTATAATGAAGAAAGTACAAAGTCTGTTCTGAGATCGGCATATTGGCAGGTCTCACATTGGAGTGACCTTGGCAGATGACCAGCATTGTTTTCCTGAGAAAGTGACACCGGGATCGACTTTCCTGCTGCCTTTATCATTTATCTTCCCAATTCATTGAGTTACACATCTTCAGATTTTTAAGAAGCTGCCTTTTCATTAATATATCCATATTTGCCTTTTTTTGCATGGATGACTGGTTTCCAAATGTCAGAAAGAAGCAGCCGCAGTTTAAAGATTAGGTTAATATTTAAATTGTGTTTCCAGAGAAAAAGGAGAAACCTTGAGATTACTGATTACATAAAGCAAATAACTCATATAGCAGGTGTTAATTCAATCCAGGGTGAATTTAATTTACCAGTTGTATTTATAAGCCTTAATATAATATACGTAAGCAATGAGAGCTTAATACAACATTTGAGCCTTAATTTTATTTAAAAAACAAAAAAAGGAAAGGAAAAAGGAAATAAAACTTTGCCCCTGTAACATAATGAAAAGCAATTCTAGAAAAGGAATCGTTTTCCAGTGCTTTTATGTATAACTGTTGGTGATGGCAAAAAGGGAAACGCATTTGTTGATAAAGTATCAGTGAGGCTGGGACTGCTACTGAAAACACACCCACTAGTGATCCAAGATGAGGATGCTTCCCAAAGGCTGTCTTCTCAGGTCCAAAGAGAAGCATCTCCCACACTCTCTCCAGGGATTCCCCAGGAATGCCACCGGACAAGAACAGAACCACTTCTGATTTCACAGGGGAGCTGAGTGCCGTGACCCCATTTACCAAATGCAGGGGGCAAATCCCAAACTGGGTCATGGATTTTTTAAGTGACATTTTCAGTATGAAAAGAAAGCCAGGGGATGGAGTTTTGTGTGCTTACAGGGGATTCCTGGGCTGTTCCGATGGGTCCCATGGCTACCAAAGAAAACTGATCGGTTTTACATAGTGATCTGTTGTCAGAAAGAATTGGATTGTTTTCCCTCAGTGGGATTCTTTGAAGATTCAGTCTTTCGCTGACAAGAGACGGACTGAGGAACTCTTTGTTATATGTCTGGCCTCTCTCATTTCTGCAAGTGCGTAAATGTGTCACTGAACAGAAGGTGCTTTGCAACAGTTGGCTCTGACCGGAGACCTGACTCTCCTCAATATAAGTTGACCGTGAACCACTGCTGTCTGAGATGCTGTCCGCACACGCCAGTCTGGCCAGCGGACGAGCCAGAAATCAGAAATGTAACTGGATTTCCCAAGCCCGCCACCATTTTGGGCGGTGTGAAATGCAGCCTTTCCGTGGCATACCAAATTGTGAAGGTTGCAGTCTTCTTTTCCTCTCTTCTTTCCTTCCTTCTTCCTTTTTCCTTTTTTTTAAAAAAAAGAATCTTCTAGAGCATGAATTCGTCAATGAGGGAATATGTGCAGGTATCTATCAAAACCGTGCTGTTTATGGCTATTTATTCTTATTTATTTATATATTTGGTGGAAATTGCTAATCTGATTTCCTCCTACTTCTGGCTTTCCTGCGTTATGCTACTGGCACTAAGATATTGGTATATAAGCTATTTGACATACAAATAACCCAGATGTTTGGGGCAGTGAGTTGTATAGTATTAAAGATTTATGGAGATAGTTAAAATAATATTTTCAGTCATTAGGTATTTAAAGGTGAGACTACGGATACTCAGGAATTTTAATTCATTTAAAGAAAAAAGATATAGAACTTCAGTTTTTATTCTAGAATGTTTAGAAATACCGGAACCCAGTCTTTTCTGTCAGTTACATGAAAGTGCGCTATTTGGTGGCGGTGTGCATTTAACAGAGGATGGTCACAGGTGTAGTGTCTGGGTCGTTACGATACAAAAGAATTGCCACTTATTTTAATTTGTTCTATTTTCCTCTAAAAGAAAGATTCTCCCACGAGGGTCAAGAAAGAAGGTGTTTCTTGGCCCTAGTATCCTGTTAATAGACGAGAGAAGCAATTCGTTCGCTTTCTCTTCCAAAGACTATGTTCTGGAGTTTAAGGCTGAGTCTCATCTGGCCAAGTTGAAACATAAACCTCATATGTAACAGCCTTCTACTTACACTGGCTTTCAGCTTAACAGCACATGAAACCATTTCAGTGAACACTTCCAAAAGGACACAAGTAATGTGGCCGTTGAATTATTTTGAATAGTTCCATTCCTTAGTCACAAATAAAGAATGTTTCTAAGACCCTCAAAATGTAAAATATTGTGCATTTTAAAGATGATTTTTTTATGCAATATGAGTAGGGTTATGATGAAAACAGCTTCTTCTGTCCCATAGAAGGACACTCATGATCAAAGCTGGGCAATGTAGGACTCTGGATGACACATAAAGCCCCAGACAAAGGTCATATTTTAGAGGCAGGCTGGCAGTTAAACTCAAGGGCTCATGATAGTTGCAAGTTAAGGATTTTATGTAAGATAGACCGGGAAGACAGTTCTTAAGCTTGCCCTCCCAAACCGTTCATCTGTTATCTATTTGTTTACCAAACATTCTCTGATTGCGTTTGGGGTCCTGTAGCCCCAAACAGGTGCTAGCATGAGGGAAGAATATTAGTCCTCCACTCCACCCACAAATAAATGCAAAGATAAACAAGTACCACTCCCAAATAAATACAAAGATAAAGAACTGTTTTTATTCTGAGTGTAAGCCTATTCTACTCACATTTATCTCCAGCATAAGGACTTTTGCCCCCAACAATTACAGCACTTCTTTGACCACAAAAATAAGTTCGTTTCTAAAACTGTGAAAAATAATATCAGGTTGTACCGTTTCATTTAAACCTTGACTTTGGCAGTGTTAGGCTGCTTGGAATCAATCAATGCTGCCATGCAGCATGTTAATTGCAACCGAGAAAGGAAGTGGCAGGTGTTTCCAACTCTGATGAGCTGCAATGAAATTGATGTTTTCTGTGTTCTGGAGGCAAATGACAATTCAGCAATGTCTGTCTTCCCAGGAAGCAGATTTACGGGCTTTTCCTTCCAAACTGAAAATGGCAGCAAGTCCCACCCAGGTGGCTGATCAGAGAACTACCTCAGCAGGGCAGAGGTGGTAGGGGGCAGCTGGGGCTGCCGCATGAACAGAGAGAGTGGCAGTCATTGGATATGGTGAGCTCGAATGTAGTTTATTGTAATAGGAAGGTTCACGTACAGGGGAGTGCACACTGTCTCACCTACTGTTTATCTTCTAACCTCACTGCTGAGTAGCTTGTAAAAGATTAATTTGCTCCGACCATTGGGAACTATTCATGTGGACTGAAATGCGTTACATGTGTACTGCTATAAATAAATGAACCAAAAATAAATGGTTTTCTGTTAAAAGAATCAAAACGTTCTCCTGTGGGCTTCGTCTGGCACTTCCGAGAGCAGCCTCCTTTCCATTTCTTTCTTTGCCGTGAGAGGAACTGGCCAAAGTTTTGATTTTGAGTGGGAGTCCGTGAATTCACAGTTAAATGCTTGATTCCCACTGGGGGCACCTGGAAGGACTTACCTGACCAGCAAATCGGACTGGATTGGGAAGAGGAGTGAAGTCTCGCCTCGGGTCTGTTCTTCCAACAAAGAAAGTGACCCTCAGAGCTGGGGAGGGGGAGAGATGGAGCCAATCCTGGTTCCACCTCCTTGTTCCTCTTACCTTATTATCTGGCCTGCTCTGATTTTGTATTACATTCACTCAGCAGGAATGCTCCCAACCTGCACCTGAACTGGCCTCTTTCTTCAGTGGGCACTTTCAAGACCGAGTTTATTTATTGGTTTCTGTTCTTAATCCCAATGCATGCGAATTTTCATGCAATGTGCAGCACGGATCCACCAGAATTGCTACATCAGGTTAACCAAGTCGCCAGTCCCCAGCATTTCACACTGAGTTTCCCCATTGTTGGAAAGCTTTTTCTGCTGTTGGAGTATTTGCAATGATCCATTTTTCTTCCATTGAATATTAACGAAAAGTAAACATAACTGCAGATAAGAGCTCCTGTTTTGCAAGTGCTAACATTGTGGCAGCAGGGAAAGCAGCAGCTAAGGCCAGCCACTTTTGGTGGCACTTTGCAAGTGTTTCTATGCTCGTGGTGGGGCTCATGTGCCCTCCTCTGGCTCTCAGAGCCACAGGCTCTCAGCCTTTAGCTGGCCCGTTTGCTGCAACTCACCAGCCCTCAGCTTTCCGGGCATGTGTGGTAGTGTCATGCTCACTCCCTCTCCCAGCTTGTTTCCAGAAAAATGAAAGCCCTGACCATGGTGCTGGGTACTGTGAATTCAGCTCACCTCACCTGCCAGGTGCTGTAATAAGCTCTGTTTTAAGTGCATTATTGCATTTAATTCTGAAAGTGAAATCCTTCAGAGCCTATTCTGGAGATAAGACTAAGACACAGGGGCTCAGCTTACCTGGTAGTCCAGGTACGAAGCAGTGGAACTGGGGCTCGAGCTAGATCTCGGCCTCCAGAACCTGGGTCTCTGACCACCAGGCTATACAGCCTTACCCTGTGTCCCCACCCAGACCTGCACCTTCTGTTCAACCTGCTCCTTCCCTTCCTTTCCTAGATCGGTTCCCATCGTCACCATTCCCCGGCACCTCAGTGCCCAGCCCTGCTCAGGGGAAATCTGGGCATGGAAGCCAAAGCTGCCCCTTAGAAGTGCGTTGTGTTTCCTTCCAGCTTGCATCTAGCTATACTCTAACATGGGGACAATCTTCTAGAACAGGTCAGTTACCTAACCTCCACCACCCCTCACAAAAATATTCCAATAAACATGATACTCTAGGAAGAGGCATCTTGGTTATCTCGGGTGACCAAGTGGCCCTGACACACTGCCATGGATCTCCAGGGCACATTTTGGTCCCAAATACAGACGCGTGGCACGGCGTCATCAAATCCCAGGTCCCGAGGGTAGGGAAGCAAGAACACAGGGCTGAAGGGATGGGAGAAGGCGAGGACAGAGGGAGTGTCTTGGGGACCAGCTGCTTTTGCGGGCCCTCAGATCATGCAGAGGCGGGGGGGGGGCAGGGCAGGAGTCACCAGAAAACAGCACTCGTGGTTCTGTGTGAAATGGAACCAAATAACCCGCTATTGGGGCAGCATCTGTGTTTAGCACCGACTACATCTGAATTTAGTTCGTTTCCCATCCCCAGAATAATCGAAGGTGTTGCCATACGAATTTGGGAGAAACGCCTGCGTGTTTATGTGTGGTAGTCCCAACACCGTAAGTGTGTGACTCGAAAACAAATCAGTAGCTCAAGAAAAACCCAACAAGGATGATTGCTGCGAACGTGGTAACCCAAGCTAAGAGTCGGCATTTCAAGGCTCCAGCTCCTGTTCTGCCGTTGCTCACAGCATGCCTCGATTACGCCTGGATGTCTTCATCTGTGTAATGGGGCTGACCCTCTGTTCCTCCCTCCCGCCCAGGTTCCTTTAAGAGTCCGTCTGCTGTGGCTAGGATCCAATTTTAAAATGGGAATGGCCAGAATATGACTTTGTCATTGGAATGGCCGTGGTGAATCTTGAACTTTTCTAATCCCCACAGCAGAAACAGAAAATGACATCTCAAATCTCAGCAGAACGGGGAAGAATGGGGGCAGGTCCCAGGAGAGGAGGCAGAAGCTGTAAGCGAGGCCAGGGACCACACTTCCCACAGCATTGTCACCTCCCTTTTGGGACTCTGGCTCTCTGCGCTGGCCTCTGCTGACCTCTTTGGCCAATGGTTTCTCAAGTACACCCTGAAGACGCCACCTGGCCGTGGTGCCTGGCTTCCCGTTCATGGTTAGAGGTGACATCTCTCACCTTCCTCCCTACAAGGAAACATCTAAAGTGTAAGTAGCCTCAATAGCTTCCCTAGCACAGACAGAAGTGGAGACTTGTTCCTCCAGCCCACCGGAGGCAGGAGGCAGGTGTGGGAGGAAGGTGGATTACCATGACAACCGTAACCTTGCTCCTCCAATCGCACCTGCCTGGGAAAGGGTAGGGGAGACCGTGGGAGCAATATCGTGGCCCGTGACGTGGACCACACACAAACAGAATCACTGGGACCCCAGGTATCCTTGCCTAGCTGGGTCTGAAGTGTCTGACCCCTGCTCCTTTCTCTCCTTAAAAGCTGTCCCTGCTGCTGTTCTGGAGTGTTCTCCAAACCTCTGTTAGACCACTCAAGTAGGAGCCACTGATTTTAGAGCTCCATCTGCACATGCAGTCGGCACTCCGCTACCATGCTCAGGTGAGGACTCCATCTCTAATGTCTACAGTTCACTACTGGACTCTTAAAGGCTAGGTAAGCGGTCGCCTGTCTCAGAGATCTTGGGACATGTCCCGCCATGGCTGGATCAGAGACCATTTGAATGGCATCGTCCTGTGTGATCCTCGACAACACCCACCCAGTCCCCCAGGTCACAAACCAAGGCTAAGGTCTTTCAACTTTCCCTGCCCCGATGCCTTTCCTCACTCCCCCACCCCCATCCTGCCATCTGGCTGCCTCAGACGTGCTCGCTGGCAGCCCGGCCTTCAGAGGCCACTGCTAATACCCCAGAGTTCCCAAGAGGAACACTCAAGAGTTCTCACTTAAGAGTCCCACTCCAGAGCCATTTTATCTCTCACACATTCTTTTCATCAGGAGAGCCCACTTTGCTTTCAGTGATCAAAGACATCCCCAGGAGGCTCTGGCTTGCTTCTCCTCACCACCAGCAACCCGCACCGCCACCCCACCCAGCCCCCACCGCTTTGATGTGGTCAGGCAATCTCTGATTATTGTTTCGCTCCAGACCCTTCATAGAACCCTCTTTGTGATCTGCAGGGGCCTCCTAGTTTGTCCCTTAGATAGTATATTATTTTTACAGGCAGCCACAGCAAAGGACCACAGGCTGGATGGCTTAGCACGACAGAAACGTATTCTCGAGGCTAGAAGTCCAAAATGAAGGGGTGTTCCCTGCAATGCTTCCTCCTAAGCCTCCCCAAGCATCCCTTGGCTTATAGCCGCATAATTCCAGCGGCTGGCTGTCTCCTGTGTCTTCACGTCACCTTTCTTCATGCATGTTTGTACTCAAACTTTCCTCTCTCAAGGACGTTGGTTTTACTGGGTTGGGAGCCCGTCCTCATCCAGTTCACCTGACATCCTATTTTAACATAACTAAGAACATCGGCAATGACTCTATTGCCAAATAAGGTCACAGTTTGAGGTTCTGGGGTTAGGATTTCAATATATTTTTAGGGAACACAACTCAACCCATAACAGAGGGTATTCACATTTGGGAAATGTAAAACTTTCCCCAGTGAAGACCTCTTCCTCTTTAGCTTAATTGGAGATGATTGTTTTACCTCTATATCCTGGGCTTTTAATCTATACAACAACAAAAGTAACACAGCAAAAGGAAAAGAAAACAGAATGCAAAAGACAAGTTGCTTACCTATGACAGATACAGATCACAATACAAGTTATGAAATCTGTCTGAATGGAGCACACAGACTCCAATTTTTCTCTCCATTATCTTACTAGTCATAGTTACTCTTTTACTATTCTTTAACGCTTACCCTACAGGCTACAACACGATTGCTTGATTTATCAAAGTCCAATATAAATTCTTACCTTGACTTCTTCCCAGACAGTGCCTGGACTTTGGAACTCTAACTCCATTTACCCATTTCCCAATTGAAATGATTTCGCTTTTGTGTATTTTAATTTGATGTCTATATTTTCAAACCCTGTAAGACATGATGATTATTTTATTTAGTTAATATCCTTTTGCATTTACCATCTTCTTTGTGCTTCCCTCCTCCGTGTGTCACCAAGCTTCCATCTGGAATGATTTTCTTTACGTCATAACACTTTACTTCGGTTTGGGTCTGCTATTAACAATTTTTCTCAGTTGTGCTTTTTAATTTAAATGCCTTTATTTTCTCTTTGTCTACCAAAGGGCAGTCTTTTAGAGTCCCAGACTAAAGCAAACGGGGAATTTCTTGGGGGTCCCTGGTTTGGTAGCCCCTGAACATTTGTCTGTTTATCCTTGTGAGCTTGGCAATTGCCCTGCTCAACCTCCCAGCTTCTCAGCTGTTTCTTTTAAAATTGGGGAAAAGAAGTCCCGGGTGATGGGCTCACCTCTCGGGCATCACTTCTTCTCTGAGACTGTGGCCCAGTAAGCTTTATTAGCTTTCCAATGCTCTCAAGAAGATTTACTTTACACTCAGTGTCCAGCTTTTCCAGGTGTTCTCAGTGGGAGGTTTGGCCTGTGTTATGTAGTCTGATGACATGAGAAACTGAATACCGCTTTCCCATCTATGTGTTAGGATTCTTGGAAGCTGTCACATAACACTTTTGGTCACATCCCATTGGTCAAAGTTTAGTCATGTGACTGCACCTAGCTGGAAAATAAAGTCTTTATTCTGAGGAACCATAGCCTAGCTGAAAATGGTGGGTTCTACAGATATTTGGGAGAACAGATTCTAAGGGCTATCGTATTAGTCTCTCAGTTATCGGCTATGTGAGCTAAAGCAAGTTATTTAAACTCTCCGAGTTTCAAGTTACTCACCTGTAAAATGGAGGTAACGATATCATTTATGAGTCTCCAATGAAATGTAATAATCAACACTCTATTGAGCTGAGACTCGTTATCTGCTAGGCACTGAGCAAAGTAGTTTATTTACACTCTCTTGATCCCCCCAACAACCTTATGAGGCAAGTGCTCGTTTGTTCTCATTATGGCGAGAAACCTGAGACACAGAAATTTAGGTCACCTGCACAAGGTTGCACAGATACTTGACTGGAGAATGGCGATTCGAAGCCCAAACCTTCACCACTACCTGCTCCCGCCTTGTAAATGACAACCCCCCTCCCCGTGGGAACGGTTGGGGGAAGATGAGAGGACCAGGGTGGGAACATTGCTCGGTGGCCGAGAGCAGCACGTGTTCCGCTAGAAAAATGATCTCCTAAGGGAAGGTCTGGGGACAGAAGTGACCTAGTTTGAGACCAGTGGAATTTTGAGTGATGTGGGCCACCCAGGGAGCTGGAGAAGGAGACCATGGAAATAAAAGGGACCCTAAAGGGCACGCGGTACCATGACGTCATTGTATATTGAAGAACCGTATACGTACAGAGAATTGTTGAAATTAAGGGCCCGCTCTGTGAATTTCCAAAGTGAATACACCCACGTAACCAGCACCCAGATCAAAAAAACACTACCCATCCGTAGCCTCCCTTCACGCCTTCCCACCAACCCTGCCCCGTTCTAGTCACTAACCCTCCCAAGGCTCATCATTATCCTGACTTCTAACATCAGAGATTAGTTTTGCCTGTTTTTGAACTTTATACTAATAGAATGGTAGAGTATATGCTCTTTTTGCATCTGATTTTTTTTTTCACTCAATATTGTGAGCTACATTTCTGTTGCTCCTTGTGGTTGCAAATTGTTCATTCTCCTTGATGTATAATGTTCCAATGTGTGACTATCACAATTTTTTAAAAAGATTTTATTTATTTATTCGACAGAGATAGAGACAGCCAACGAGAGAGGGAACACAAGCAGGGGGAGTGGGAGAGGAAGAAGCAGGCTCATAGCGGAGGAGCCCGATGTGGGGCTCGATCCCATAACGCCGGGATCACGCCCTGAGCCGAAGGCAGAGGCTTAACCACTGTGCCACCCAGGCGCCCCAGACTATCCCAATTTTTTAATGGACTCAACTCTTAATAGACATTTGAATGGTGCTGCCATGAACTTTCTAGAAGATGTATCGGAGGGCACAAATGTCCTCATTCTTCTAAGGTATAACCTAGATTGAAATTGTGGGTCATCAGGTGTGTGTGACGTTCAGCTTTAATAGGTACTGCCCTCACTTTCCTGATGACGGAAATGGAAGCACAGAAGGGGCAGTCATTCGTCCAGGGTCACCCAGCCACTGAGCCAGGACTGGAACCTGGGTTCGCTCTCTCCCAGGGTGGTATGTCTAGGTCTAGATTTCAAGGAGAGACAGACCTAGAGATTCAGCAGCGTCTCCCAGCAACACACATTTCACTTAGGAGCTGTCCTTATCATTAACCCTTGGGTAAGATGAGACCAATGGCCATCATGAGAAGGGCGGCTCACCAGTGGGGCCGTGATTATAGACACCGATTTACAGTGAGGGGGCTGGCGCAGGCTCTTCTATGCATCTTATCAAAGAGCAGCGTGATTAAGCAGGATTTAGATTCAGTCTATTTCAGTGCCAAACCCTGTGTAAGATGCTTTCCCATATATTAACTCATTTAATCTTCTGAACATATCTATATGGACTATGAACACATAATATCAAAATGCAGTGTCTGAACTCTGTAAGCAGACTAGAGCAGTTTGGAACAGGGCTTTCCAAATAATCTATGGTGAAGGACCAATCCATCCCAGACCAATATTTTTGGAAAATACAATTAAAAAAGAATTACCAGAAAGATAAAATGAAAAGATATTCCAAATATAAGCTTCCAATTTTTCTTGTATCAAACAAATATAAAATTGCATTGCTAAATTCCTATAAAAGTTTCTAAACACTCTTAATTTCTGTATTTATATCATTGAGGACCAATCACAGTTTGCAGATCAATACTGGTCTTCAGACTACACTTCGAGGGGGACTGATTTATAATTCACTGCTCATTCCCCAATGTGAATCTCTCTTTCAAGAGCGATTGATAATTAGCGGAAGGAAGGTTTGTAGAGAAGACATCTGCAAAATATGTAGACCCAGCCACACCCACACAAGTACTGTTACATCAACGGGACTTCACCATTTCACTGTCTTTATCAGCATAACTATTCCAAAAATTTCCTTCACTGAAAAGGTAAGACTTACAAATAACTTTATTTGCGGGCACCTGGCTGGTTCAGTCAGCTAAGCGTCTGCCTTTGGTTCAGATCATGATCTCAGGGTCCTGGGATCCAGCCCCATGTCGAGTTCCATGTTGGGCTCCTTGCTCAGTAGGGAGTCCGCTTCTCCCTCTGTCCTCCCACCCCAGCTCAAGCTTGCTCACACGCTCTCGCTCTCTCTCTCAAACAAATAAAATCTTAAAGAACAAATAACTTTATTGTGATTTTCAAGAACTTCTCCCAAAACCTTACTGAAATGAATGTAAAACCTTTAAACTTTTCAATAGCATCAAAAGCATTATTCACTCTCCAAGACTCTTTAAAAGGTTTGCCTTTTACCTACGAATCCTCAATGAGTATGATCTGAGCCAAAATTAAACAAGCACCCCCTCATTGAAAGACCTGCCTTAAACCAGATTCCAAAACCTTATAAATATCCCCAATTTGCTCCCCCCTCCCCCACCCCGGCCGAGATACTACTCAGATGCGGCCAAGGCAGGGCTCTCCTTACCACGGTGCACAATGAATTCAAGCTTTGTCAGCTCCACAGCTGATTTTGCTGGTATTTTCTGAGAGCCAGCTTTCAACAACCAAGACTTTGTTCCTCTTTTTTAGTCTTGCTCAGGTGCTTTCAAACTTTAGTCGCATAAACATTACCAAAGAGGGCTGTAAGTGGAAAAAACACACATGAGCAAGATGAAAGAGATCTCCATGGGTAGTTTTTTGTTTTTTAAAGATTTTAGTTATTTATTTATTCGACAGAGAGAGAGACAGCCAGTGAGAGAGGGAACACAAGCAGGGGGAGTGGGAGAGGAAGAAGCAGGCTCTCAGCGGAGCAGGGAGCCCGATGCGGGGCTCGATCCCAGGACCCGGGATCACGCCCTGAGCCGAAGGCAGACGCTTAACGACTGAGCCACCCAGGCGCCCATCTCCATGTGTAGTTTTGATCGTGTCATATTTAGGACCTAAGCCTTGCCTACAGATACCAGTAACAGGTGAAGAAAAGAGAACCGCAGGATGTAGGAGCTGGGAGTGGCTCCAGTGGCCAAATATCAGTGGTAGATCAGCCCCACCACATCACCTGATGTAATCCCTGTTGAAGAACACCTATTCCTCGGTTTCGCCTCAGATGTACTGAATTAGAACTTCTAGAGATGGGGCCTGTGAATGTTAATTACCAACTCCCTAAGGAACGGCGATGCACGATCGGGTTAGAGAACCACCATTCTGTTCCCCCACTTCATTTTGTAGATGACGAGGTGGAGACCCAGATAAGTGAGTGGAGTTGCCCGCGGTCACGCAGCTATTGAGCTGTGTGTCTCCTGATTCCCTGACAGGAGTTCCCAGAGCTGGAGCTCAGATGTTGGAGATATTTGTATGCACCCAATATCCTGAACAAGAATTACTAGTGATGGAGACCAAAATCTATTTTGGCTTCCATATCTCCTTAAGATTTATCAAGGTGGTGGTTGGCTTTGGGAAAGTGTCATAATCTTTCCTTGCTCCTGGGTGAAAATTTTAGCCGTCATCGTGACCTCTCTGCTTTCTGTGAGCTAAGAGGCATCAGCTGAAGTATAATTTAAAAAAAAAAGTATAATTGAAAAAAAAGAATTGTGACTCTTACACAAAGATAAAATGAACACATACTTCTCTGAGAATCTATTGGCGGTCTTGTGTGTTAAATTTTTGTTCTCGGGAACTACTGCTTGTCAGTTTGCTGATTAGCCGGAGTGAAGGCGGATGTGTGATTTCAAGCTTTAGGAACATGTCCTAGGAAGGAAGCACGGGCTGGCCCTCTGGGGGAACTGCAGGGGGCACTGGGAAGAGATTCCAGATCCCAGCAGCTACTCCCCCGTGGTTTTTCTTTAGTCAGACCACCTGGCTTCTTGAACCCACTTCCTTGCTCCCTGGGTCTGTCTCTCTGCTGATCCCCCTGCATGCAGCTAAAAACGAACACTCCAGTAACGGAGTCTTCATGACCAGCCCTGAGTGCCCGACTTCTGACAACCGTCTCTAGCTTAGTTACGACTGATTGAGATCATCTGATTGGCTGCTCGCCAGTCAAACATTTGCTGCCTTTGGGGCAGGTGGTCACCCAGGGTCAACCAGCTGTAGCTACTTAGAGGAAACAGTTGCTAATGGGCTGTGTGAGGGGGAGAGATGGCCGGAGATCCCCAAACTTCAGGGGGCCAAGCATGATAAAACGTGCCTTTTAATCATTTCTAGCAAGAGTCCTTGAATCTTGGGGTTGGTGCCACGCCCCGGAGTTTGGTTGCCATTCTGTTGCTGTCATTTAGCCAGGATAAATTTGGGGTGCCGGGTTGTTTCACAAGAGCCCACGGTCCTACCTTCCCATTCACGTTTCCACCATTTGTGTTACCCTCCTTTGTACAAGCCATTGAGCTTCTAGAAACCGCCGTTTTGTAAGCAGCAGCAGCCTCAGCCCTGCTCTCAGAACTTCATCAAACTTCTCACCCTGGGATGGGGGTGGAGAGGAGGAACATGGATATGCCTGAACACATTGGGGTTCACTCTCTCTTCCCAGAGCCGACTCACGCTCTTTCTGGACACAAGACATGGCCTAATAACTGTACAGGTAGAAAACCAGGGAAAGCGCAAGCTCCTCACCCAATAGCCCTGGCAAAGACACTGGGAGACAAGAGTAGCAGGTCGCTTTGCTTCAGCAATGCCTGAACCCCTGATTTGTACCAGGATCCGTGTTGGGTGTGGAGCCCGGGGAAAACGTGGCCTCCAGGCTGGAGGGTCTCACATGCACACACAGACAAGGCCGCACGTCCTGCAAAGGGGCACATTTGGGGCACCCTCCCTGCTCCGGGCAGCCAAGGGGCGCGGGCGCAGGCCCGAGCGGCGCGGGCCCCGAGCGCGCAGCTCCTTCCAGGGCGGAGGGCGGCGCGAGGGAGGGAGAGAGGGAAGGGAAAGGCGAGCGTGAGCTGCCTCAAATGCTTGGAATAATTCCGCTTCCGTTTGGAAAGCCGCAGCCTCAGTCCCGCCGCACCCGCCCAGCGCCAGCTCCGCGTCCCGGCCGGCCCGCGCGCGGCTGCCCGCTCCGCCGCCATGGCCACGTCCCCGCAGAAGTCGCCCTCTGTCCCCAAGTCCCCCACTCCCAAGTCGCCCCCGTCCCGGAAGAAAGATGACTCCTTCTTGGGGAAACTCGGAGGCACGCTGGCGCGGAGGAAGAAAGCCAAGGAGGGTGAGTGCGGCCCGGCCCGGCACGCCGCAGGGCCGGGGCCGAGGGCGAGGGCGGAGGGCCGGGGCTCCAGGGCCGGGCGGGAGCGCGCCGCGGGTGTCCGACGCGGTGGGGGCGCGCGGCGGCGCGTGCGCGCGCTGCCCGGGACGCGGGGCGGGGCGCCAGCGCGCCCGCGGGTCGTCGCCGCCGCCCACCTCGGGGCGGCCGGGGGCGGGAAGCTGCTCGCCGGGCCCGGCGGCGCCCGGGTGCGGCGGCCCGTGACCCGGCGAGGCCCGCGCTGGGCTGGGGGAGAGCGCCGCGGGGCCGGGGAGGCGGCCGGGCCCCAGGCGGAGGCGGCGTTCTCCCGGAGGCCCGCGTCCGCGGGCTGGCGTTCCCCAAGTTCCTGCGCAAACTTTCCTGGGCGCCGCTCTCGTTGCCTTCGTTGGCCTTTGAGCTCAGCTCGTTTCCTGGGCCCACGGAACCCCAGAGGCAGTGTTGGCCTCTGGATCCTGTGTCCGCCCCCAGGGCCCAGTCGGGCGCTATTAATGTTTGTTGAATGAGTGAGCGGCTTTCCTGGGGTCGGGCCCTGTAATAAATGACAGACTCGCGCTCAAGGGGAAAACCTGGATTAGACACACTTAGCATCGCGCTGTGACCCTTCTGTGAACTCAGGAGTTGAGGGCTCTTGTAAAAAAACATTCTCTTTTCCCCACCAGGGTGAACTGAAGTGATCTTATTTTGTTGCAGGACAGTTTGCGTGTAAAATACTGTCTCATTGGCAGATTCCACATCTTGGGTTTGGGTTTGAAAAATGAAGTGACCGTTCAGAGGAAGCTCTAGTGATAGACGTGGAGATAGAAGTTGCTTGGGTCAAGTTTTTCATAGAGTGCCTTGTGGTTTGGGAATAACCCTTCTGAAGGCTGTGATGCTGCTGTGGAAAGTTCCCTGTTGCTGAGTTAGTTACCTTCAAGTGTAAGAAAGAGCCGCGCTGAGACTTACCAAACTTAACACAAAGGACCGAATTTGTTTTCTGTGTTGGAGTGAGAAGCAGCGAAACACGGCCCCAAACCTGTTTTCCCCGGTTTGGTTATTTTGGTAAACCACCGTCTGGGTAGCGTATAGCTGGTAGCCAGTCATGAAATCCTGGCTTGGAAAGCCCTTTATTACCCTTCTGACTTTTTCCTCCCGGAGTCCTGGTGTGGGCTCACTCGCTAAGACTGAACAACTCGGAGTTTCTGAAGCTCATGACCTACCCGGTGCGCTCAGCCCACCTTTGCCGTCTCTTTAGGAAGGTTTGTTGTAAAACTACAGAGTTGGTCTCTGTCTAGAGATAGAGACTCTCTGGAGCCAGAGAAGGAGGCTGAGGGTCACCCTTCACTTTTTTCAAGTGGATTAGCC
This sequence comes from Ursus maritimus, assembly GCF_017311325.1. Taxonomy (NCBI): domain Eukaryota; kingdom Metazoa; phylum Chordata; class Mammalia; order Carnivora; family Ursidae; genus Ursus; species Ursus maritimus. The sequence goes on from NW_024424786.1 coordinate 1,680,335, forward strand.
TGTTTTCCTGGAGGCTTCCCTTCACCAGGACAAACAGCCTCTGTTCTTACAGTGGGTCCTCATAGGCATGATTTTATGGCCCGCTGGCTTCCTACCCCTTCAGTTTCGTTTGGGAGCCCTGCAGGAAACACAAGGTCAACTCAATTGGGATTTTGGAAATACTGTAGTGAAGGGACTATTTTCAGAGGTGTGGGCAGGGGTATGCAAGCCCGGAAGGATGATAAGGAACGTGGGGGTTAATGACAGACAGGTGGAAGCTGTTACCGCTCTAGACCTGAAGGGACACGGGGAGCCAACTGGAACCCACAGAGAGCTGGAACCATGGAAGGGGCGCTGCCTGACAGTAACTGTAGCTGCAGAGAGACACAACGACTGTCAGCAATGTGGAGATGGAGCAGGAAGACATTGGCACAAGAGACACTCTGTGTCTTCTTAGTGCCCTTGAATCTTTTGCGGGTGCTTCCGATTGGCTGGACCCAGGGGGAAGTGACCCTGGCAAGGAACCCGGACGGTGCAATGTGTAGGGGTCAGCTCCCTCAGGGCACAGAGCAGTGCAGGGATCATGGTGGGGAGTGGGGGCAATGAAAATAACCAGCAGACCCTTTCAAAGTGAGCTGCCCAGAAGCCCACATAGTAGTGTCGTGGTCTAGTCCGGCCCACCCAGGTTGGAACAGGGCTGCCCCCTCCTTTGTTCGAGCCCAGACACTAGGTTCTAGAACTGAGCCAAGGCTGCTTGTCCTTATTCTGTCGGCTGCATGACACTGTTCGTTCTCCTTGAGGTGGCTACCAGCTTACTCAGAAACATGTTCATGTTTGTGGCTCTTGAACCAGTCTCTTCCCTGTCTCAGATTTACTCACTTGGGTTTTTGAAACCAGGTGCAAAATCTTATTTTAATCCTTGCTATCCTGAACTGTGAAGCCCTGATTCTGTCGTTCAGCCTACTAACGAATCCAGGGGCTGTAAATGGTGAGTTTGCTTCTTCTAAAGGGGCCCACCACCACCTGGCCCCAACTGCTTGCTGTTGTAAGTGGAGTTCTGCGAGCCCATAGAAGGCAGCTGGGTTGGCACGGAATAACCTGGTCTTACTGAGTGTGTGCGGGGTCTCAGTGATGAGTGCTTTACCTGTCAAGGGCCCACTACCCATAACTTCAGTGAGAGTAAGGCTCGATCTTGCTCTGGATCTTGCATAAACTCACAGCTCTGTGCTTTGCGGAAACTGCTTTCTCCTACTGCCCCGCTCCTAATGTTCTAGAACATGATTCCTCAAGGTCACTGATGTGACCTTGAGCATTGCATTCTCCTGGGCCCAGGGACTGCCATTCATTCACTTGACACCTGTTATGTCCCACTGTAGGACAGAGATTGGAAAGACATAATACATATTGGAATATGTAGTCAGTAATTTCTTATAAAAATTTCATATAAAAATGTATCTGCCTACAAATACCTACTACATACATCATAGAATGACTTGTAAGTCTCATAAGAATGTATTAAAAGTAGTCATCACTCCTGTGTTGTCAATAAGAAAAAATAACCTTAGAAAGAAAATAGAGGTTAAAAGCATGGTCTTTGGGACCAGACACCTTTGGCTTTGATTTCTGGTCCAGCCCCTTATTTATTGCTATGACTTAGGACAACTTTATCTTTTGAAGCCTCTGTTTCTTCATCTATAAAATGGGAATAAAGTATGTAATATGCATAGCATGGTATGAATAATGAATGGTAGCTATTAAAATTTTGATAGCTCAATTTGACATAGTCCTGAAAATTTGGAGTAGCCTTTTCATTCTGGCCTGCGGAAGATTCTACAGTTTCTGCAGATAGCCTAGTAGCTCGTGGCTGGGAAGCTCGTAACCCTGCTTTGGTCCCTTTGGGAATTAGGAAGCTCTCCTTGCACATCACATACTCCTGTTAACATAATGTCCTATTTCAGCATTTTTAAAAAAGATTTTATCCATTTGGGGGAGAGAGAGAGAGAGAGGAGCGTGTGTATGTGCAAGTTGGGGGCGGGGCAAAGGGAGAGAATCTTGAGCAGACTTGCGCTGAGGAGCCCCAGGGGGGGCTTGATTCCACAGCACTGAGATCGGGACCAGAGCTGAAATCTGGAGTCAGACGCTTACCCAACTGAGCCACCCAGGCGCCCCACATTTCAGTATTTTAGAATATTTGGGCCCATTTTCAGGAGTTGTAAATTGGCTTTTGTTTTTCTCTGTGGATCTTCTCTTTTGTGGTTCCAGCCCTCTTTTGTGCTATACGCAGCCCTCTTGTGTAGGTCCTCAGACAAGCCTTTCAGAGTCCTTTGCCAAAGGGTCACCTTTCATCTTTCTCCGGATCTGTCCTTAGGACTCCCTCTTTCCAGGGACTCCATCTTGAATTGTGTTTGCCAGCTGGAGGTGCCCTAAGCTGGGTCAATAGCAATGATTATTCCTATCACTTACCCATTTATTTATGATCCCTTAGAGTTTTACATTTTGTCCGGTGCCCAAAGTATCCAATAAGGGCTTTAACTTGATAATTTAAAATAATACTAGGACTTACCACTTGGCTCTCATTGGCTTCCAGTGTAACTGGGGAAGATCCCCAAACTCTGCAACATATTTATGGTTTCGGGAGTGGGGGGAGCCCCCAGCCCTGCTGAGCAGCCCTCCTCTCCCCGAATCAGCATGCATTCTCATTTTCCAGAGTGCCACCTCAAACCCTCACCACCTTGAGACAGAAAACTGAGTACTGGGTGTGAACTTGTTCAGTTTCCCTTTGCTTCCCCAGATCGACACCTCCTTTCATGCTCCTCGCCTGCCTAGTCCCTTCCAGAGAGCTCCCTTGTCCCCTTGTTTGTGAGGCCATTCATTGCTGCTCCCTCCCAGATTTGGCATCGCCAGATACCCTTGCTCTCGTAGCCTCAGTCTCTTTCATGCCGCTCTACCCCTGACATTCTGTAAATACGTTTGAGTCTTTCCATTTGAAGACCATCTCCTGATACCGGTTTCTTCTTAAGCTAATCAACCGCAGGCCTTGAAAGAGTTGCCTTAATGGCTTTCCCTTGCTTATGTCCTAGTCACTTCTTGACACACTAGCCTCATTCTTTCAGTAATCATTTACTGAGTGCCTGCCATATACCAGGCACTGTGCTGGGATATGGCAGGAGGAAAAAAAAAAGACAAATCTCTGCCCTCATGGAGCTTACAGTCTGGCAGTGGAGACAGATAATACACGAGATAAATTGGTAGATCATGTGTATTGTGAGCGTAGCGACAGGTGCTTTAGATCAAACTAAAGCAGGACAAGGGAACACAGAGTGTTGAGGGTTGAGAGATGGTTGGCATGTAAAATGGGCTGGCTCGAAAAGACCTCCCCGAGAAGGGTATTTCTGAAAGATCTGAGGGAGGACAGGGAGAGAGCCCTGTGAGTGTCTTGGAGAAGAGCATTGCAGGCAGAGGGAGTGGCAAATGCAAAGGCCCTGAGGCAGGAGTGGACCTGATGCGTGGAGGGCCAGCACGGAGGTCGCTGCGATTGGAGGAGAGAGGGAGCACAGTTGTGGAAGGTGATGAGGTCTTGGGGATTAGACGGAGGGTAGGTGCGGGTTGTGTAGGGCGCTGGAGGCCATTGTATGCCTGGAGCCTTTACTCAGAGTGAGATGAGACGGTTTCAGGGGGCTGGCGTAGAGGAGTAGGACGCCTGCACTTGTGTTTCAGCAGGATAGCTCTGGTGTGCTGCTGCGTGACCGCAGGGGCAGAGGCGGGAGCAGGGACGTGAGCTAGGAAGCGGGGGAGAGCGGCAGTGGCCTGGAGTGGAGGGGTGGGCGCTGAATCCTGGGTGTAGTTTGAAGAGGTGGTGGGTAGGATTTACTGAAAGGCTGGATGGAAGATGAGAGGAGACTCGAGATGACTCCAGGGATTTGGGTTTGAACAGCTGGAGAGAGAGAGCTGACTTTCACTGAGCTGGAGTAGCCTGCTGGGAGAGCTGGCCTGGGGAGAAGGAGGGTGGGGCCTGCTGGACTTCACAGCGGCCATGCTGAATTCACAGTTGGTTCCGAGAGCCCAGCTCATGGGGTGTCTGGGCTGGAAAGTAGAGAGGTCCAGGGCCTGCTCCCCGAGGCTTTCGAACATCAAGGACCCATGGAGAGAGGCTGAGTAGGAGTGGCCGTGGGATGGAGGAAAGGGGGAGCACATCTGCCCGTTCCCACAGTGCAAGCTTTGCTGGCTGAGGGCTCCCAGGACCCACGGTCTCCTTTTCCACCCTCATTCCACTTGGGCTCTTGGTGGCATCTGACACTTCTTCAGTTCTCTCTTTTCCTCAAAACATCTTCTCCCCTTATTCACACTGAAATTGTTCCCTGTGTCCCTGACTAGTCTTTCTCAGACTCCTTCTTGGGTTTTTCGTGCCTGTTTACCCCCTCAGCAGCATTTCCTGGGGTTCCGACGTCCCCAGCTTTGCTGTTTTGGGGTGCTCTTTTTTCCTCTCCCGTGGATTATCTCACCCACTCCCATGGCTTCAATGACCATCTGTCCATTGGTGCTTCTCAAATCCATACCTTAAATCCAGATCTCTCCCCCGTAGTGCAGACACCTCTCTCCACCACCTCCTGGGTGTGTCACGGGTCCCTCCAACTCCACACGCCCTCGAGGGCGTTACTACTCTGTGCCACTTGCCGGACTCTGCTTCTCTCCTTCCACCATCCCCCCAGTTGCCCGAGGCCGTGGTCTTCCTCTGTCTCAGCAACCTCTTCTTAAAGGGCGAATAGTAAATATTGCAGACTTTGCTGGCCCCCCAGCCTGTCCTCGGTGCTGCCCTTGTTACCGTAGACGGGAGGTGAATGAACACGCGTGGCTCTGCTCCAGGCCAACTGGACCCTGACATTTGAATTTCGTGTCATTTTCATGTGTCACAAAATACTCTCATTCTTTTTCAGTCCTTTAAAAATGTGAAAACCATCCTTACTGGTGGGGCTGCATGGAAATAGATGGCAGGCCCGCCGCAGCCTGTGGGCAGTGGTTTGCCCACCTCCGCCCTCTCATGTCCGCGCACGCAGCCGCCTGTCCCGGAGGCCTGTGGGTCCTGCCTTGCGTCCCTGCCCCGGGTCAGGCCCCAGAAGCGCTCCTTCTCTTCTTTGAGATTCATTCTTTCTTTCTTTCTTTCTTTCTTTCTTTCTTTCTTTCTTTCTTTCTTTCTTTCTTTCTTTCTTTCTTAAAATTTTACCATTTTTATTTTCCACCTGAAATGTTGCAATATCCACCCCACTAGTCTCCCTGTCTCTGGTCCTTTTTTGTTCAATCCACCCTTCATCTTTTTGCCAATATACTGTTGTTGTTGTTGTTGTTGTTGTTTTAACACAAAGATAATGCCCCCTCAGGGCAAACTTCTTAACATGGCATTCGGGACCTTCTCAGTTGCTCCTTAGTCACCTCTTCTGGTCTTGCCTCTGTTTCCCTTTCAGGAAGCCTCCATTTTAGCCACACCCAACCACTCTTTATTCCCAAAACACATCACGGTCTTTCACATGTGTTAACCTCTATACGTGCTATGCCATATTTCTGGAATGACCTTCCTCCTTTTCCTATACAAGAAACTCCTATTCAGTCATTAAAACCCAGTTCAGATATCCCCGTCCGCTGGATGCCTTCCTCAGCTCCCCCAGGAAGTGAGGTGCTTCCTTCTCTGTCGTCCCATGCCCCCTTGTCGGTGGCTCTGTTGTGGCACTGGCCACGTTGTCCTGCGGCCATCTGTGGGTGTGCATGTTACATGCCCTGCTGAGGGCCCCCTTCCCGTAGCCCCCCTGCCTGGCATAATATTTAATACGTGATGATACCGGAGTTTCCATGCGATGAGTTTCCCCATATTTACCTTGGTGAAAATAGTCCCCTGCTGACTGGTTGGGTAATCTTAGGCCTCTTCCTCTTTGCTCATTTCTCACATCAGCGGATTAGGCCACCTAGCCTTTGAGGGCCCCTCTCTTCTATGATTTCTGAGCTCTCGTTTCACCAGGCTTCTCTCAAATTCAGTTTTATTGTCTGGGTAGGGTGGTCTGGGAATGACATCATCACAAAGACTTCTTTCTTTCCTCCGCTAATGAAGGCACCTGTGTGTCCGGAGGAGGAGATGGGAGCCAGGATAAGTGGGCCCCAGCCCAAGGACACCTCCATATCAGGAGTCGTTGTCTCATGGAATATCTCTGTTTGGTTAACAAGTGCAGTTCATAATGATGTTTTAGCCATTAGTACAGAAGAGATGAAATCCTCATGTAAACACGTGTAAGCATCTAAAATCACTATTCGCTGTCATGGAAAAAAAGAACACATTTGGGAAAAGCTCTACAACGATGTCAGTAATAAAAAAACTTTTAAAAATAAAATGTTTTAAAAAGGGCATGAACATTCTGTCAGGTGTTCAATATGTTCTGGAAGAAATCCCCGTGAAGGTTTCGTCTGAGGACTAGAGCCCCCAGGACAAGGCGGCCTCCTCTAGCTTAGGCCCTGGCCCTCATCCCTTGCCTCCTTTTCCCTGTGGTCTCTGGGAGGGCAGGAGTTCTGTCTGTCCTGCTCACGTTCGCACCACGCGTGCCTTGTGTGGCTGCAGGTACTAAACAGTGCCCTGCAAAATGGCGGACTAACTGCCCAAATCATCAGTGGGCATCTGATTCCTCCTGAGGGTGTCCCCAGCTTACTTCAAACTCTGCCTAAGCTCGAATGACAATTCTGGTCCCCTGCTTTCATCCCGGTCTCAACTTCTGGCTGCGTGTGTGTGTCTGCGTGTATGTGGGGGTGTGTGTGTGTGTGTGTCTGATAAACCTGCCTCCTCCCACCAGGAATCTCTTCACCCTTTGTGGAAGGACATTACCCCTTAGCCCTGCTCTTTGACAAGCACACTAAGGCCCTCAAGACCAGACGTTTGGGTCCTAGCGTCTATGGGCAGTGATGGTGCAGTGGAGGCAGGGAGGCTGCTGGTCAAGGGTGGAGACCCGTCCGAGTGTAGAGGCCGGCGTTCATTGTTTTCATCCAGAAAACCTTGCTCTGGTGTTGCACATTTTCCTGACGGTGCTTAAATGATGAGGGGCTGAGGTGAAACAGCCTCTGGGCAAGGTTTGGGGGAGACGAAAGAAAGGTGCAGAGCAAACCTCTGCAGGAGATTCAGAATTCCTGTAATTCCCCAAAGCCTGCTGGTTGCCCTCCCCCGCCTGCCTGTCCCTTCCCGAGCTTCTCAGCTTGCCTTACTCACTAGATGCCAAACCAGGGAAATCCAAAAACCAGCCAGAGCAGAGCCACCATCGTTACCCCTTAGCGAGAGCTCTCCATTGCCGCAACGCTGCCACTCCGACCCACCCAGAAAAAGGACCTACTGAAAGGAGAGCCTGGCTCAGTGAGCACCATCTGTGAACTGTGGCTGCTGCTTCTGTGCTCTGGCCTGGGACGCGCGTTTGCACGGAGTGCGGATCGCCATAGGACTTGCCGAAGGTCTGCTTCCGCTAGCATCTGCTTAGTGATAATTCTATTTGCCGTGAACGCACCAGCCTGCCAAAGCCTTAGAAAAACCGTCTCTGTGGCTAGAGACCTTGTGTTCCCTTCAGACCAGCCTTGGGAGAAGTCAGGCCATGGACGGAAGAAGCGCTGAACTTCAGCAGCTCAAACAGAAATTCTCTGTCCTGCCGCACACTCTCTTGGGGAAGGAAGAATGAACCAAATTGCTTAGCATCTAATTTTTTAATAAAAGTGGGGTTTTTTTCCCATTATAAAATTAACCCATGCTTTGGGGGTTTATGGAAAAATAGAAAACAGCCATGCGAGTCCCGCCTCTCAAAGGCAATCGCTATTAGAGTGTGGTTTTACTTCTGTCTCTTCTTCCTCTTGCTTAGAACTTTTTTGTTTTTTATAATTGTAAGTATACCATGTATATTAGTTGGATAAAAATTCTCTATCTGTATTTTTCATTTATTATATAAATATATTTTGTGTTACAAATCTTACCTCACATAATTTTTATAGGTGCATAATATTCATTGAGTTAACGTCATCTTGCTCACGTACCCATTTCTTTTGGTCCTTTCCTGTTTTTTTCTAGAAATAATGCTGCCTAAACCTTTTTTAAAAAGGAAGAATAATTTTCTTTGAATGGAGCCCCAGAAGTACCGTTACAGGGTCAAAGGGTGACCGTTGGCTTGCTTAACACTGATGGTTTATCACTGATAACCGGAGAGATTCCTGCTTGGGTCTGGGTCGTTTCCCCAGTAGGCTGTTTGAAACGAAAACCAACATCGTTAGGCCGAAAGTTTCTGTCTGCTGCTGGCAGGCAGGACCAGGTCATTGAGCTGCGGGGTGGGGTGGTTTGGGAGGGTGCTGGGTCAGGGGAGTGCAAATTTCCCTCCCGGCCAGTAACATGTTCACGCTGAGCTCTAGGACAGGCAACTCTTGATTTCAGAACATTCTCTTGCGGCCATCCTTCCTTCCATATGTGGCCCAGTGCATCATCCCAAGTGCCTGCTTCTTCTAACAGGGTCCAAGGGGCCTTGGGAATGGTCGTCCTTGAAGTTCCCCTGGGAGTCACAGCCAACCCCCTGCCCCACTGAGTTCTCACCACTTCATGTGAGACCCAGTGAAGGTTCGGTCAAGAAGTCCCCCCTTGTGTTGATCTCTTCCTCCCCACCTCCCAACTGCTGAGTTCTTGGACTTGCCCCACGCTTGGTAACCACCAATGGGAGGTCATGGCAAGACAGTGAGCGAAGGGCTACGGCGGACAAATTAGAGGTGCCAGAGTCGAGGGCTCCTTAGGACACATGGTGCTTGCAGCTGGAGGAGGAGACCCCTCCCCGCCCCAGGCTGACAAGCGGTAGGATTCCGGAGCTTTCTGAGTGTCCGAGGGATTTTGACGAGAGTGGGCTGGGCCGATGCCTCCAGGGCTCAGGTTCCTCAACCTGCATCAGGAGCCACCGTCAGGTGTCTCACTGCAGCTGCTAAGAGTGGATCTGAGCCAGTTGGAGCATGTAATTATCACACCCAGCACCCCAGAGAGCGTTTCTGGGGAGCCACTGGTGGAGGCCGACCCCCTCCCTGGGAGTGGTGCGTCAGGGCCTTTATTTCGTCCTTGAATCGTACTCCGCTCCCTTCGCTCATTCTCGTATCTCTTTTAAAATCCAGAGGCCCCTCCCTGCTTCTCTTCGTGAAAAACCCAGGCTGACCCTGAGGAGCCCTGAACACGGTGGGTCTCCGGGGCGTGACGACGATGTGGGACTACAAAAAAGTGAGGCTGCCGGCCTGCTTCTGCTCCCTGAGTGACAGCCCCGGGCACCCCAGACACCAAGGTGCTCTGCGGAGTAGGCTCTGCCCTTCGTGCTCGGATATATTCCTCGGAGAACCGTTAATCTGCCAGTTGCAGTATGACGTTGACTTTTCAACCCAAAACAATTCTTTCTAAAGCAGATTTTGTCGCAGCTCACGTGGCTTTGGCTGTCGGGTGTGCTGGGAGCCCCTGTGGAGAGACAAAATGAGAGAGGGGTCTGGGAAGAGGGTCTGCAGCCCCAGTCTCCAAGCTGAGGGGACGGGGCATGCAGGTTTGTTGGGGCAGGTGTTCTCGGCATCTGTGGAGTGCCTGGGTTCTGAATCCAGAAGGCTTCTCCAGGTCCAGGCTGGGGTCTCGGCTTCGGGGGTCTGGGGGCAGACACCGGCAGAACCTAGCAGGCAGGTCAGGACCCTCTCGGAGCAGGGGAGGGGCCAGGCAGGCTACGGCCTCAACGCGGACTCGGCAGTCCCTGGCCGCACAAGCCGAGGAAGGTGAGGAGTCCGCCAGTGCTCACACAGGAAGCCTGGGTCTTGCCTCACTCCTTGCCCCCACCCCCCGACACTCCAGGCTTGGAGATCAACTTTCCTCTAGTGGAGAGGGGTTTTCCTATTTACCATAAGCCTGAGCTATCCCTGAGTCCCAGCCCTGGTGGGGCCGACCTGTAGATGACAGGTGGTTCATAGTGACAGCTGGGAGAGGCAGGGGCAGCAGGAATCAACAGTTTTGATGCTGTTTGCAAAACACAAAAGGAGGGCAACACAGTTGCATTTTAAAGCAACTGAGGACACAGGAAGTGCAGAAATAGCCCTTTGCAAGGAGTAGTGCTGCCTCTTGGCTGACAGTTGCGAGGCCTCTCCTGGAATAGCCCCTCCAGCATATGTCCAACGGCCTGGAGAACAGAACGACCCCTTCGCCTGCTTTTCCTCCATGCCTGTCATTATGGTAAATTACAAGGCTCCCACGATGGCTATGGAGATGGAGAGGGAGATTGATTTGTTCCTCGTGGCTGTCGCTGTGCTCAACGTGGCTGGGGTGATGGGCACCCAGATTTCACACCTTGTAATGGCCCTGCCAGGGGTGGATGTTAGCACAATTGGGACCTGACACTTCAATAAATCTGAGACATTCTGCTGTGGAGATCAAAGTTCAGAATTGCTTAAATTGGTGTTGGAGCAGGTGGGAAACAGGAGTCCGGAGCCACGAATTGGATAGATAGCAATTGTCGTTCAATTTGTACGGCCTCAATGTCAGCTTTTCAAATGATATGACATCAATTTAAGTGATTTGGGCTCCCAGCCACCCAGCCTATTTAGCATGACTGGTTTGGGGAAGTGTGATTCGTGGTCTGGCTTATCTTCTTAAAGGGGGAGGGCTTGGGGACCCAGCCCTGCTTGTACCTGTCAGACCGTTGTGTTTGGGGGGGTTGGTATCGTTGGGTTATCAGTGTTCATGGGGGTGTGTGGAGGACAGTTCCACCTCCTACCTGGACGTGTCGGTAACCCCCCAAGCTCCATTTCCAGCCGTGACCTCTGTCCTGAGCTTTACACTCATCAGCATGTGTATGTCACGGCGCCATTGCCTGCACACACAGGTGAAGCCGGATTTTAACACAGGCTGTGTCATTCTCAAAGGCTTCACATGGGGTGGGGATGAGCTCTCGTTTCTGACGGCAGCTCAAGTCCAGACGAGAGGTGGTTTGACGTCTGTGAAGGAATGGGTACCTTTTTTTTTTTTTTTTTTTTTAGGATTGCAGCTTTATTGAGATACAGTTCACCCATTTAAACAGTGTAATTCTGTGGTTTTTGGGATATTCGCAGTTGTGCAACCATTGACACAATTCTAGAACATTTTCATCACCCCAAAAAGAGACCTTGTGCCCATTAGCAGTCACCCCACTTTCCCTCCCTATTCCCTTACCCCCCCAGGAGCCGCTAATCTGTATTCTTTCTCCAGAGTCGCCTACTCTGGACATTGTGTATAAATGGAATCATACAATCAGTATGCGGTCTTTTGCAATTGGCTTTTTTCACTTAGGGTAGTATTTTCTTTGTTTTTCTTTTTTAAGATTTTATTTGTTTATTTGTCAGAGAGAGACCACGAGGCGGGATGGGGGGTGAGGAGGAGGGGCAGAGGCAGGGGGAGAAGCAGATTCCCTGCTGAACAGGGAGCCTGAGGTGGGGCTCGATCCCAGCACCCTGGGATCATGACCTGAGCCGAAGACAGAGGCTTAACTGACTGAGTCGCCCAGGCGCCCCTGAGGGTAGTATTTTCAAGGTTCATCCATGTCGTAGTGTATATCAGTACTTTGTTCCTTTCCGTGGCTGAAAAATAGTCTGTTTGGTGGATAATACCACATTTTGTTTACCCATTCATCGGTTGATGGACATTCTGATTGTTTGCACTTTTTGCTATAACGAATAATGTAGCTATCAACTTTCATGTGCAAGTTTTTGTGTGGACATATGTTTTCATTTCTCTCGAGTACAAGAGAGTATGTTTTGCATTTTAAAGAACTGCCAGGCTGTTTTCCAAAGGGGCTGCGCCGTTTAATACTTGCACCATCAGGGCGGGAGGGCTCCGGGGTCTCGGCACCCCCACCAACACCGGGTACTGTCTTTCTTTTGTGATGGTGGCCACCTCGGTGGTGTGACGTGTAGCTCTCTGTGGTTCTCATTTGCGTTTCCCTGAAAGGTCACGATGTCGATCATCTTTTCATGTGCTTTTTGGACATTTGTAGGTCTTCTTGGGGGCACAGGCCTTCAGGTCCATAGAGTTCAGTGCACATCGGCCCAGTCCCAAGCATGAAGAGGGCTCTGGCCGCTCACCCAGAAAGGTACATGCCAAGAAAGTCTCATCCTCCCATTTTTTTTTTTAACGTTGGCAGGGAGTGCCGGAGACTTGCCCCATCCTGTAGGAGGTGCCATTCATCTTGTAGGAGGTGCCATTCATCTTGCAGAAGGGCTGTACTCCTGACACATTTCCTGTTAAGCAAATGCTCATAATCCTGTTATACCACTGGCCGTCAGTGTTAAATTGGAAATTGATTGGAATACAATTTTAGGCCCAGATTGTAAATGTGGGAAATTCCTGATGGTATACTGTTACATGTCAAAGAATTATACTAAAAACAATGATAATACCGTAAGGGCACCAGGGGCAAGCACTTACGATGCTGTAGGGGCCAGGCAATGTAGTAGACGCTTCAGATATATTAATGTTTGATCTTCCTAACAACCCCATAAAATAGGTACTATTAAGCAGTTTTGCCCCTTTACAAATGGGGAAAGCGAAGAACAGAGAGGCCAGGTAACTTGCTCAAGGTCAGGGCTCAGGTACTAGTTAAGGTAACACTGGCTGCTATAACAGATAAGCCCCAGATTCTCAGAAGCTTAACATAATAAATGTTTATTTCTTGCTTAAAGCAGAACCCCATGGCATCATTCTTCTTCTTCTTCTTCTTCTTCTTCTTCTTCTTCTTCTTCTTCCTTCTTCCTTCTTCCTTCTTCCTTCTTCTTCTTCTTTTTTTTTTTTTAAGTGATCTCTACACTCAGTGCAGGGCTTGAACTCGTGAGCCCAAGATCAGGAGCCGTATGCTCTAATAACAGAGACGGCCAGCCCTGCACTCCCAGCCCCCTTGATTGGATTGCCTTCCACATGGTCATTCAGGATTCCAGGTGCCTTTCATCTTACCCTCTTCCTTCTTCCAGGTTCTTTGAGTCCTCACCAATCAATCAAGGGGGTCTGGTGAGAAAGAGAGCAAGACTTCAGTGGGAGGTTCTTACCCGCCAGGCATAGACTCGATGCATATTACTTCTGCCCACTTACCACGGGCCAGAGCTCAGTTGTGTGGCCGCACTTCAGTGCAAGAGAGGCAAAGAGACATAGTTGTCTGCCCAGAGGGAAAGGAAATGAATTCTGGCAAACGCACGCATCATTTTGCCATCGCTAGCAAGTGGAAGACCTAGGATTTGAACCTGGGCAGTCTGGCTCCAGAGCCTCCTCTTAACCAGAACATTCTACCACCTCACTGTGAACAACAGCTCAAAGTCTGAGAAAAATGTGGAGAGTTACACCACTTTTTACTCCATGTTCTTTCCACCTGGATGCTGTGCTTGGGAATTCTATCACATTCTATCCAAGTCATTGTCTTTCAGTGCCGGGCTCTGTTCTATACATTTTACATGTTCTAGTTCATAGAATCCTCACAGTTGCCCCCATGAGATAGGGGATTATGATTATTCCCATTTTCCAGATGAGGAGGCTAAAGCCAAACGCTTGGGTACGCCTCCCCGTGTAAGTAAGTGGCCTCTCTGAGCTTCTCGCACCTTTACACGAAATGCTTGAGCTCGGCGGGGTTTGAAGGGAAGGTGAGAGAAGATGAGAAAGGCCACACCGCCAGACCGCACCTCGAACCTTGTTTGATCCTGCTTCAGAAAAATCAACTTCTATCAGTGATTTGTGGGACAATCAGGAAAAAGTAACCACTCAGTGGAGATTTGGTGATATGAAGGAATAGTTATTAACTTGGAGGGTGTGAGAACGGAGTCGGGGTCATGTTAAAAAAGAAGGAAGTCCTTCTCTTTTCCAGGTGCGTACTGAAATGTGTAGTGGACAGCATGAGAAAACGTCTGGAAGTTGCTTTGGATAATGCAGTGCTGGGGTTGAGGCATAGCTGGACAGCATTGCTCGTTGTTGCAGAACGATGACGGGTACGGGGAGGTTTGCTGTACTAGTCTCTCACTCGGGGGGATATTTGAAATTTCCTGTAATAGTTATAATAAACAAGACGACTTTAAATGAATCGGCTTTCTGTAGCCCCCCAGTTTGTAAATGAAGTGATGGGGGGGCGCTCAGAGCACAGAACACGTCCGTTAAGAACAGCTGAGCAGCCTGGAAGGTCTTCTAAAGCAGGTCTTCAGGGGCTCTGTTTGGGAGCCGTTGGCCCGTGTTTGAATTCTGAGGTGCTCCCAGAGGCAGCGTTTTGTGCCCGGAGAACGGAGCTCCTGCAGACGAGCCTGCGGCCTCCCAAAAGCAGATGCACAGGCTCCTGGGTGAGGACGTCCAGGCAGAGCATGGGCTTTGCCCTGGCCCAGCGGCCTCCGCACATCTAGCTGTGCAGCCAGCGACAAGTACCTCGCTGGAAGTTGCGGCACGACCCCGGGCCCCAGCTGCACTGTAATTAAACAGTGAAAATCCATCCAAGACTCGGCCAGTTCTCTGGGTCCCAGGTGAAGCCCGCTCTCGGCTGGCTGCGGGCCAGGAGGAAGGTGAGGTGCAGGCCCTCCCAAGTCCCTGCCTAAAATCAACAGCCAGGGCTCCGCAGCCCAGCTTCTGACCTGATGCAAATTAAGCTTGGCATTTGGAGATGGTATTAAATGTCCTAAATCAATATTCTAGAGGCAGGATCAGAACAATTAAAAACCCTGATTTCCTCCTCAGATCGTTGGAGTATATATGAACATAAATTGTCCGTTCTCTTTTCAGACTCTGCAGGTGGAGAACGATGGAGGGCGGCCTGGTGATGCTCTGAGCATAGTTGATTCTGTCCTCAGCATCTTTCCCTATTTTTACATGTATGCAACATGTGTCAAGCCCAGGGGGCATTCGTATGTGATGCATCATTTAATCCCTGCAGTAACCCTGGGAGGTTCTGTCGTCCCCACTTTACAGATGAGCAAACAGAGGCTCAGGTGAAGTGACTTGCTCAAGGTCTCAGCTACTAAGTGGTAAGGCAAGGGTTTGAGTTAACTTCTTCAAGCTCAAGTCTGATGATTTGGCCCCTTGTCACACAGCTGGCTTTTCTGCACAGTGCTTATTTTTCATTCATCAATAATAATAATTAATAACGATGAATGAACCATAACAAGAGCAACTATTTAATAATTTAGTTTCTCTAGTCTTTAAAGATATTGGCAGTTTTTATGGTTTGTCCATTTGTTCAACCAACCTTTATTGAGGGGCAGCCTGGTAGGGAGGTTTCTGAGCTTTGGAGGGCACCAGACGGGTCCCAGCACACGCTGGCTGGGTGACCTGGGACACGTTCATCATCCTCTCTGAGCGCAGGCTTCCTCATCTGTAAAATGGGTTGGTACTTGTACCCCCCCCCCGCCCAGGGTTGTCATGGAGATGAAAAGAGTAGGTACTTGCAAAGTGTTTAAAGTAGGGCTCGGCTCTCAGTGGGCATTCTAGAAATCTGAGCCCCTGGCAGACACCGTCAAGGCCCTAGAGGAAGTCCTGTATCTTTGCACTCATGGAACTCACCTCTTACATTTAGCCAGTTAATACTACTGCTCCTATTTTTAATTAAACTAGCTAAACATGTTTATGTTTATAGTGAAAAAAAATACAAAGGGGCCAGAAATATAAACTGAAAAGGAAGGGCTCCTTTCTACTTTCCTATAGTCAGGATTTAGATAGACTGGTGTAGCCCGTGATAACAGTAATAATAATAATAATAATAATAATCTATAATAAAGTAATAGTGTGTCGGGAATGCTCTGTTGTGCAAACTTACACACTTGTCTATTTATACAACTGGAATGCCACTGTAAAGGGTGTTTGGCAGTTTATACTTTTTCATTTACCTATTTATCCATCTTTTTTTTTTTTTAATAATGATTTTTTATTATATTATGTTAGTCACCATACAGTACATCCCCGGTTTCCGATGTAAGGCTCGATGATTCATTAGTTGTGTATAACACCCAGTGCACCATGCAATATGTGCCCTCCTTACTACCCATCACCGGCCTATCCCATTCCCCCAACCCCCTCCCCTCTGTAGCCCTCAGTTTGTTTCTCATAGTCCATAGTCTTTCATGTTTCATTCCCCCTTCTGATTACCCCCCCTTTCTTTATCCCTTTCTTCCCCTACTAATTATACTAGTTCTTATGTTCCATAGATGAGAGAGATCATATGATAGTTGTCTTTCTCTGCTTGACTTATTTCACTTAGCATTATCTCCTCCAGTGCCGTCCATGTTGTAGCAAATGTTGAGAACTCGTTCTTTCTGATAGCTGAGTAATATTCCATTGTATATATGGACCACAACTTCTTAATCCAGTCATCTGTTGAAGGGCATCTCGGCTCCTTCCACGATTTAGCTATTGTGGACATTGCTGCTATGAACATTGGGGTGCATATGGCCCTTCTCTTTACTACGTCTGTATCTTTGGGGTAAACACCCAGTAGTGCAATGGCTGGATCATAGGGTAGCTCAATTTTTAACTTTTTAAGGGACCTCCACACTGTTTTCCAGAGTGGCTGTACCAACTTGCATTCCCACCAACAATGTAGGAGGGATCCCCTTTCTCCACATCCTCTCCAGCAATTGTTGTTTCTTGCCTTGTCTATTTTTGCCATTCTAACTGGCGTAAGGTGGTATCTCAGTGTGGTTTTGATTTGAATTTCCTTGATGGCTAATGATTTTGAACATTTTTTCATGTGTCTGTTAGCCATTTGTATGTCTTCATTGGAAAAGTGTCTGTTCATATCTTCTGCCCATTTTTTGATTTGTTTATTTGTTTCTCGTGTATTGAGTTTGAGAAGTTCTTTGTAGATCTTGGATACCAGTCCTTTATCTGTAGTGTCATTTGCAAATATATTCTCCCATTCCGTGGGCTGCCTCTTAGTTTTTCTGACTGTTTCCTTGGCTGTGCAGAAACTTTTATCTTGATGAAGTCCCATAAATTCATTTTATCTTTTGTTTCTCTTGCCTTTGGGGATGTATCATGAAAAAGGTTGCTTTGGGCGATGTCGTAGAGGTTGCTGCCTATGTTCTCCTCTAGAATTTTGATGGATTCCTGTCTCATGTCGAGGTCTTTCATCCATTTGGAGTTTATTTTTGTGTATGGTGTGAGATAGTGGTCAAGTTTCATTCTTTTGCATATAGCTGTCCAATTTTCCCAGCACCATTTATTGAAGAGACTGTCTTTTTCCCACCGGATTTTTACACACTGAAGGTTTGTGGCAAGCCTGCGTCAGGCAGGTCTGTTGGTGCCGTCTTTCCAACAACATTTGCTTACTTCATGTCTCTATGTCACATTTTGGTAATCCTCGCAATATTTCAAACTTTATCATTATTTGTTACGGCGATCGGTGATCAGTGATTACGACTCACTGAAGCTTGGGTGATGGTTAGCATTTTCTGGCAATAAAATATTTTTAATCAAGGTATATACATTTTTTTTTAAGATTTTATTTTATTTATTTAACAGAGATAGAGACAGCCAGCGAGAGAGGGAACACAAGCAGGGGGAGTGGGAGAGGAAGAAGCAGGCTCTTAGTGGAGGAGCCTGACGTGGGGCTCGATCCCACAACGCCGGGATCACGCCCTGAGCCGAAGGCAGGCGCTTAACCGCTGTGCCACCCAGGCGCCCCAAGGTATATACATTTTTAAAGACATAATGCTATTGCACACTTCATAGATTATAATATGGTGTAAACATAATTTTTATATGCATCAGGAAAACAAAAAATTCATTTTACTCTATTGTGATAATTGCTTTATTGCAGTGGTCAGGAACCAAACCTGCAGTATCTCCGAGGTATGCACGTGTCTTTCACATACAGATTTACCTCATTTTTTAAACAACTTTATGCATTGCCTGGTGTGCCTTAGTTAAATGTAACCATTTCTCTGTCGATGCACATTTAAGGTTTTTGCAGTATTTTGCTGCTCCCAACAGTGCTGCATTAAGCATGCTTGTGAACAAATAAAAACATTCTGTATCTGTTTGTGTAATAAATTCTTAGAGATGGAATTGCTGAGTCAAAAATTTGTTAGGTCTGAATTTTGTTGGATATTACCAAATTGTTCTCGAAAAAGGAACTACTAGGGAAGGAAAATGCTACCCAACCTTTAAAATTCGTATTTCTTGTGAAGAATTCAGTTTTCAGAGAGAGGGTGGGAATGAAAAGTCAGCCTGATCTTTCATTTTACTGGGAAGGCTTTTCCTTGGCCACACATTTTGAGGCATCACATTCTCAGGCCCCTGTCCTCGGTGCTTGGTACAGACAGAATGTTCTAGATTTCAAGGCAAAATCCTGTGGTGTGCTTAACTGTCTCTCCACTCTCAGGGCCCTTGCCCCGCATTCTCTGAGGGAAGGACTTCTGTTCTCTCTCTAACTTTGAGCATACATTGGCCTCACGCTTTTCTGGAATGGCCTCTCTTTGCCGCAGAGGTCGAGATTTCTCACTGGAGGAGAAAGTCCCGCGAGAGCTGCTTCAAGTGGGTATCTGAAGCCGGGGTGTTGCCAAGTGTCCACCAGGCTGGCCCAGGCCTTTCGGCCTCCTTGGATTCCTCCAGGCCCTGAAACAGCTGGGTGCCGCCAGTGTGCATCCTCCTGCCTCCAACAGACTGACTGCCTTTTAGGGATGACTGCTCCACCACCCCCAGCCAACCAGGAGCAGAAAGCCCAATGACGAAGATCGTAAACGGTGTCCAGGGCCATGGGCGAGGAGGGGAGAGGAATGACTCATGAGCCCCTACATCCTCCTGCTACATTCCAAGAGCTGCCTTCCTCAGGGCTTAAATCACTCCCGGAGAGCAGCACCCCGACCAGACCGACCAGGCTGTGGAGGAAGGCCAGCTGCTGTTTGCTGGCTGGGGGAGGGGGGCGCGGTGAGGGCCCAGGCTGGAAGCAAGTCCTGGATTTTTGTTTTCTCTGCGCCAGCTCTTTTGAACCGGCTGGTGACCCTGGCTCCCCCTGGGAAGAAGGCACAGGGCAGGTCTGCTCTCAAGGGGCTCGTGGTCTAGTCTCTAGGGACCCTGTCCTCCTATGTCTAGCTCAGCGCCCTGGAGGGAGACAGACCTAATAGTGTGGTGACCCTGGGCGAGTCACTTCATGTCTCTGAACCTCAGTTTCTCCCCGACAAAATGGGAAAGAAGAATTTAGTACCGATCTTCAGGGTTGTTCGTAATTAACGCGGTAATTCATGTCCGGTGCTTAGCACGGAAGCCGGCACTCCCGAAGTGCTTCGTGTCACCTGCTGTTAGTACTCCCGCTGCGCTCCTCTTCACCATTTTGCAAGTAAGAAATGAGGAACCGTCGTCCGGCTGTGGCTCTCGCCCCTGCCCATGAGCTGTAATAGTAAGAGTGGACTTTTACGTAGAGCTTCCTGGGTTGTAGGGCTTTATGTACGTTGACTGTGCGACGGCTACGCAGCAGGTCCTGTTCTTAACCCGTCTCATCCCTGAATACCCGAGGCTCGCAGAGGCCGAGTAGCGGCCCCTAGTTAGTCAATAACCAGGATTCAGACCCCGGCTGTCAGCTCTAAAAGCCACTTTCTTAACCACTGTATCATCCTGCTTCTCAGCGTACGTTTGCACGTTTCTTTAAGACTGTTTTCCAAAGATACCAGCACTTAAGTGACATGTATTTTCTTCTTTTTGCTTGTATTAAAAAATTGTTCATTTTTCTTATACTAGCCACATAGCGTTATTTAAAAAATAGGAAAATATGGAAGAGGAGGTGGAAGTATTTGTCTACGGCACTACCACCTGACCAGTGGGCTAAAGGCTCGTTCTTTTTTGCTTTCCCCACTCTGTGGACTGTGGTAGCCTCCTGTGTGTGACCGCCGTGCTCGCGTAACCTGTAACCGCCTGCTTAAGTCTGACAGCACGCAAGCTGGTCTATACCCTGTTCACCTGCACGAGTCCTTGGAGCTTGTGCTTGGACATCACAGCAATAGCAAATTGCTAGAAGTTTCTCCATTATTTTCTTGTCACGTGAAGTGACACACGGTTCACAGACTCGTGCTGGTCTGTGAATCATCCCCTAAGCAGCACTGACCTAGACAAACACTGTTTACATTTTAGCGTATTTATTTCCAGTATTTTTCTTTTTTTTTTGTTTATTTTTAGTCTGTATACACATTTCTTTTGCTCACTACACTTCCCATTACAATGTTACTGTAAACTGTTCTTGAGTATAATCTTTTTTTTTTTTTTAAGATTTTATTTATTTATTTGTCAGAGAGAGCACAAGCAGGGGGAGCGGCAGGCAGAGGGAGACGGAGGCTCCCTGCTGAGCAAGGAGCCTGAGGCGGGACTCCATCCCAGGACCCTGGGATCATGACCTGAGCCGAAGGCAGATGCTTAACCCGCTGAGCCACCCAGGCATCCCAATTCGAGTATAATCCTTAATGATAATAATAATATTCCATCTGGAAGATGTACCATAGATTACTAACCCAGTCCCTCTTTCATGGAGTTAGTTATGTTTCCAGTTAATTGCCATGATGAAAATATGATGGTAAATAGTTTTAGTATAATTACTTTTCTGTATTTAACATTATTTCCATAGGGTAGATTTCCTAGAATGGAATGACTGGGTCAAACAATATAAAGCCTTTTAAATTTCTTGTTCGATATTACCAAATTACTTTTTCTTTAAGATTTTATTTATTCAAGAGGGAGAGAGAGACAGAGAGAGATAGCAACAGAGAGCACAGCAGGGAGGAGAGGGAGAAGCAGGCTCCCCTGCTCCTTCCTCGGAGCCCGATATGGGGAGCCCGATATGGGGCTCGATCCCAGAACCCTGGGATCATGACCTGAGCCAAAGGCAGACGCTTAACCGACTGAGCCACCCAGGTGCTTCCCCCCCTTTTTTAAGATGTTATATATTTATAAGAGAGAGAGCGGGGGAGGAGGTTGAGGGAGAGATTCTCCAGCAGACTCACCCCTGAGCGCAGAGCCTAACGCAGGGCTCTGTCCCATGACCCTGAGATCATGACCTGAGCTGAAGTCAGGAATCGGACACCCAACTGACTGAACCACCCAGGTACCCCCCAGATTCCTTTCTAAAAGAGGTATGCCGATACATGCTTCCCACAGTAGTCTGCGAGAGTGCCTGTGAACTACATCTGTCCCTGCATTCATTATTATCATTTAATTACGGGAGCAATCTTAATTGTTTTGAGTTTCTTTGATTACTGATGGTTGAACACTTTCCACACTCATAGCCATTGATATTGACTCTTTGGCTTTATACTCAGTTGAGCACTAGAATAGAATGTTATGACTTGGCACAGATTTCACACCAGACTGGAAGCCAAGTACACCCATATATAAAGTCCGTAGCTAGGGAATGTATGGTATCTCCATGACTGAGGTCCTTCCCCTTTTCTCTGCTGCCAGAATTGGGGATGCTTTCATAGGCTCTTGATGGTGGTCGTCCTCTTTAGAAAAACCCATCTGAATTCATACCTAATACCCTGTACCAATAATGTGGCAAGTATATGGTCTGAATATTTGTGTACCACCCCCCACCCCCGGCCCCAAATTCATAGGTTGAAATCCTACCCCCCAAGTGATGATGTTAGTCTCTGGGGCCTTCAGGAGATCATTTGGGGGAGATTAGTGCGTTCATAGAAGAGGCTCCAAAGAGAGCCCTTGGCCCTTCCACCGTGGGAGGACACGGCAACGGGGTGCCAGCTGTGAACCAGGACACACCCACGCTGGGGCCTCGATCTTGACCTTCCCAGCCTCCAAAACTGAGAAATGTACTTCTGTTTTTTGAAGCCACCCAGGCGATGATGTGTTGTGTAACAGTGCGCGTGGACTAACACAGGGACTTCGAGTATTGCCAATATTTCCCCAGCTATGTTTCCTCTGTTTTCCTTTTTCTTTCTCTCTTTCTCCTTTTTTTTTTCTTAGACCTATTTAGGAAGTAAGTATTGCATGCTAGCTTGAAGGAATCAGTTTTTGAAACTACGGATCCATTGGAATTCCTGATGTACTTTTGTTAATTATGGGAGAAGTAGGAAGACCTTTTGAAATCTGGACGATCTGGGGAAATTCTAGATGCCTATTCCTGTGTGTATTAGCAGTGTGGGCCAAGTGAGGCCTGAGGAGTGACGAGGGCAGTTTGGGCTGGAGTCTGGCACTCAACGCTCATCTGTATGTCCCCCAGAGGGACTTGTTGAGGACTTGTTCGCTTTTTAATAACAGTAGGAGATATTTATCAATAAGGCAGGGATATCTCTGTGTGCCCCAAAGTGCGCCCTTTCAAAACGTATGCTGATGGCAGAGTGTAGTGGTAATGATGGGACCAAGGTATTCCCCTGCAGCCCATGTCCCCCTTGACAAGCCTTGGGTCCCCTCCCTGGCTTAGTAAATATTTTTAAGTAATGCAAAAGACCATAATTGGAACCTGTAGTGATCTTATAGGCAAATAATTTAATCAGCTAAAATATGTGGCTATTAATGGAATTTAGAAAGAAAGTTTATCTAATTTTATATATAGGAAAGCTATTAATAAGTGTCCACAAAAACACACTATGTTCAAATTAGTTCAGAAAAGCTAGGTTAAAAGAGCTTCATTTCCTCCTATTAAAGCTTACTACACTCTGATTTTCCAAAGCAACAGCAAAGTAAGATATAATATTCAGTTTTTCCAAACTTCTTTTGCCTATGGGATCTTATTTTTCAAGAAGCTCCTATTAACTCCTTGCAAAATAGTTTTTTGCAGTACACAACAGACCATGGAAAATGCTGGAGCCAGGCCAGCTTCTGTGGCATTGATGTTCACATTGGTCATGAATCTTAGGGAGCCCTGAAGCTGGGATTCCTTGTACTGAAGCACGCACAGATCCTTTGGGAAATGGGAGTGATAGCTTATACTTCATAAGTGTTGGTTTTTGAAATGTAATTCTTCGCCTACCAGCCCTCCTTTATGTCCAATGGTAGATCAATAACCTTTGGATAGCAATAGGGTTGGGAAACCACGATCACAGTTCCAGTCTTTAATGGCACTGAAACTGTTTCTTCCTCTTACTAAAATAGACCACGATCAAGACAGCCCCGTAAGTGGAGACGTTTTACGCATCTCTGGTTAGAGAACAGTATCACACAGTCATTAAGGAGAACACGGGCACAGGGGTACGACCGCCTGTGCCGAATCCAGCCTTGCCACGGAGTGAACTGTGTGGCTTGGGGCACTTAGGGAATCCATCGTAATCCTTAAGTTCCCTAGCTATAGAATAAGGATAATTTCACCCACTAGGATTGACATCGGGAATAAAAGTGCATGTAAAGCGCACGGAGCCTCGGGTCAGCTGAGGTCCTGGGGAAGGGTCGGCGCACTGTATGGAGCAGTTGCGGGGGGATTGAAGGGACCTTTACACAGCTGTGGGTGGGGCTGAAGGGAGCCAGTGAAGCACCCTAGGGCTGACAGTAGCAGGGAACACGGGCTACCCTGAGGCTTTCCGGGACGAAGGAACAGGGTACTGCCCAGCTGCTGGGGACATAGCTGTGGCTGTGGGAGAGGGAAGCAGTCCCTGCCAGTTCATGGCCCAGCAGGCAGGGACCCGCAAGTGAACATTCCACCGCATCCCCTGACTGAACCCAGCCATGGCAGGGAGGGGATATGGAGTGGCAGATGGATAGCTCAGGTGGGAGGAGCTCAGTCCGTGTTGACTACTTTTGATGGGTACCGTGCCGTTGATTTCCATTTTGACCTCCGTCACTTACCACCTGTGTCACTTTTTGACCTGACCTCATTGTGCCTCAGCTTCTCACTCCGTCTACAAAGGAAATACTAACTAGTACCTTTCTTGTGACGTCAGATGATGAGTACCTGTGGGTGTCTGACGTGTAATGTGCTCTCAGTACATGTGAAGTGTGGAGCTGTTACGTTCTGCTTTGTTGCAAGTAATGCTTATTTTCCTCCTGGGTCTGGCCTTCTCTCTGAAAGCTTAGTACCTTGCCGATCTCATGATTCAGTGGCTGAGTCTCCATTCCGGACGTCAGTTCAGTCCCAGAAATCCGAACACATTTTTCGGATGCTTATGGTAACTTTTCTGTAATGTACTTGGCACAGCCGAGAAGGTACGTCTCAGTCCCTCTCTATAACCCATGCTTAGCTCTGCGCATTACATCTTTGTGCTAAAGTACATGTCATTAAGCCCAATGGCGCCAGTCTCAGCTCCCCACCTCCCTCCCTCCCCACAGAGACCAGCATGGGGCAGCTCTAAGGTGTGGTCTTTTCTCTTTCCCTTCTCTCTCTCTCTTTTCTAAGGCTTCACTGTGAAACTGTATTCCATTCTGCCTTCTGCTTTCCCCCCTCCTCCCCCTCCTCTGCTATTTCTGTTAATCATACTGGAGGGAGGAGGGGCAGGAGAAATTCTCTGGCTTTTCCAGCTTTGTCCTGCGCAACCAGAGGCCTTGGTTTTGAGGTCACCAGGATGTGGAGCGGGTAACCAGATTAGCGCCCTCGTGGGGGGTGGGATGCCCCATGACCTTCATGGACGCTGATTCCTGGAGGCTTCCACATGCTGCGGGTAGGAGCACCCCCCTTCCAGTGCCCAGCCAGTGCTCTGAGCATTTCAGCTATGCCGGAGGGGTTCTGATGTGGTGGGACCCAGAAGAGTATGAGCCACGTACTTGAAGTACGTTGTCAGCGTTTATGCAGTGGGGATGGGGAGAAACTGTGATTTATATAAATAAAGCTAGTAAGCCTGTTTCTTTATATTTAAACTAGAGGATTACATGTGTTTATTTCATGTGAGTTTCTGAACTAAGCAAGATCTTGGAAAATACAGTAAAGGAGTTAAAATTTAGTTACTCAAACACATTATTTATTCCCACGAAATGGCTCCAATGTCTAGGGTTAGTGTGGTTTCAACATTTCAGCTGACCTGGACCTGCTGACTTTAGGTTGCTATCAGCCGGCTGGTTTCAGGGTTGGTGGCCCTGTGTGGCCTCTAGTTACACCTTGCGGCTTGCAAACATATTCACTCAACGTAGCTTTCAGAGCAGAGTCGGCCTTTTTTTTATCCCCTCTCACCAAGCGCACTATCTTCTTTGACCAAAGTAGGACCAATTTCCACTTTACCAGCTGTGGAAGAAGCAGAATGTGGAAACTTGACTTAACTGGTACCACGTTCCCGGTTTATTCCAGGGAGTTGTAGCATTTCTTATAAACTTTCATCTCTGGCTGCCCAACTAGCTCAGGATTTCATATGGCGCTTTTTTTTGTTTTAATTGGGAAAAATGCTTAGGAGATTTTTGCCAGGATCTCAGTTATGGCCTGTGTGCGGTGTGTTTATTCATCTGTTCAGCAAACACTCTGTATTACTCCAGCCTGGATTCCCATTGGGTGTTGGGGCTGCAGGTGATAGCAGGATACTCTGGGGCACCGGTGCTTGGGGGTGAAGGGCTCATAATTTGGGGAGATCAGCCCATTTGTTGCAGAGATGCTGGTACAACAGGGCTCAGTTTCCTGGACGTGCCAAGGAGGGCATCGGGGTCCAGTCGTACAGGGGTTTAGGAATATGCTCTCTCTGGGCAGACCCAGGAGGAGAGAAGAGGGGAAGCCCTTGGCGCTGGAAGCCAATCCAAGAACTCGAAGTTGCCGGCTGGGAGAATTGCTCTTGGATCCCAAGTCTTCTGCCATGGGGCCATCCCTTCATGGGTGCAAGGACAGCAGCTGGCCAGGACCTTCTGCCTGTAATTAGGTGGGGACTGGAGAAGCTGCCGAGAGTGCAAAGAGAGCGCTGAACTTGGCCCCACTCGGGGCCATGTGGGTGGCCCCGCTTGCTTCCAGCTGTGCAGCTTGAGTCATCAAGTGCTTTGGACGTGTAGCAGAGCCCAGAGCCATTTCGGTCCTGGCATCTGACCCCGCCATCCTCATCTTCTCTGGAGCTTAATGCTTCCGTTGTCTGAAGCCCCTGAGGAAGGCTGCGGAAGGCCAGGGAGAAGACCCCATAATGTAATTGACATGGTGCTCACACGGTCCACGTGGGAGAGTAATGAGAGTCACTCACCTGTGCCCCGTTTTACGGTGTACGAAGGAGAGACGTAGGGCTGTGTGTGTCAGCTACCGGTGGACGCCTGTGTGCCAACCACTCAGACCTCTTAGCCTTAGTCTCCTCATTTATAAAACAAGGATGATAAAAGTTACTGCCTTGCCCATTTAATGGGTTTTTCCTTCAAGAGAGTAAAGGAAGGGGCAGGAAGCAGAATGGGACGCACAAGAAAGTGGGGCTGGGACGGGCCTGCAGGAAAGACCAAGAATAAACTTTGACTGGAGTAACAGGTGGGATGGCCACTTAAAATCGCACAGTGTCCCTGGTAAATCATACAGTAATTATGTTTTCCCTGATTACATAGGGAACACATGCTTAGAGTAAAAAATTTAAGAAAAAATATTAAGCATAGAGACACCTTAAAATAAACCCTGGTCTTTTCCACTGTTAATATTTGGATATGTTTTCTTTTCTTGCATTGTTCATATACCTACTATTTTAATAAAATCAGAATCATACTATAGATTCAGTTATGGAACCTCGGCTTTTTCAGTGAGATATATATATATATATATATATATGTTTTCAGCTTTGTTTTTACAAAATTGGAATCATACTATGTATCAGTTCTCTGGGGTCTCCAGAGAACCAGAACCAGTAGGGGATACATATATGTATATGTATTTATACACATACACTTCTAAGCTCATATGCATATGCATCTACATATTAAGAGAGAGAGAGAGATACTCACACATGCACAAACACATATATAAAGAGATTTATTTTAAGGCGTTGGCTCACATGAGCGTAAAGGCTGGCATGCCTGAAATCCGAGGGCAGGCCAGCAACCTGGAAACTCACATGGGAGTTAAGGCTACGGTCTTGAGGCCAAATTCCATTGTCTTTGGAAATTCTCAGTTTTCGCTTGTAAGGCCTGCAGCTGATTAGATGAGGAGCACCTACATTACAGAGTGTAATCTCCTTTACGCAGAGTCGACCAGTTGTAGACGTTGACCACGTCTACAGAATACCCTCACAGCAGCATCTGGTGTTTGATTCCATAACTGGGCACTGGAAGCTAGCCCCGTTGACACATAAAACTGACCATCACATACCATATACCCCAACTATATTTTGATTTTTTCACTTTGCATGTCATGAATGTTTTTCCATAGCACGAAAAATTTTTCTAAGAACTTGATACTTACTGTTCTTCATCCAATGACTTTACTGTGGTTTATTTAGGAACTTCCCTATTGTCAAATGTTTAGGTTTTATCAGGTTTTTACTATAACACCGTGGTAGACATCTTTGGGTGCATTTTCTTTTCTTTTTTTTAAGATTTATTTACTTATTTGAGAGAGAGAGAAAGCATGCATGTGTGCAGCAGGGGGGAGGGACAGAGGGAAAAGGAGAGAGAGAATCGCAAGCAGACTCTCTGTTGAGCATGGAGCCTGACACGGGGCTTGATCCCACAACCCTGAGTTCATGACCTGAGCTAAAACCAAGAGTCGGATGCTCAACCAGCCCAGCCACCCAGGTGCCCCAGTGCACTTTCTTTTAATGTATTCCTCATTAGTTCCTAGAATGTATCATTAATGGGGAATTAGTGGGTCAAAAGTTATGGAGATTTTAAGGCTTTTGATATATACTGCTAAGTTTTCTCTAGGACAATGCTTTTCAAGCTGGAATCCCTGCACCAGTACAGCTGGAGAGCTCTTAAAAAAGGCAGGTTCCTGGGCCTTTCCCTAGGCCTACTGAATCAGAATCTGGATTTTATGTAGCTCCCCACGTGACTGGTAGCACACCACAGTTTGAGAGGCACTGCCCAAGAAAATCGTACAGATTTTGGCGTCCTCCGAAAATACATCTGTTGAACTCCTAATGTCTGATTCGATGTTATTAGTAGTTGGGAGCTTAGCTAGGGGCTTATGTCATGAGGGTGGGACCCTCATGAATGGGATTAGTGCCCAATAAGCTCCAGAAAGATCCTTAGCCCCTTCCACCATGTGAGGACACGAGGAGAAGGGAACAGCCATGAACCAGGAAGAAGGCCCTCACCAGCGAACTTGACCTTGCTGGTGCTGTGATCTTGGACTTCCTGCCTCCAGAACTACGACCTATAAATTTCTGTTGCTTATAAGCCACCCAGTCTTGGGTATGTTGTTATAGCAGCCTGAATGGACTAAAATATACCAGAAGTACATAGAGACTTGTTTTACTTCACTCTCATCTAAACTGGGCATCGTGTCTTTCTCTTTGTTAATTTGCTACCCCCAAACGATAATCTATTGTTCTTTTGATTTTTATAACGAATTTATTGAATAGGCGGACCACTGTAGGCATTCAATCAGGAAAAAGCTTTTTATTTTCCAAGGACAGCCTTAAAGCATGCTCTGTGATATCTTCGGTGGATTGCATGACTTTCCAGTCTCTTCCAGCTATCAGGGCAGTCTCATTTGGGTCATTATGCAGGTTTGGCGGTCTTATCCCGTCTGAAATCAGAACTTCAGTGTCCCATCCAATTCCATGCTCTGCCCCTACTGTGTGCTCAGCTTGCCCCCTGACTCAGGCACCCATGGTGGAGCTCAGGGAAGGGGGCGGTGGGCCTGCTGGGGCCTTTCACACCTGCTCCACTGCCTCCTCCTGTTGCTCCTGCAATGTTGGTGCTATTATAATACTCTCCTGATTCTTGCTGCCTTGCTGGCTCTTTGCTGATGCCCCATAGTTGGTTCTTCAGAGGCCCCTGTAAGGAATTTCTAAAGAGTTCTTCATTGTGGTTAGCTGGGTTGGGATTTCAGTCTCTGGAGCCCGTGATACAATGGACTTCCCTGCCATGCATTACAGTGATGGTACTCAGAGAAACCTGATGACATCTGTTTAGACTCCCCACACGTGATGGCAAAGTGAACCGACAATTCTGATGTGTCAGAGTATGCAGCTGATGATTAGACTATGGGGGGATCAGCTCCTTTGGCGGTTGGAACCATCTTTTGTCTTTTTTAAGGCTGATTCCTGAACCTCACTTCTCCGTTGGATATCTTCAGGGAAAATGGAGAAGCCGTCGTTCTCTACTGCAGGCAGCAGGTGGGATGGATGCTAGGGGAAGGCCGTAGAAACACGGAATGTTATTCTTTGGAGTTGCAGAGCTTGTCTCCTCTAAGGGATATGAAGGGATATTTTTTTAAAGGTTTCATTTAGGGGCGCCTGGGTGGTTCAGTCGGTTAAGTGTCTGCCTTTGGCTCAGGTCGTGATCCAAGGGCTCTGGGATCGGGTCCCGCATTGGGCTCCCTGCTCAGCAGGGAGTCTGCTTCTCCCTCTTCCTCTGCTACTGTGTGAGTGTTAAATAGATAAATAAAATATAAAAAATAAAATAAATAAAGGTTTCATTTAGAACATGCTTGGTGAATCAAAAATTCTTTCCAGTCAGCTTTTCTTTTTTTTTTTTTTTCCGGGGGAGAGACAGAGCGGGGTGGGGGGCAGGGCAGGGACAGAGAGAGAGGGAGAGAATCTTAAGCAGGCTCCACGCCCCTCCTGGAGCCCAACGTGGGGCTTGGTCTCACGACCCTGAGATCACAACCTGAGCCAAAATCAAGAGCCAGATGTTTAATGGACTGAGCCACCCAGATGCCCCTCCAGCCAGCTTTTCGAGTTTTCTAAAATCAGGAAACTATAACTGTTCACTTCGGGGCTTGGGAGAGGAGAGTGCTTGGGCTCCAGGTGCAGGTTACCGTTCCCAGGGTTTTCCTTCCCTCTTGGTTGCTTCCATCCCCTCCCGCGTGTTCCCAGCTGCACAGATGATCCGCGGCAGGACATGCTCAGGGCCTGGAGTGTCGGCTTCTGCCTGTGTCATCCTCACTCAGGGCATGCACCTCTGAGCCCGCTTGAAGGCCCTTAGCACGAGGGCAGGGCTTAATCCAAGGGAGCAGAACCCCAGCGGAAGGCTTTGTGGTGTGCAGCGTTGGTGGTTGGAGGCCTTTCGGCCCCTGTGCCACCTAGTAGAGAACAGGTCTTCCTGCTGTCCAGGGGGTGCTACCTTCCACTGCTAAAATAAGTCTGCCTAAAACACAGGCTTCTGTCCACTCCAGAATCTGCCAGGACTCCGTCCTCCTAAAGGATAAAGCATAAATTCCTCAGTCCAGCTTTTAGGACTTCCAACGTCTGACTTTTTTTCCTCTGCTTTCTCATGTGCACCTTCTGCTGACTGTCCTCACGCATGTCCAGCCAATTTTAGGGTCTGTGCCTTTGTTTCTGTACTCCCGTCTACCCCCCCACCCCCCGCCGCCCCAGCCCTGCTAGTTAAACCCAGCCGCTGGGGCCCGCACTGTGCTGTCCCGTGTCTGGCCCTGCAGCCCTTCCTGCCATAGCAGTGAACCCTGGATCACATGCCTTCTGGTGCATCTGATTGTTTCATGTTTTGGATTGGCTTCCTTGACTTGATTAGGAATTTCTGGTTTGCAGTGACCATGTCTCTCCTTGTCTCATTGCCTTCCTGGCCAAACACACAGACCATACTCGGTCATGCTCACTGATTGATTGGGACATGGCAGCCTGGTCAGCAGGCCTGTGGCACTGTTTCCCTGAGTGGGGGACTGCTTGAGAGCTGGTCCCGGTGTTTCCAGCCCTGCACCTCCCCCTGAGCTGTGGGTTTCCGATGGGAAGCTTGGGGATGGTTGCTTGAGAGGCTAGGTGTAGCATATGGCCTGTGCTGGAATCCTAGCCGATCAGCTCTGGGAACTTAGGCATTATCATTTCATTTCCTCGTTTACATAGTTCAGATTTGCTCATTTAATAACTACTGAGTGCCTACTAGGTGCCAAGTGCTATCTTAGGAGCTGAGAGTGTAGCACTGAACAGGATAGAGATCTGAACAATGAGAGAGGGCCAGCGGTGCGAAGGTCTTGGGGGCGAATGTTGTAGAAGGGGGGGTCAGCAGGTACAACCACAGAAGTTCGAGGAACTAGAGGGAGGCCCACAATGGCTGAAGCACAGAGGCCGAGTGGAGGCTGGTGGGAGATGGGGCTGGGAGTTGGGACCAGGCTGGATTCCCCAGGGCCTCACATGGCCATCAGAAAATGCTGTGAGTTTTCCCCAACGGCACATGGGGAGCCAGCACAGGATTTTAGCAGGTGAGCGACACAATCTGGTTTATTACCAGAGCCTGCCTCATTGAACATGAACTACCATTAAATGAGATATTGTATGTAAGGTGCCTAGTGCTGGGCCTGGTACACAGCAGGTGCTTGACAAGTAGTAATTATTATTTTCCTGTTGTGGAGAAAAATGGTTGCCTCCTATAGTTTGACCTTAAAAGATGAAGTTTGTGATAGGCTGACTAATGGCACCCCCCCCCCCCCGCCTATGTTAGCTTCCATGGCTGGGGAGAATTGAGGTTGCAGGTGGAATTAAGATGCTAAACAGCTGACCTTAAAATAGGGAGAGCATCCTGGATTATCCAGGTGGGCCCATGTAATCTTGTGGGTCCTTAAAAGTGAAAGAGGGAGGCAGAAGAGTCCAAGGGAGACATGACCATGGAAAGTCAGAGATTACTGCCTTTGAGGATGGTGTAGGGGCCAAGAACCAGAAATGCTGGAGGCCACTGGAAGCTGGAAGAAGTGAGGCAACAGATTCTCCCGAAAGCCTCCAGAAGGGAATGCAGCCCAGCCAACATCTTGATTTTAGCCCAGTGAGACCCATTTCGATTTCTGACTGCCAGACTTGTAAGATAAGAAGTCTGTGTTGCTTTTAGCCACGAACTATGTGGGGATTTGATACAGCAGCAATAGGAGCCGGATACGAGGATTTCACACCAGGTACTCGAACCTCCAGGTGAGTACACTGCAATATGACCTATGACCCATGCATTGTTAAATCGCTGTTCTGTTCAGTATGGCTTGGCATCTGTGCTTTGGGGGGAATTGACCAGCTAGGTGACTTGCTGGGGGTACCAAATTCCTTATGTGCCTCTAGGTGGCACGTTATAACCTCCAAGCACGCTGGGGAAAAGTCCTGCTCTTCCCCGATCCGGAGGGGCAGGGGGCGCTACAGAGCTCAAGGTAAGAGACTGGGCTCTCAGCCCCAGTACCCCGGGCTGGGGGACACAGAACAGGGACTGCAGGGCGGGTGGGATTGCCTTGCACTGGCCTCCCCATCTGCCTTTCCCCAGTCTGCAGGGCCCAGCCCCCAGGCTGCCTCCTCCATGAAGCACCCCCTCCCACCAGCCCACAGGAAGTATTGGCTCTGAGACTTGGCCCCTCCCCTTGCATGGGCTCTGGGCCGGCCTACTCCGTTTTTCAGGCTGTGCTTATTTTCCCTTTACTAACCATCAGGTCCTGTCTGCGGAGGCAGGCCCCGGGCCAGGCACACATTTAGGGGCTTAGCGATGCCCGTGGGTTGATTGGTTGGGGCTGGATACAAAGGGTTCATATGCAAGGGCTTTTTGCTTTATCCTTTTAGGGAAATTCATTCTCTCCAGTTGGTTCTCCTCTTCCTTTTGGAGACATTGTTAGAAAAATCACAGGCACAGGGGTGCAGCGCCTGCACCAGTCCTTCCTTCACACTCTGGCTGCCAGAACGTTGGCTCTAAACCCTACCTCTGACCCAGTCCCTCCTCCTACCCACCCCATCTATAGCTGTGGTTTCGAATGTTTAAATAAGAACAATCATAATATTAGTAAAATCACTGGAGAGTCTTCTTGGTCTATAAAACTCCAAGTCAGGAGGCAGGAAAGCATGGAGTCATCCTTAAGTGTGTGGACTCTGGCCTCAGACAGAGTGGCTTCAAATCCAGGCTCTACCACTTAGTCGTCTGAGCACCCTGTGCCTCGGTTTCCTCTTCTGTAAAATGGGGACGCTGATAGTACCTAGCTCATGGGGTTCTTGCAGAAATCCTGCATCACAGGGTATGTAAAGTACTCAACAGAGTGCTTGGCCAGGCTTAAGTACTGCTGTTCCTGGCCTACAAGCTGATTTTCTAAGTTCTCATTTATAACACTTAATTATCATAAAGCCCATCAGGGACCGTGGTTTGGCTATTTGGATGAACACAGAATTTTTTTAAAAATACATTTTATGTTTTCAAACACTTAGATTTACAGAGAAATTGTGAGGATAATTCAGAGTTCCCCTATGCCCTGCAACTGTTTTCCCCTCATCGTTAACATCTTACATTAGGGTGCATATTTGTTAAAATTTGCGAACCAACACTGATCCGTAACCCTTAACTAAGGTCCGTACTTTTCAGATTTTTTTCGTGTTTACCTAATGGTGCCGGTTTTCTGTTCCAGGACTCTGTCCAGGATAGCGTATTACATTTAATTGTCCCATCTCCTTAGGCAACTCTTGACAAGTTCTCAGACTTTCCTTGTTGTTGATGACCTTGTCCGTTTTCGGGGGTCCTGGTGTTTCATAGGTATTCTGCAAGAGGCCCCTCTGTTGGAATTCGTCTGATGTTTTTCTCCTGTTAGACAGATTGAGCACAGGAATTGGAAGTCAGTGGGTCATGGATGGCTACTGTACTGTTCTGTTAGCCTCAGCATCCATGAAATTAGAATCAAATGTCTGTGGGAAGCCTCAAGCCCAGTTTGGAATATCACAGTGGGGAAGATGAAGTCCACGTGACTGGGTGTGGCCTTCTAGGTCCTCTGTCCTCCCCGCCCACTTCCCCAGTGTCCTGGCCATGCCGCGAGCACCCTGGCTTCTCCACGTTCTCCGAAGAGGTCTGGGCTTTGGGGCATGCCCATCCTTCTACCTGGAATGCCTTCCGCTCCTTTCTCCACCTCACAAATTCCTGGTCTCTGAGAAGAGTAAGATCCATACCTCTTCTCTGATGCCTCTCCGACTTTCCCCTCAGACGGCTAGCCCTGTCCCCAGGCTCCACACGACCTGGCACATCTCTTTTTCGACTGCCCTTTTTGGGTCACATCTCACCTCTTCCTCCAGACTGGAAGCTTCTTGAGAGCAGCAACTGAACCATAATCCTTTTTCCTCATGCCCATTGTGGGGCCTGGCACACAATAGGTGCTCAAGAGATGCTTAACCCGTGACTGGCATTGGAGAGAGGGGCTGTATCTGTACCTGCCTTAAGGCAGGTCCTGTTGCCCTTGTCCTAGAAATGGCTACCCCAGTGGATGACGGATGCCAATGAGGAGCCCTTGGGTGGAAAGGCGCTTTCTCCCTGTCCCAAAAGGGTACGAGTACACAGTGTGAACATGGAAAGGGCCAGCAGGGGGCTCCGGGAAGCAGTTCATAAGCCCAGCCTGAGAGGAGGGCTCAGGAGTGGCTTCTGCAGCAAGCCTTGGGTCCGACAGAACCCACAAAGAAAGTGTGTCAAAAGAGAGGTCTGTTTTGCTACTGATGTGCCAGGCTCTGTACCAAGGAC
Organism: Ursus maritimus; assembly: GCF_017311325.1. Lineage (NCBI taxonomy): Eukaryota > Metazoa > Chordata > Mammalia > Carnivora > Ursidae > Ursus > Ursus maritimus. The sequence goes on from NW_024424786.1 coordinate 1,714,740, forward strand.
AGGATGTACCAGCCTGTTCTGAAAACATGTGTGGGCCCTGGTGGAGCTCTTGCTCCCAGAGGTCTCTGCCTGCAGAAATTGGGACAAAAGATACTGATAGCTAAGAAATAACGTTTGCAGAAGCAAGTGGTCTTGTTACAGCCACGAGCAGACCTGCTCTTCATTCACATTTCCCAATTTCTGCTTCCACCTCCGCATTGATCATTCTCCTTGGATCGGAAACTCTTAATGGCTATTCCTAAAAGTGAAGATTATCACTGAGACGTTGGAGCCAAAATTTCCAGGCTTTCTTTTTGAATTCTGTGAGGAGGGGAAAAAAAGAGCTGAGTTAATTTGAGATAATGAAGCTTGAATAGAAATTGCTCTCTGGGATCAGTAACATCTATTATGTTGTTCTTGTGGCTGATATTATTACCGGTAGTAATAGTAATAGTGTATGGAGGGCCTACTCCATGCCAACCTTGGGATGGAGACGTCTGCCCGTGCCAGGCATTTGCCTTGGGCCATTCAAGGGAATTAGACTAACTTCATCCCTGCCCATTCTGCCATAGAGATATTAGCTCCATTTTATGGACGAAGAAACTGAGGCTCAGCACATTGATTTTTCAAGGCTTCAAGACCTGACCCCTTATCAATCCCTTAAACACACCCCAAAAGGATCTAAAATATTTGCTAATCCTAAAACATGATGAGAGGAAGGTAAGGGATAATCGCAGAAGACAGAAATGTATAGACATTACAAGTAAATGCATCATTAATGATAAAAAGAATGATCTTTTACTGTTCTGGGGCCATGAACTTCCTAGCCTTCAGGATAGACAAGTGAGAACACAGGGGGATACTGTTAGAATGTAATACTGTTTGTACTCAAAGACTTTAACAAAAAAGTTTACTTTAAAAAGCAAAGTTATGATGGAACCTCTAAACTCACACTTTTTTCTTTTTAATCACCCGGTGCTCATCAGGACAAGTGCCCTCCTTAATCCCCATCACCTGTTTTGCCTATACCCGTGCCCACCTCCCCTCTGGTAACCATCCATTTGTTCTTTATAGTTCAGAGTCTGTTTCTTGGTTTCTCTCTCTCTCTCTCTTCCCCCCTTTTGCTCATTTGTTTTGTTTCTTACATTCCACATGAGTGAAATCATATGGTATTTGTCTTTCTCTTATTTCGCTTAGCATAGTACTATCTAGATCCATCCATGTCATCGCAAATGGCAAGATTTCATTCTTTTTTATGGCTGAGTACTATTCCATTGTGTGTGTGTGTGTGTGTGTGTGTGTGTGTGTGTATATATACCACCTCTCCTTTATCCATGCATCTGTCAGTGGACACTTGCGCTGCCCCCATATCCTGGCTATTGTAAACAATGCTGCTATAAACATTGGGGTACAAAAAATAAACACCAGGGTGCATGTATCCCTTTGAATTAGCATTTTCATATTCTTTGGGCAAATACCCAGGAATATGATTGTGGCATCACAGGAAAGTTCTATTTTAAACTTTTTGTGGAACCTCCGTACTGTTTTCCAGAGTGGCTACAGCAGTTTGCATTCCCACCAACAGTGCACGAGGGTTCTCCACAGCCTCGCCAACACTTGTTGTTTCCTGTGTTTTTTATTTTAGCCATTCTGACAGGTGTGAGGTGATATCTCATTGTGGTTTGGATTTGCATTTCCCTGAGGATGAGTGATGTCGAGCATCTTTCACGTGTCTGTCGGCCGTCTGTGTGTCCTCTTTGGAGAGATGTCTGTGCGTGGCTTCTGCCCATTTGTTAACTGGATTACTTGTTTTTGAAGTGTTGCGTTATATCAGTTGTTTGTATATTTTGGATACTAACCCTTTATCAGATACGTCATTTGCGAATATCTTCTCCTGCTCAGTAGGCTGCCTTCTAGTTTTGTGGATTGTTTCCTTTGCTGTGCAGAAGCTTTTTATTTTGATGTAGTCCTGATTATTTTTGCTTTTGTTTCTCTTGCCTCAGGAGGCATATCTAGAAAAATGTTGCTACAGCTGAAGTAAAAAAAAAATTACTGCCTGAGCTCTCTTCCAGGATTTTTATGTTCAGGTCTCCTATTTAGGTCTTTGATCCATTTTTGAGTTCATGTTAATGAATGGAATAAGAGAGTGGTCCAGTTTCATTCTTTTGCATGTTGCTGTCTGGTTTCCCCAACACCATTTGTTGAAGAGACTGTCTTTTTCCCATTATTTGTTCTTTCCTGCTTTGTTGAAGATCAGTTGACCATATATTTGTGGGGATGTTGCTGGATTTTCTATTCTGTTCCATTGATCTTTGTGTCTGTTTTTATGCCAGTACCATAGTGTTTTGATTACTACAACTTTGTGATATAACTTGAAGTCTGGAATCGTGATACCTCCGGTTTCGTTTTTCTTTTTCAAGATTGCTTTGGCGATTCAGGGTCTTTTCTGGTTCCATACAACTTTTAGGATTGTTTGTTCTAGCTATGTGAAAATGCTGCTGATATTTTGATGGGGATTGCCTTAAATGTGTAGATCGCTTTGGATAGTATAGACATTTTTTTTTTAAGATTTTATTTATTTATTTGACAGAGAGAGAGACAGCCAGCGAGAGAGGGAACACAAGCAGGGGGAGTGGGAGAGGAAGAAGCAGGCTCACAGCGGAGGAGCCTGATGTGGGGCTCGATCCCATAACGCCGGGATCACGCCCTGAGCCGAAGGCAGACGCTTAACCGCTGTGCCACCCAGGTGCCCCTGGATAGTATAGACATTTTAACAATACTTGTTCTTCCAACCCATGTAAACTCCCGTGTTTTAAGAGACAGACTCCTCCTCCTTCTCCGGGTTTTGACCCAGCTGCACGTGATCCTTCCGCAGCTCTCCTCTGTCCGGTCCCTCAGTTACGATTGTGCTCACACGAGGTGCCCATCAGGAGGCCCCGAGAAGCTGGCACTGGTGGCTCCCTGTCCCGAGGCTGTTCTATCATTTCTGAGGAGGAGGATGCTAAATGGTAAAGCCCAGAACCAAACTTGGAGAACACTTGAGCCCCCAGCTGAAAGACATTAATCGTCCACGGACAGCTTTCTTAAACAAAAGAGAATTTGTAACCGGAGAGCAAAGCGATTTCTGCCCAAAGCCATGACTAAAGGAGGATGTGCAAAAACCATTCGGACTTTTGTCCCACACGATAGCCTCAGTCCCAGTAGAAGCCACTGCGGTTTCCAGGACCGGGTGTGCGTGGCGCCCTTGGCCGGGCCCCATGGGGTCTGCAAGCCACTCGGCAGCCCTGCCTGGTACACCCTTTGCCAAGTTCACTTCCCTGCGCGAGATTCACCCGTGCCAGCACGGAGCTATTAATTATTTTTCTTTGTCAAACCTTTGTCAGCAACTTCATCCCAAAAGTAGTGGTTTATTTTCCCTTTGGCAGTGTTTGCGACTCTAGTAAATAAGAGATAATTATACTCCAGTTTTAAAATTAAAACGGCAAAGCTGGAGACGCCAGTGAAGGCTTATTCACAGTTTACGGCAGCTTACTTCCCTGGTCAGAGATTCCACAGAGCGCGTTTGCTGTGTTTCATGCAGACTGCAAAGGGTTTACGTGGTTTACATGTTAAATTTTTATTTTAAGAGGCCTGAAACTCCTCCTCTTTTGCTTCGAGGTAGCCTTCAGTAGTGTTTTAAATTCTTTCGCGTTTTAGTGCCTCTGGAGGAATTTAAGGTTCTAAAACTGCGATTAAAGTGTGGGGCTGAAGGAACCGCAGGATGAAACGAGAGAGCACGTAGTAGCACTTGGAGACGGCTTGGTTGCGTGGTGGCCTTTCCGTGTGCATAAGGCTCCGATTTGGCAGCTGGGGAGAAAGCCGGGCTTGTCTTGTGGCTGCAGAGAATTTCCTTTTTCTTTCTTTCTTTCTTTCTTTTTTATTTTTCTTTTCTTTTCTTTTTTTTTTTTTTTGGTCGCCTAGTTTGTGCTCGGAAAGTGAAAATATATTCAAACGGGTCCTTCCAAACATTTGATCTTGTTGTTATAGGAAGTGAAAGGAACTGTGAGAAGGAATTTTAAAAATGGAACTGGGTTCCTCATGTCGTTTGGCCAGTGGCCCCATGTGCGGGCCAGAGAGGTGCCGGGGGGTGGGGGTTAGCCGCCTCGAGGGACATTGAGAAGCCTCTCCTCACAGGGCCTCCACTTTGCTACGTGAAGGCTTTGGGAGGAGAAGATACCTTCCACTTGTGTTAGAGGAACAAATACTCAGATTCAAGGGCCGTGTTTTCAGAGCCTAAGCCTGGACCCAGGAGCCTGCCTGGACACTGGCTAGACGCTGGCGAGCTGGCCTTGCTCCCTGCTTTTTGCCCGCCTCCCCCACTGTTGGGGTGAAATGTGGAGGACGGTAGGGCAGTGCTGAGGACCTCACCACCTGGGGGAGAGTTCACCTCTGACAAGTGAGCTGTTGGCTGCATGGATGTGGGTGGGCCTGTGAGCCCTGGAAATCTCGGAATACTCCCAACAGGCCCCTGGGGCCCCTGGAGCTGAGACGGAATGAGAAACTGGAAACCAGGCTGCCAGAACAGCAGGGTGGGGAGAGTCAAGCTTTGCCTGCTATGCGTTCCACTTTCTCCTAGGCCTTCGCTTTGGTGAATCAGTCATAGGAGAGAGCCGTATTTTGACAATGCTGCATTTGAGACATACCAGCCACTTGGACGATTAAGTGGCATTGCCCTCCCCACCCCCACCCCAATGTGCTGTGCTAACCTGGCAGCACTCCCTGATGTCATCGATACTGAAATTTATTTGGAGGGATGGGGAAAGTTTTAGCCATGAGAAATGACAGCCATGTTTACTCCCAAGGGGGGTCAGCTTTTACATCGTCTGAACCGAAGACGTTTTCTGGACTGCAGTGTATATTATCATATATCTTCATTTGAGGCATAGACGTTAGAATAATTTCATTTTGAAACATGGTGGTAGTAAAATTCAGCATCAGCATGAGCAGTCAATAATTCAAGCTTTTATTTGCTCTGATATCAAAGGATCTCTTTCTGCTCCCGTTCAGCCAGGGGGCAAAAAAGAGAAATCGAGCATTTTGCCAATAATAGTACTTCTTGCCCCCCAATGTCAATTTTTTCTTTTAGAAGAACCTTCTGATTTATTTGGTCTCTGAAATCCACAGGAGCCCTGTAGAGCTTCCTGGATCTTTGTGGAAAGGCTCCTGGCCTCTCGCACTTTGCTGTTGGCGCCAACCTATGCATGCCTTATTAGGGGCAGAAAGTTTGGGAACTTAGGAGAACATTATGAACATCAGTGGCTCTGTCACTCTCCAGCAGGCAGAGGGGACATGTGCTTCACATTATTAATTCAAGGCACCATTAGGGCTGGTGGAAGCAACTTTTAAGAAAGCTAAGTCTACACATCCCATCTTGCTTCCAGTTCCACTGCAAAAGACAGTCTTAAAGTCGTCCAGGGTTGTGGAACAGCCCCTTCTGATGGGAATGCTGTGTGACATGAACCTTGCCAAAAACTAATGGATCATTTACAGGAAATAAGAAGTTAAAGAGGAGGATGAGTCAGTAGACTTCAAAGCTCGCTCGTTTCCACAGAACTTAAATAATGAATACCAAAAACTGAGGATTTCACAGACCGTTTATACAACTCTTGGTGCAGCTGGGACCTTCACCCGGCTCCGGCACTGTCTGCTTTGAGGAAGGGTCCCCACTGCCTCAGGAAGGAAAAGAAGATAAGGAGGAAGGAAGGACAGAAAGGGAGAGAGAGAAGGGAGGGAATGGAAATGAAAGAAGGGAAGCAATCTTGAAAGGGCGAAGAAGAAAGAAGGATGGATGGATGGATGGACAGATGGACAGATGGATGGATGGATGGGAGAAAGAAAGGGAAGGAGGGAGTGAAGGAAGGAAGGAGAAGGGAAGGAGAAAGGGGCAGAGGAGGAGGGCTGATCAGACGGTGGGTAGTTAAGTCTGACTTTGCACAAATATATTTTGTGCGGCAAATATCCTGGTACATCTGTCTTGTGGATCTCTGTTTAGCTGATTACTAAAGTCAGATAGAATTGTGTATTTTTTAAATGCCACTGAGTCATTTCTGAGCTCATAGACAAGGAGTTTAAGGAGTTCTATTTTGGAACTACTTATAATGGAGAACTGTACTTGAGAAAACCAGGGGCTGGTTCAGATTATAAGCACAGTGCAAAAGTCTGTCACTTTAAAGAAACTTGTGTATCAATGCAACAGACCGATTAGGGAGATTTATGCATATTATAAAAACATTTTGATTCAGCAATTCCACTTTTATGAGTTTATTCTTAAATCACTGGACATCATATACGATTGGACACCAATCACATGGTATAGCAAGTAGTGACATACTATAATGTCATTAAAAACAAAATACAGTTGTGTGTTATTGACATGGAATGATTTTCACAGTATGGTAATTGGAACTTTTTCAGAGTGTTTATACATGTTTACATATGTGTGTATATATATATATATATGTACATATAATATATACATATTTCTATATTTTCATTGAGTAAAATCTGGGAATGTCTACCTAAAATGTTGACAGTGATTAAATCTGGAAGGTAGGGTTTGGAGTGATTTTAATTTTCTGTCTGTTTCCTAATTTATTTCCTACAGAGAGGACGTATTACTTGCCTAATATAAAAAACAACTGATAGGAAAGGAGGATTTTTCACTCTGAGAGAGGATTTATTTAATAAGCTCTTTTTCCACAGAGAAGGGCCCAAGTTCAGTTTGTGTTTACAGAGCCCCTCCCAATGCTGGGAGGCGAAAAAAACTTTCCCAAATGTCAAAATCCTGTTTCTGGATCTTTTTTGCCTTCAGGGCCCCCTGGCGCCCAGGCTTCCTTCTTGCTTGTAGCCTGACCCGAGTCTCCTCAGAAGGTCGGAGCCAGCAGTTACCGGTCCAGTTTGGGGCGTGGGGGCAGCGAGCCACCTCTGGCCAGGTGACACCCTTACCTCTGACTTCAGTACCCCAGTGCTACCAGGGTCTGATGGGACGTGACCCTAGGCCACTCAAGGCCAGCTGGGGTGTTTTACAAGACTCGGAGTCGAGGTGGAGAGGAGAAAACATTTATTTGAAAGAAAAAAAAGCCCAAAGTGCAAGTCATTGTAAAAGTTCCTGCTGGCACACCCCTCTGGGCCCTGAGGAAAATCAGGAACTGAATTCCCACCCTATTGTCAGAAACTCTCCAAGGCAGTCGGCTTGGACCCAAGGAGAGGCCAAAGTGGAGCATGGCCACCTACCTGGGCTTCCTTGACAGATGCTCCCAGTCTCTGGCTGGGGGGCATGGGTTTGTTCCCTCAGCGTGGGCTTGGCGAGGCCGCCCCGGCAAACCCTGACCACGACAGGCCTCAGAGGTCTCCCCTCTGGATCGTGTGCTTCCGTGTGTTTGGGGGCTGTGGTGACCTCTGGGACCAGCTTCCCACTCTGGTCTTGTTTTCTCTTTGTTAGGTCCAGCTGGTCTCATCCCTGGGGCAGGATGGGTGTGGGAGGAGGACGAAAGACAGTTGGGATTCTTCAGCTGGTGGGCTGTGGGCCTGGAGTAGAGCCGAGCTTCTCGGCCATCCCTCCCCCAGCCTCCCCCAGCCCTAGTTCATGGGTGGGACCCGAGGTCCAGTTCTGACTTGATCTGGAGGCGGCGCGATGATCGCTTCTTCTCCGAAAGGCTATTCTACTTCATGGCAGCCTAACCGAGTCTTCGTCCTGCCACCCACTGGCTTTGGGAGCCAGGCAGATCCCTTCACCTCTCTGAGCCTGTTTCCTCACCTGTGACATGTCAGCTTTCTTGGGATGGACGTGGGGTTGTCGAAGACTAAATGCGGTAACAGGAAAAGGCTTCCAGGAGCGCCTCACACACTGGAATCATAATAAGCATTACTGCTGTGATAACTGACGTTTATTGAAGAATGCTTTGTGCCAGGCGCTCTTATCAACACTTCAGGTGCAGTAATTTCCTTAATCTTCACAATGGCCTGTGAGGTAGGTACCAACAAATCCCATTTACAGATAAGGACATGAACCACCACGGAGAGACTGAATAACCTGCCCGAGTTAGTAAGTGAATTAGTGAAGTAACCAGGCTGTGACCAGGGAGGTTCTTTTGTTGTTGTTTTAATTGTGGTAAAATGCACATAGCATAAAATTTGCCGTCTTAACCGTGTTTAATTGTACAGGTCAGTAGTGTCAAGTGCATTCACGGGGTTGTGCAACTCATCTCCGCAGCTCCTTTCATCTTGCAAAACTGAAACTCTAGACTCATGAAACAACAAGTTCCCATGAACCCCGCCACCCCCAGACCCTGGAAACCACCACCCTACCTTCTGTCCCTGTGATTTTGACGACTCTCAGTACCTAGTATTTGTCTTTTTGTGACCGGCTCATTTCACCCAGGGTGATGTCCTCGAGACGTATCCGTGCTGTCGCCTGGTCAGAACTTACTTATTTTTGAAGGCTGACTAATATTCCGTTCAATGTATAGACCACATTCTGTTTATCCATTTATCTGCCAGTGAACATATGGGCTGCTCCCCCCTTTGGGCTGTTGTAATGCTGTCATGAACATAGGTGTGTCTGTGTGAGTCCCTGCCTTCAGTTCTTTTGGGTATAAACCCAGAAGTGGAATTGCTGGGTCATATGATAGTTCTATTTTTAATTCTTTGAGGAACTGCCAGACTGTTTTCCACAGCGGCTGTAACATTTTGCATTGCCCCCAGCAGTGCGCAAAGGCTCCAGTTTCTCCATGTCCTTATCAACACTGGTTTTCTGGGTTTTTGTAGTGGCCATCCCAGTGGGTATGAGGTGGTATCTGACCGTGGTTTTGATTTGCATTTCCCTGATAACTAGAAACTTCAGTATCTTTTCATGTGCTTTTTGGCCTTTTGTGTATCTTCTCTGGAGAAATACCCATTTAAGTCCTTTACCCTTTTTTTAGTCAGGTGGGGTGGTTTTTTGTTATGGTTGTTGAATTACAGTTCTTTATATATTCTGGATACTAACCCCTTATCAGATATACGGGTTGCAAATATTTTCTCCCATTCCATGGGTTGTCTTTTCACTCTTCTTGGTTGTGTCCTTCGATGCACAGAAGTTTTAAATTCTGACATGGTCCCAATTTATCTACTTTTGCTTCTGTTGTCTGTGCTTTTGGACCAAGGGGTTCCTTTGGAGTTGAAGATCTATAGTTGAAGAAAGCTGGAGGAAGCAAATTCGACCCAATTTTTATGGAAGGTGAGACACGAAGACCGAAACCACCACTCTGCATGGTGTTGAATAGTACAGAGAGACTTAATAAAAAAGATAAAGTGTATCTGGGGGAAGGCAATTTGGGATTGGATCGCAGCCCAAAATCAAGAGAATACTGAATACTGTATTACCAGACACTCTTTGAGGCAGAAAAAAGAAAGGGTCCTGAAGGGCTGGGAGCCAAAAAGTCCAAATAAGAATAAAAAATTAGGAGAAGATAGGGGAAATGACAGGTCTTTGAGGATCTAAGTGGGGGGAAAGGGGTGCACATTGGGGAAGGAATTACTGGGTGAAATTTGAGCAGAGAAGTTGACAAATTCTCCTGGCTAGGGAAAAGGGAGGTTGTACAGACTGGGTTAAACTGGATTTCGCAACTGTGTAGGAGAAAAAGCAGGACCAGGAGGAAGCCGAAGCTGCTAATTAAGAGAGAGGGAGGGCTTTTCAGAGACCCAAGGAAATGACTGCAGAGCTAAATTCTGAGTCCCTTTCAGCCTTCCCCGTAAGGGTGCCAGTAACAGTGAATCCAGCACAGCCAGAACAGGCGAGGAAACAGGCGGAATGGGAGCCCTAAGGAGCACGCAAAGAAACATCTGAAGCCCATGCACGCCCATTGGTTTCTGTTATTTAGTTTTTAAATGGAGGGAGATATGCCGTGGCAGGAAGAACCCTGGCCATGATTGTCCTACCAACCCCTGAGAGGCGGGGCACTTAAAAAAAAAAAAAAAAAAACTTCTTCTTAAATATCCTCTCTCTCTCTCTCTCTCCCTCTCCATAACTGAAGTGTAGCTGACATCTGATCTTACGTTAGTTTCAGGTGTACCACACTGTGAATCGGCCATTCTCCACATCACCCAGTGCTCACCAGGGTAAGCATGGCCACCATCGGTCACCACGCACGGTATTACGATGTTATTGATTATGTTCTTGGTGCTGTACTTTCCATCTAGAAAACAAAGGCCATAGCAAGTTGATCCTTTTTCAGAGAGGCGAAGAGCCTTAGTCAAATGACCTCAAGGAACGGGGGTTTATTTTAAGGACGCACATGGGTAAGAACTCTGAAAAAGCAGAAAAGTCAGAGACTATGGGCTAAGCAGCCACTGCACAGCGACTAGACCTTAAGGAGGAAGGAACATGGAAAGTGCTCAGAACCCAAGGTAGCAGGAGAGGCTTTGCAGGCAGAAGTTTCTGGATGTGCAGTCTGGTGTGCCACCACCATGGTGACTCTGTCTGCTCCAGATCTTTTTTTCTATCTCTGCTTCTACTTGCCCATCCTTTCTACTTGCAGCAATGATTGTTCTGTGGGCTCAGATCAGAGCCCAAAGACTTGTTTTTAGTGCAGGATGAGGGTGATGGTAATAGCTAACATTTATTGAGTGCATACTATGTGCCGGGCACTGTTCTAAGCACTTAATAGGTCTTACATCACTTCATCTATTATTCCCAGTTGATAGATGGAAACCACTGAGGCCCAGTGAACCATTTTGTTCATGGTCACACAGCTGAGTGAGCGGCATAACCCTCATTCAGGTCCAGAGCCTATGCTCGTCACACCACCCGCTGCCTCCCAGAAAGGTTGGAAGGAGTTAACTGCCAGAGGTCTTAAATTCCTGGGTCCTTCAATGGTCACCCAAGCAACTGTCAACTCTCTATTCATATCAACCTGTTTAGGACTTTTAGTATTTCTCAATCTGTAGCAGCTCTGAGAAGTGGTACTATTCTGAATTTACTTACTCTGTGTTGTAGCTTAATGGATGCGGGTGTTTGCCATTATGGGTTGCTTGTCATGGGACAGGCAAGGGGTCTGAGGATCAGACCCAACTACAGAGAGTGGCCCCGGTGAGGACATCCAAGCCTGGTAACAGGGATTACAGACATCTCAGCCCTAAATATGAGTGTTTACATTATATCCGATGAGAAAAATCTAGGCAGGGGCGCCTGGGTGGCACAGTGGTTAGGCGTCTGCCTTCGGCTCAGGGCGTGATCCCGGCGTTATGGGATCAAGCCCCACGTCAGGCTCCTCCGCTAGGAGCCTGCTTCTTCCTCTCCCACTCCCCCTGCTTGTGTTCCCTCTCTTGCTGGCTGTCTCTATCTCTGTCAAATAAATAAATAAAATCTTTAAAAAAAAATAAAAGAAAAATCTAGGCAAAGGCATGGGACTGGAATTCGGGGTGGGAGTTGGAGTATTAAGCCATGAGAATGAATGAACTTTCCTAGAGAGAATGTACGAGGCAGTGAGTCCAACTACATGTATCAGATTCTTCTCTGAGAGTCTAAATACCAGATCTAACAACAGCTACGTTTTTCTTTAACCTGCCTTTTAAGATCTCCTACCTTTGCGGTAATTACAGAACAGCTTTGCTGAAATGGACCTCATATGGTCTTAGGATACCTACCAGGGCATATCTCAGCTGCCCACCTAGTGACACCTAACTGCCAAGGCCGTCCTTTGTGGGCAGGCTGGTGATGATTACAAGGGCAGTGATAACGTCAAACCCTCAGTGCCCTAATTGCAGTGTTTTTACTCATTTATGTATTTCAGTGGAAAACAATGGTTTAAATTCTTGAACTGGAATTGCACAAACAGAATCTGGACACTCCTTTCCTTAATCCACAGGATAATTGGAAAAACCAAAAGGATGCATTCTAAAAATGCTGGGGCGGATCTTATCTTTTTCTGGTATGTTCTTTTGGAGCTAAACTGTCCACGCTCTAGAAATATCAGAACAGCTCAGGCCTGGAGCATTCCTGATTGAGCAGTTCATGATCTATTGATAGAATTCAAAGCCTTACCAGATGACCATGCAAGCCAGATGCTGCAGCTTTAACCTGACTTCTTCCTGCATCAGAGGGCATTCCAGCCAGGGAAGGGCTTTGACTCACAGCTGTCGAATTGTCAGCTTCTGAGTCTAATTGGAAATGTTTTGCAGTGCTTTCCCATTTAGGAGTCTTATGCTTGTTTGTTTGTTTGTTTTAACTCTAAATTGTTCCAAATTTACCTCTCCATCCATAGATCTACTACTCACATTTTTTAAAATAATTTCATAGAATCCCAATGAGTTGCTATACCCAATTTACTTTACCTGCTCCCCTGTGGTTGGACATTTAAACCGATTTGATTTTGGTTCTTATCAATCTGCTGTTAGAAACTTTGTTCACACTTCTTTTCTTTCTTTTTTTGTCTCTCTCTTCGTCTTGTGTATTTCCTTGGGATGTAGTCCCAAAGAGGAATTAAGGATCCAAAGGTTTATGGTTCTTGTTCCATAATGTCAGACAGCCTGCGGAAACCCTGGAGTCATTGGCCCCAGCAGTGGCTCAGTACATTTGTTCCCAACAGCTCTGCCAATGTTGCTTAATCATTGTCACTTATATTGTTTTTAAATAGGTATTCAGTTATTTTGATTCCTGTTTCTTTAGTAGTGAGACGGAACCCCTTCCCAGGTGCTGATTTACCCATTGTGGTTCCCAGCGTGTGTAGTGCAGTTATGGAGCGTCTGACCCAGGGCTGAGACGTACTGATGTGCGTCCTCTCTTTTCTGTCCTTTCGCTCTTGGTCAAGTGGCGTCTCATTGCTGATGGCAATATATGTTTGTATCATAGTGTAAGATTTCATTCCTATTTTTGGATCTTAAATATTTACCCATTGTCTATGTCATGACTTAGAACTTCCTTTTGCCCCCTTTGCATTTGTTACTTTTTATAAAGGAGACTTTAAGTAGACTTTGAGATATTTGAATTCACCTTTCTCTAGTCATACGATACTGTTTTGTTTTTTAGTAGGCATGGATTTCTCTCTCTGCTACAGCTGACATAAATACACAGGTTTTTTTTTTTTTTTTTTTTTTTTTTTGCAATGCTCTCTGTGTTTAATTAGTTCATTGACCAGTTTGGAAAGTATTATCGTATTTGGCAAGTTATGAATAAAATCTACTTTTCTTCATAGTAATACCAGAGTGTTCCATGAGCATTTATTAAAAGTGATTCCTTCATCCATTACTGTGATTCTTTGTTTTGTTTGCTGTATCCCAAGGACTTATCAGTGCTTAAATCCATCTCTGGAATCACTATTTGATTAGTCTTTGTCTTGGCTTTGATCCAGCAAAATTCAGTCTTGATGAAGATCACTTTATAATATATCCTTAAATTTGATTATTATATCCTCCTCCAATCTTCTTTGGTATTATTATGTATTTATTTTTCCTTATTAATTTTGCTAGTGATTTATTACATTCTAGAACATTCTAACAGGAATTCAGTTGTTCTTATGTTAATCTATTTTTTTATGGAACAATGTTACTGATATTACTCTAAAGTTTACAAGTGAGGAGCAGTGGATGTAACTTTGTTTATTTAGGTATTCTTTTATTTTTCCTACTATGATTTTATCATTTTTACTTCACTAGATATCTTATTTACCTAGATACATAAATTCTCAAGCATTTCATTTGTTTCAGTATTGGGCATAGCACTATTTTTCATCGCCTTTTCTAGCTTTACATCAATGGTATGCGTTTGGTTGATCTTGCATTTTCTATTTGCTCTATTGTATCACCTGCAAAAACATGATATTTCTAATTCTGCCTTTCCTACATTTATTCTCCAGTTCTTTTCCATCTTGTCTTGCAATATTTTCTAATATTACCTCCAACGGGAATGCTGAGAAGGGCATCTTAGGCTTCTGCCTGTGTTTGCAACTACTGGCTGCTCATGGCCGTTTAAATTTAAATACATTGAAAGTTAAAGTAGAAAATTCAGTTCCTCTGTCATATTAGCCACATCTGAGTGCGCAGTAGCACCCATGACTTGTTAGGACTGCAGGGGACAGCACAATTAAATATGCCATCGTTGCAGAAAGTGTTAAGGGACAGCACTAATCTACAATTTCCACATGAATAATATTGAGGGCGCCTGGGTGGCGCAGTCAGTTACGCATCCGACTCTTGGTTTCGACTTAGGTCATGATCTCAGAGTCATGAGATCGAGCTCGTTGTCTGGCTCCGCGCTTGGCACGGAGTCAGCTTGAGGATTCTTTCTCTCCCCTGTCTGCTTGTGCTCTCTCTCTCTCTCAAATAAATAAATCTTTTTTTTTAAAGAAAAATAATAATATTGAAACTGATTTAAATCTGTGATCTTTTTTATCTTGAGGTATCCATCTCCTCTTCCTATTTTGAAGACTTCTTATAAATAATTAACATTGAATGTTAATGATGGCCTTCTCAGCATCCACCAAAATAATTCTTAGATTTAAAAATTGATTTTTTTTATATGAAAATATTGAACTGTCTTAATAATTTCCCCCACCTAATGCTGGTTCTGTCTTTGTAAAATAGCTCACACTTGTTTATTTTTTAAACATTCCCCTTCGTCTATAGGAAATTATTTATGGTTTATTACACTATATTCTTGTACAAGGTAGTCCTAGCATTCTCTCTCACTCAGTGTGGTCCTCAGGTGTTCTGGATCAGGATCTTATTTACTCCATAATATGACTTACCGAATATACAATGTTGTCTGTATTTTGAAAACTTTTATGTAACTGATATTTGAAAATGTGTAGATGTTCTCTAGAGAATCCATTAAGGGCTTCTTTTAGAAAGGTATGGAGGGGAACAGAATTTTTTTATTTTTTTATTCAACATAATTAGTTCAGTAAGCACCGTCGAATACAGACCTCTCCTGTGAAGCACAGGGCAAAACACTATCTGGCAAGATGGACATGCTATTGGCCATCGAAAAGAATGTGGCTTTTCGTGTCCCCTCTTCCCGGAACTCTTCAAGGCTCTCTCCCACCCCTCCGTCTCCCCCTGTTGTGCTCCCCAGCTTGGAGCACCAGGTCAGTCCTCTCACACACGCCCCAGCCCCAGTACGGTGATCACATTCCCTCGTCCCAACTACGAGTTTCTCTTGCAGAGAATGCCCCTTTCCCCCTCACCTCTCATTCACCCCGACAACCCACCCAAAGTTCCTGTCTTTGTGATTTTTCCGAGTGATTTCTCTCTGCTCTCATCTTAATGTATTCCTTGAGTGTGTCATTCTTTTAGGCAAATAGCTATTCACAGCCTTGTCATATCATCTAATTATCTTGTGTTATTATGTACCTCTCCTGTGTCTGAGGTCCCTGGAGGGATAGGAGTGAAGGTAGATTTCAGGTCTCTTACCTCTTCTCTTCGGCAGACTTGGGCCAGTATGTAGCGCTAAGTGTGTGGTGGACATTCAGAGATACTCAGTGAATAAGTGTCTTGATAAATTAGCGATTCTTACTCTATTACCGGGAAAACCAGCAAACTCTCTGGCCAGGGGCAGGTTTTAGTAGCTTTTGTAAATTAGGATAACCTATTTGGAGAAACAGGCAAAAGAGTTTCCAGAAAGGACCATTCTCATCTTCCCGACTGAATTCAGCCACTCGATCCCACTCGCTCAACAGGTAACTGCTGAGTTCTGCCCTCCCACGTGCCTCAGGTAGGAGATACAGAGTTGAACAAAATAAACATGGCCTCGGGCTTCATGGTGTCCACAGTCCAGTAGCGGAGATTGGTATTAAGTAAGTAAAGGACCAAATAAAGATGTTGTAAGAAATTGTGCTAAATGCTACAAAGGAAAGAGAAGGATGTGGACAAAGTTAGCCTGGCTGGCTGGACGGGGTCTCAGTCAGATTAGGAAGTGACATTTAAGGCGAGAGCTGAAGGATGTGTTACATTACATTCATATGAATGAAGAAGCCAGGTAGAGGGAAGAGCATGTACAAAGGCCCTGAGGTGTGAGAGAGCTCTGTGGGTTTGAGAAACAACCAAAGGCCAGTGCGTGAGTAGAGCATGGTAAATGTGTTGGGGGGAACTGACATGGGTTGAGGCAGGTCCAGATCCAAAGGGCCCCTTCTGGTGCTGGATTGGATATTTGGATTTTTAACTGGTTTTAAGCAATCTGATATACATTTTAAGAGATTTTTCTAAGCCATTATATGTGCCTAGTATTTCTCCAAGCAAAATACATGTTATCTTATTTAATCCAGAGAAAATCCATATGATGTAGGCACTTTTACTATGCACATTTTCCGGTTGAGGAAACCAAGGCCCAGAGATGTTAAGCAACTAGCCTGGAGTCACAAGTACATTTGTAAAGAGGCCAGTATATAACCAGGTCGTCTTGAGCCTCCAGAGCCCAGGCTCTGACCACTGGGTGCCCTGGCCACAACATCACTTGGCCACCGTGGGGCTTGTGGAGTTGGGCAGAGTAGGAGCAGGCTGATAAATCTGGGGTGTCTTTCAGCAGTGCAGGTGAGAGGTCGTAGCTTAGACCACGGGGTGCTCTGTAATTGGAGAGAAACCGATATTCTGGGGTGGGGCAAGGATGGAGAAAGAGAAACATGATACATGGGAAGAAATAGGTATGATTTATTTAGACATTTTTAAAAAGTCTTTAAAGTCTCATTTTAAAGAATTTGGAATTTAGAAAAGAAAGTAATCAGCAAAAGCACAGCATGAAAAGGAAATAAAAATAGGATCAGAAATGAAATGCAAATCAGACTAATAAAACAAGCTTTTCCTTAATTAATACAGTGGAAAGAAAATAAGAACCGAGAAAGGAAATGTAATTATTCTAAAAGAAATGTGTCATTTGTATGGAATACTGTTTATAACTCCTCGCTAAATTAGCTAACCAAGCCGAAATAGATAACTAAACCAACGAGTAAATAGGTCATGAAGTTGGTGCCCAGTTTAGTGTCATAGAATCAGATGTGAGGTCTGCTGCCCAATCTTTTCCTCCCCTCCCTTCCTCTCCCTGCCCGCTGAAGTCTGACCAGTCCTCCTGACCCTGTTCACATCCCTCCCCAAAAATAGAAAAATGAAACTATCACCATGAACACGTGGTTGTTTTAGCCCAAATCCACAATTACCAGCAGCACAGATGGCCTTGCTGTACTGGAAGCAAAGGTTACGTTCTGCGCAGACTTTTCTGTTGAAGAGAGCAGGGAAGGGTTTAATCTGCTTTAGAAATGGTTTCTACCCGAGCAGACACATTTTTTTTTTAAAGATTTATTTATTTGTGAGAGAGAGCAGAAGCAGGGGGAGGGGCAGAGGGAGAAGCAGGCTCCCCAATGAGCAGGGAGCTCAAAGCGGGGCTCGATCCCAGGACCCTGGGACCATGATCTGAGCTGAAGTCAGACGCTTCACCAACTGAGCCACCCAGGCATCCCGAACAGACACATTTTCAACAAGCAAGTTTTGGAGCATGAAGGCATAAAAATTCTCTAGAAACTG
Organism: Ursus maritimus; assembly: GCF_017311325.1. Taxonomy (NCBI): domain Eukaryota; kingdom Metazoa; phylum Chordata; class Mammalia; order Carnivora; family Ursidae; genus Ursus; species Ursus maritimus. Next base: position 1,732,245 of record NW_024424786.1, read on the forward strand.
ACGTGAATCACCTAGTGGGCCGAGCAAAGTCAGAGTGAAGCATCTGTGCGTGAATCGAGGTTGTAAGGTTTGGGGTGAAAACCTCAGATACGGCTGCCATGTTGTGAACTGTATTCTCTTGAGAAAAGGTGAATGACAGGGGTGAGAAGTACAACTCCATCAGGTTATCCAGTGGAGATGGGAGGAGACCTGACGCTGGTTTCCAGGGACCCGGACTGGGTCCAGTCTCGGTGTGTGCCCCCAGAAGCTTGAAGAGTGACAAAGAGTGACGAGAGCAGGAGAGGGTAGCCAAGTGTGGCTGCCATTCCCACCTCATGCCCGCCTTTTTCAACGCTCCCTCCTCCTGGGAGAAGTCTCCCCAGCTGTGGCACACCTAGGACAGGGCTCACGACCCGCCTGTGTGACTTTAGCGGGCGAGCAGCCCTTTGAGAGGGTCCCCGGGGCTGTCAGTGAGGGCACTGGGAAAGCTGCAGGGCCGCACGGAAGGCGAGCAGGGCCGGAGGCACGGGCGGGGTGTCAGGCGTGTGCACCAGGCTCTGCCAGGTTACAGACCTTAGGAAAGCAGTCCCGCTTGCGTGTACCAGGATCGGGTCCCCACAGCTGCCTTTTCCTTACAGAGTCCCTCGTGGGAAAGGAAGGAAGGTTAGTAAGGGTGCAGGAGGAAGAAAAGAAACCGAGGGGGTGGATACCTAGATGCTAATACTAGGCCAGTGACTCATTCGTGGACATTTGGCATGACTAAGGCAGGACAGAGCCGAGTCCCGGGAACTGGGATGACCAAGGTACAGTCTCAAGTTAGCTTCTTTAGCTAGTCAGCCACATGTCCACGAATACTGGTATGTCCAGACATTCTACGCAAAGTCCTAGATAGAGCGCCTGGCACGTATTTGGTACTTCGCAAAGCCTGGCCACCCTCACATAACCATCTCCGCCGTCATCAGGAGGCTGGGAGAACCTTGAGGACAGGCGAGTTGCTCACGTGCCTCCAAATCTTTGGCTTGACCAAGCGTCTAGTGCGGAGGTCAGAGTCCGGGAACGTATGCGGACCTATTGACTAACTGAATGAATACGTTTCTGAGCACGTATGCCCTGCAGGCACCTTTAAAAGTCATGGAAAAAGCCTGTGAGACTGACCTTTGTCCTAAAACGAGAGGGGGCATAAATAAAAAATGTTGTGAATTGAAAAGCCAGTGCGGAGGAAGCATTTGTGAAGTGCCACGTGAATTAAAAAAAAAAAAAAACAGAAGGAGCTTCAGGAATTTGGGGGAGGAGTAAATTATGTGGGTTGGTAGGGAGAGTGTGACATGTATTAATCCAGAATCAGGTTCAGAGTTTGGGAAAAGTGCTAACCCTTTAACCCTGTGACAGTGGGAATGGGGAGAATAAAACCCCTTCCCGAGCAGGGCAAGTGTTTGCAGACAGCCTCGTATTTACCAGTCGGGTGCTGGTAAATATTTAACCACCAGCTCTCTAGGAAAAAAAAGTGTGTGTGTAAATGCGTATATAAATGTAAATTTTTCTGATACAAAGTTTCTGTAGCACAAAATTCACAAATGATAATAAGGTGTCCAGTACTTCCTAGTAACTCCATAAGCCAGTTGGTTGCCATAGAATGTTTTTGTTGATTTTTGTTGAGTTTTGTTGAGTTCTTGTATCCACAGCTGACTTGCGGGTGCAGTTCAACCATTTCAGCAGAAGTTCATCCCAGTCCACTAACTNCAATACATTCATTGTTATTAAATCTGATAATGTGATCTGCTAAACTACTTTTCACCCCTGTGCATATTCATTAAACTGAAACCTCTTTCGGCTTCAGCACTAACTATGTCAGAACTTACTCATTCACCAATGACATGAACATCTTGGCTGAATCAGATAAGAGCTTTCGCATACTAGGAGAGCATTTTCCTCTCTCTCTCTCTCTTTTTTTTTTTAAGAACACTCTTCACAATGTAATGACTACAGATGCGACTCGCTTTTAAGTTTAATCTGCATTATTGACATTCCTTCCATCACTTTCTTAACTCTAGATAATGGACAAAACAAGAAATCAAGCCCTGACTTGTAATGTGTGTGGATTTCCAAGATGCACATATCCCCACCGTGGCCAATTTCGTGAGATCCTTGAACGTGGAATTGGAGGGAACTACACAATAGCACAACATTCTGTCGTATTTCTACCATACAGAGACTGCAAATGTAAATCGTCCTGAGGGCGTGGCTAAAATTAGTGATGAGTCTGAGTATTACCTCTGTTTTTCAGCATCATTTAATTATAAGTTTATGTTTTAAAATGTAAGCATGGCTGTTTTTAACAACCAGCCCAATGAATTCTGAACAATTTAATAATGGAGAGCTGGTAGGAGCCGGCCTTCCTGCCTAATGAGGGCGAGTGTCTCGTCTTTGGGCGAGGAGCTCCGGGCTTTTCTTCACCTTGCCCCTGCCAGACACGCAGGGCTCCGTGGCCCAAGCTGCCTCCCGCGGAAAACCTCAGGCAGGGGTTCACTTCCTTCCTGGGTCTGACCCCACGCGTGCCGCAGGGCCTCGGACACTTAAGCCCCAGGACTCCCCCTCCTCGTGATCTGCAGCGTATTTCCTAGAACTTCACCTTTCACACTTCTTTCCATTGTATCTTTCTTTAAAGACAGAAACAAGAAGGAAGGCTCTGTGTGGCTGTGACAGAGGACAGTTGTACATGGAGCACTTGGGCCGGTCTCCCCAAAGTGTTCTTCAAAAGCTCCCTCCTGACCTGCCTCCCGAAAGAAACCCAAACCTGCCTGACGGGTTGGAGAAGTTCACGGCCTTTTCCGCTCCCAACCGCGTCACAAGAACAAAGAGACACAATTCCTACTATCGCAAACGCAAACTTTTATCGGCAAAGCAAACTTTTATTGAGAAACTGGACAAAAACAAGCTCCCTCTGGCTCCAGCCTCGGCCTTATTTTCCTTTCTTAAGCAATATCCCTTTCACACAGATGTGGAAAAGCGGCCACGTGGGAGGCGGGAATAACCTGTCTGCCCCACTCCGCAGGCTGACTCACCGAACTTTATTTTTGCTCTGGTTGGTAAATAGCTGATCTCCCATCCGCACCAGTGCCCCCTCACCCCCTGCAGGCCTTGCCCCTCCCCAGGCCTCCTGCCCATCCCCCCCACCCCCAGTCTGGCGATAGCAGGTGCCTCCAGACCTGCTCCCACATCGGACAGGACAGTGCCTGGATTCTGCCCATTGCTAAGTATTTGGACTGTGCCCCTGCCTGCATCCTCCCAGTCACAGGGTTTGAGCCACAAAACACCCTGGGTGCTCAGGCCCCACCTCCAGATCCCAGCCAGAAGGCTGAGGCCCACCTCGTGGCTGTGGGACCCATTTTGTTTTTAATAGAGAAGAACTCAGCAGCTTGGAATCCAGCGAGCGTTTTCCGTATCCAATGATTCTGGTCGCGCCAGTCCACGACTGGTTCGCAGGTAGCTTCACTCACTTCCCACCACATCCCAGTTCCTCTAAAACCCTGGGTGCTCTCACTTGCACTGACACACCCCCAGCCCCGCCCACTAGGGCCTTACCACCCCTTAGACCTCCCAAACGTTGACCCTCTGCCCTACTGGGCCTCACCGTGCCTGTGTCCTGACACCCTGTGCCACTCCACGCCCCACCTCACCCTCTCCCGACCTCCCTGACTCTCACGACTGTCTCTGTGCTATCAGCGCTCGGTCACGGTGCCTCACTCGCCCACGGGGACTTTTCCTCCTCTTCTGCTGTGGGTTCTGAACCCCACTGTTCATCCGAACCCAGCTGGGAATTAGTTGTTGGGAATTCCCAACTTACCCTGTTCTGGCTACAGCCCTGGCCTTCATAGAGTTTACATCAGGGTCTCCTGCCTTTTGACCAACATCATGAAAGAGATGGAAGGGAAAGGATTCTGCGAGGGAACTGTAGTGTGATCGATACGCAATCATGATAAAATCATTTTTGCGTTGCCATGAAATGTTTCCCACTCTGCTTTGGGTTGTGGAATTACTACTGAAGTCAAGTAATTAGATCATGGGTTGTTGCCTTTTTTTTTTTTTCCTCCTCATTTTCTTTCTTGCCTGTTGCTTTAAAAACATTGCTCACAGATGTTTAAGAATTTATATTAGAAGTGAATTCCAGTAAGAGGCCTATTGACTAATTATTCAACCTCATTCAGTAACTCTTTTTAAAAATAATACGCAAAAATAAAACAGGAGTGTTTTCCAGTTGTCGTTTCATGAGATAAATGTGTTGGGAAATGAAGAGAGTATAAATAGATGCGAATGTCGTTTGATCTAATTGAAGATGAATGCTGAATTTGAGGAGCTGTTGTAGAATCGAGTCCCGATTCCAACTTGCCTTGAAAGAGATTTATGATCATGGGATATGAAGCCTTGTCTCCCAGGCTGTCCGGGTGACTGTTAACTCCTTCAGCTCAGTACTCAGCCTCCAGAGGGGCCGGTCTGCAAGGTGGATGGGGGGCGGGGGATGTTGCAGATGGAGATGGTTTGGCAGGTCCACAGAACAAAGCAAAAAACAAAAACACGAAAAAACAAAAAAAAAAAAACGCAACTGCTTCATTCTGGCCGTGAGATGGAAAGTGGTTTGACACACTAAGAGCCACATTCTGTCCTATGTATGTTTTGCCAACCGGCCATCCCTTGGGCTTTGATGTCTTCTTCTGTTCATATCAAGATTTTCCAGAATGTTGTTTGAAGAGGGAATTCGTAATAGTTCCAGCACTGTTGTTGGTTGTAGACCTTATCGTTGAAGCCTGGCATAGCCATTGTGTTTGAGCTTGTTTCCTACCCTGACCTCTGAAAACCTTTTTCCAGAAAACGGACTGCTTATGTCTGATCTGTGGCTACCCACAAAGGAGGTCGTGGTTAGAAATGAGGGCTCTGTTGTAGTCTCGATGCTGGAAGGGGCTTCCCAGCTGGAATACTGCAAGGCAGGGTTTAAAATATTAAAAGGTGCATGAAATTGAATTGTTTTGTTGGGCTTAATACCCTTCGAGGTTGCTAGGGAAAGCTAGAGTTCTTAATGACCCACTTGAAGAATAAAATGCCCTTGAACCTGTGGGTCAAATGCTGAATTCCTTCTGCAGGTGGAAAAGCTGCACCTTACGAGGGAGGCCAAGTCTCATTTTTGGGATGACCTTACCCATTTGAAACTTTCCTGGAATCTCTTATCATTAGCTCCCCACCCAAAGGATGAAAAACACCATCTGATTTCTAGTTTTTTTCCCATCTCTTATTTGAGTTTGCAACTTTCTTGAATAACAGATGGCCCGAAAATGTGTAAGCCCAAATAAAAGCAAAGCATGGGCTTTACTGTGTCTTCACTGCTGTCAGTTGCTTTTTAAAATTAAAATTATGTAAATGATCCCTTGGCTTTAAGTAGGAGAGTCAGAAACGAAGGAAACAACCCTCGCACTTGAGCGTGTTTTAGTTTGGGTTGTGTGTAGGGCTTTTTTTTTTTTTCTTCTAAGCTTTTAATGTTTCCTTTTAAAGAGAAAGAGGAGAAGAGGCATTTGGTAGAAGCATTTCGCGAGTCGCTCGTTCACGAAGCACACAGAATTTCACCGGCAGCCGGCCCCGACTGTCAGGGCTGGCAGAGGCCGTGGAGATCCTTGTTTTAATTGACTTGAGGAGGGAGGAAAAGATTCTGGAGGCAAAGACCAGAGGAGGGCCGGGCCACCCCGGGTTTGGCATCTCTCTTACCTCAAGGAGTTAAAAGTCTGGGTCTGAGCGTGATCAGCCAGATGGTCTTGAACAGTAACGTGGTTCGTATTGTTTAGATTATCCCGTTGCAAGCACCGTGCCTCGTTTACCTTTTATGGAAGAAAGTGTGGAAAATTGACCACAGATGTAAGTAGCCAAGAATGACGGGGAAGCTGTTGTTACCAGGCCTCCTCTTTTCTCTCCAACACTCCTGATCCCGCAGATAAAAATAGAGAGAGAAGTGGGAGGCGGGCCGAAAGCTAGCCTGCCTCACCTCGATGGCGCAGGTCGGGCCCCATCAGCCCTTCTCTGTCGTACGGTTTCATAAAGCCACGGTTGGCCTCGACACTCGTGCGCAGGCTGCCTCACGTTCTGATTTTCCAAGTGCCCTCCAGTGAAAATATCAGACCACGTAAGCAGTTTTTCCATCCCGTTTTCAAAGGCAGGGGGGCAAGGCCAACACGCTGCCACGGGGCCCTCCTGCAGCCCTCCGTTCCCTGCAGGAGAGAAGCGAGGGGCATTTTGCTGCCCGAGGAGCGCGGATAAATTCTGCATTGCCGTTGCTTTGATTGCTATCTCAGCTGCGGGCTGGGCCAGATTAATTAGAACGAGGCCCTCGTTATTCCCCAGAATGTGTTTGTGAGCTTTACAGACGAGCTGGCTACCCAGAATGGGCCAGGCACAGGGAGGGAGCTTGTTGGGACAGGCCTGCGCTTTCCTTTACGGCATGCTTTTTAGGATTATAAAGGCATTTATGCCTTTCTAAACCCTCAGAGGAGAATGCTCCAACCAAAGTAATAAACTAGGTTTAATGAAGTCCTTTTGTTTTCGCTCACTCCCTCTTCTCCTCGTTCCTCAGTTCTGTGCTCCGCTGCCAGGCCCACGTTGACTTTTGCCCCTCGGCCTTCTCTGTGGCACTTGCTGCCTTTCCCTGGAACCAGTCAGGTGACGGGGCATCTGCTTGCAGGTCTGGAGGCAGTGAGGGCCGGAGGCAGTGAGGGCCGGAATTAGCCACTTGGGTAGCAAGGGGCCTCTGGAAAATGGACGCCCCTTCTCAGAGTGGCCTACTGGCTTGCGTTCCCTTGATGTGGGGCCCAACACAAGATGGGGCCCACTCCTCTGCTCATTTGTATTTTCTGTCTTCTCATTCCCATCCGGCTCAGCTCCCCCTTTCTCCTGCCAGGCCCTTCTACTCATCTCTTCCACCAGGCTCTCCCTCTGGAGTCCTGGCTTTACTGTCAAGAAACTCCCCAACATCAGACACCCCCATAACTCCTTAACCCATTCCTCACACACTCTCCCTGGAAACCCCGGCCTGTCTCCGGACACGGCTTTCTTCCCAGGCTTCTCCAGTTTTCCATGCACACTTGCAGTTCACTGTCCTCCAGGACCCCTTGGAAACCTCTCCTCCTTTTAAGCAGAAGTGCCCGGTTAGCCCACTCCCATCTGCTAGGAAGTCCTGGGGGCTGCTTCGCCCTCACCGAGGACTTGGGCGCGTGGTGTTGTCACACACTCCTTCCTTCCTCCCTGGTGAACTCAGTAGTCTCCTACTGGTCTGTCCCCCAGCCACGTAGTTCCTCTGTCTTCTCTGCTCCCATGACTTTGCTGTCTACTCCCCCACATGACTTTGCCACCAGGCTCCTGTCTGGAATCACCAACACTTGATCTCTGAACTTCCCTGCCTAGAGCCTTCCATGTCACTGCTTCTACCGCTCTGTCGTTTGCGTAAGGACCTCTAGCTCCTGCCCCTTTGTTCTCCCAGACCCTTGGGCCCTTCTCACCCCAGCCTGGTGGGTTGTGGCTGATTTCAGCCACATCCTCCAGCAGCCTCCCTTTCTCCCCCGCCCCCACCCCTACTCGCTTGTTCTTCCTCTGCTCCAACCGAGCAATCCCCAGCCTGAATCAATTCACACGGCCTTTATCCTGAGCCTGCCACAGGCCTGCTAAGAGCTGCTGGAGATAATCACTTAATCTGTTTAAATGCCTTGGGACAAGCCCCTGGCTTCTAACATTACCCCAGCCCTCAGTGCCACCCCAGCCCTGCTCTTCGGTCAACTCCTTCTCTTCCCTTCTTCACCAAATGTCGGGAAAACTCATCAGTAGTGCTGCTTTTTTGTTTCCCCTAAAGCATCAAACTGCAGTCTGGCTTCTGCTGCTATCGAAGTTGCTCCATCGAAAGGTTACCTGTGACCCTCCAATTTCCCAGTTTTCCTTCTTCATCTCACGGGTCTCTCTTCAACTGTCTGCTTCTTGCAGTGTCCGAGCGCGTCTTCCTCCGCTGTGACAGTTGTCACCCACACCTCCCCTCTCTGTCTCTGAACCCTTGTTCCATTTTCCCCATGGCTCTCCCTTTTCTTTCGGCTTCTCAAAAAGTGTTATTGCCTTAGTTCCCATCCTCTGCCCCCCTCTCCTCTCACACTAGCCAAGACCTTCATCCTGCAACATGGGAAGAAATGAAGAGGGTGGGCCCTACCAAAGGCCACTTCTGAAAACATCCTTCTCCTTAAACACAGATGGGAAATGAAGCACCCCGGTGATTGGCTAGTGCCTAGCAGTCTGCTTCTGAGATGATGGGCATGAGTCCCAGGACTGAAAAGTGTTCATTTGGGTGGTAAGGGCAAGTGTCCGGGTGGGCAAACCCATGGCATTAGCTGCGGGTTTGAGCCGCCATGCTGGGTGTTCACAATCTCACAGGCCATCAGGGGCGACGAATGGGACGTACCTGGAACCTGGAGAAGAGTTGCCATTTCAAAAGTTGGGGTGTGTAGTGGAAACAGGTGGAGTTTGAATTTAGACATTACATTTCAAATCCTGCTCTCCTCTTACCGCTTGTGTGATCTTGGCTTCTCTCTTGTGAATTGGCTTCTCTCCTGGCTGTACCTCAGTGTTTGCATTGGCAAGGAGATCACTTTATCTTCCTCTTCCCAAGATTAGGGATAATGCACATCTTAGAAAGATACTATTATTTGCTAGACTTAATTCAGTGGGATGATTGAGCTGATATACGCATATTCTCTTAGGCTAACCATAAACCTGACAAAACTGGCAACTTACCAAAAATCACTTAATCACCTCTTTTATGACACTAGGTTCAAAAATCAATGGAGAGCATGAGCAGAAGTGGTCCCTGCTCTCAGACCGAATGTAACCACACGCCATGCAGCCAGAGCCCATTCCCTTCCTCTGTGCATTCAGTAACCATCTCTCATCCAGGTTTCATTGATGTTGGACAGCAGGAGTTCTGGAGATGGAGAGATGAGTGTGGGCCAGAGTAGACGGCACAAGTGGCCTGGGAGAATCTTTGATGGCCTGGAACAGAAATGTCATGTTAGTACAAAGCAAGTAATGAGTGATATAGTCAGAGGCTGCTGCTAAACTTAGGTGGGAGAATTAAAATTGATGCCAGAGGCCCCAGGGAGCCACTGAATATTTTTGAGTGACAATATGATGAAACACTGTTTTAGGAAGATTGGTTTAGCTTCCTTATATAGAAGACATTTTTGATTGGGAGGATGGAACCAGGGAGGCATTGGACAGACCGTTGAAGGAACCAGAACCTGATTTGAAGATATATAGGGTAGGGGCGCCTGGGTGGCTCAGTCATTAAGCAACTGCCTTCGGCTCAGGTCATGGTCCCAGGGTCCTGGGATCGAGCCCCGCATCAGGCTTCCTGCTCAGCAGGAAGCCTGCTTCACCCTCTCCCACTCCCCCTGCTTGTGTTCCCTCTCTCGCTGGCTGTCTCTCTCTCTGTCAAATAAATAAATAAAATCTTTAAAAAAAAAAAAAAAGACATATAGGGTTAGGTCAAAAACGAAAAGATGGAAATGCAAACTATTTTAAAAGAAAAAAAAAACCCATTAAAAGTATTGGTGACAATTTTTGTATTCTTAGTGGACACTGACCAGGTGTCGTACAATTGAGCTCAGTTATAACACTGTTTACCTGGAGATAGCATCAGATTCTGCAGGTTAAAAGCTCAGACCTAAAAAAAACAAAAACAAAAACAAAACTCTGTCCTACAAGACTGTCCTGTCTACCCACCCCCTTCCACTTCAGATGCCACCTGTGTTTGTGACTGACCGACCATAGATTGAAGGCTCCCACGATCCCTTCCTCAAGTTCAGTTAATTCTTAGGGTGGCTCACAGAAATCGGAAAAACAGTTTACTTACTAGATTACTGGTTTATTAAGAATATAACTGGGGAGGGGGGGTGGGTGTGGTGCCTGAGTGGCTTAGTCGTTAAGTGTCTGCCTTCGGCTCAGGGTATGATCCTGGGGTCCTGGGGTCGAGCCCACATCGGGTTCCTCCGCTGGGAGCCTGCTTCTTCCTCTCCCACTCCCCATGCTTGTGTTCCCTCTCTCGCTGGCTGTCTTTCTTTCTGTCAAATAAATAAATAAAATCTTAAAAAAAAAAAAAAAAGAATATAACCCAGGGGGCACCTGAGTGGCTCAGTCAGTTAAGCGGCTGCCTTCGGCTCAGGTCATGATCCCAGGGTCCTGGGATGGAGCCCCATGTCGGGCTCCTGCTTCTTCCTCTTCCCTGCTTGTGCTTGCTCGCTTACTCGCTCACTCGCAAATGAATAAAATCTTAAAAAAAAAAAAATACAACCCAGGACCAGCCAGATGAGAGAGATGCATATAGGGCAAGGTGTGGGGGAAGGGGCTCAGAGGTTCCACGCCCTCTCTGCGCTCACCACTCTCCAGTACCTCCCTGTGTTTATCAACCTGAAGCTCTCTGAACCCTGTCCTTTGGGGGGCTTTATGGAGGTTTTATTACATAGGCACGATTGATTAAATCATTGATCACTGGTGATTGATTTGACCTCCAGCCCGTCCCTCCCCACTCCCAGAGGTCATGGGGTGGGGTAAAGTGCCAACCTCTAATCATGAGGTTGGTTCCCCGGGCAACCAGCCCCCATCCCTGGGGGCTTTCCAAAAGTCCTTTCATTAACATCAATTCAGGTGTGGTGGAGAGGGGCTTGTTATGATACCAGAACTTTTTTCCTATCACTTAGAAAATTCCGAGGGTTTCGGAGCTCTGTGCCAGAGATGGGGGATGAAGACCAAATATATATTTCTTCTTATAAATCATAGTTTCACACAACTGAAAGCAAAAAAATGACTTAAAAGTAACTCCAACGTTTCCACTGGGATGTTATGAAAATGAAAGTGAAACTTTTCTGTGTGGCAAAATATAACAACGTAAATCTTACATTTTAGCCATTTTTTAAGTGCGCGGTTTAGTGGCGTGAAGCATGTTCACACTGTCGTGCCACCACCACCACCACCACAGAAACCTTTCGAGCAATGTGACATTGCCGCAGCAGCTGAGCATGTGATCAGTGTGCTTGCGTTTGTGTATGCTTTGTTATTTCAACATTTTCTGGTCATTTATTTTATCGTATATTGCAAAACATCAGTCTGCAATGATTTGGAAATTTTAAAAAAAAAGAAAAGAAAGAAAGAAATTGGTCCTTTCTTTCTGGTTGCTTGATAAACACTCTTCTAGAGGAATGAGAAAGGTAAAATGTCCCTGGGAAGGAAGAGGTGAGGTAGGGGAAGGATATCCTCTCCCCTCCTCTGCCAGGTAAGAGCCTACACATTCCCAAAGCTCAACTCCTGGGTCCTTTCCTCCAAGAAGCCTTCTCTTCCCAACCTCCCCCCACACCCCCGAGCCTCACCAGAGACTAACCAGGCCTCATGCTGCCACTGCCCCGTGGACATATTTCTGTTGCTGTCATCATGGCACTGTACGAACTGACCATCTTGGTGGGCTCCGCCACTGGAATATGAGCTCTGAGTGGAAACCATGGTCTTTTCATCTCTATATCCCCATTGCTTGGCACACAGTAGGTGCTCAGTGAAGGTTTGCTCACATGAATTGAATTGAAAGAGTAGACTTGGATGGTGGATATAGAGCGTGGTAGATACATTTTATAGATAAAAGAACATCAGGGCCGTACTTGGTATCCAAGACTCCTTCGGGAAGGAGGAGGCCATTAATCTGTTGTGAATAAAATGTGTGGAGAAGGCATGGAAGCCAAAGCCCAGAATTGGATTTGGGCAGCCTGTGTAGGAAATGTGTGCTGGGGAGGCAAAGAGAAGAAAAGAGGGAAGGACAGCAGCATGGTCTCTGCTTCCCATTCTCTCTCTGACCTTGCACTTCTGCTGAAGCATTCCTCATAGTTTCTTCATCAATATCCAATCATCAGATATACTTCAAACTTTCTCATTCATTAATTTATTCACTTATTCAACAGGTGTCCACGAAGGCCCTACTCTGTGTCCAGCTTCATGCTACAGACTTTCCTTACGTTATTGCTAACCCCTGAACACCTTTTCGAGGTAGGCATCTCCATTTTGTAGAAGAGGCTCAGAAGGTTGAGTTACTGGCCCCAACGAAGGCAGCTAGTCCATGGAAGAATCAGATTTTGAACCCAGGGCTTGAACCCCTCCTGCCTTGCACAGTGTCAGGAGGCTGGCGCTCCGTAAATGTTGGATCCGTTCTAGGAAAACATGGACCAGGATGGCAGCAGAAGGGAGAGAAGTGGCAGTTTGAAGTTAGGGATGGGCTCAGCCAGTTCACAGGACGATTGAGGAAGAAGGCAGCTGGGGCAGGCGCTGTGGAGCCTGAGTGGCTCTTGTCTCCGGGAAGGCCTCATGACCAAGGAAAGGGAGGGTCTGCGTGGGTAAGACTGTGTTTAGGACAGAGAATGGACAGGTTTGGCGATGTGGCCGAGGAGACCCCTACTAGTTCTGGTCCCAGGGGGACGTTACAAACGGTAACTGCTGATTTCTGAGCTGAATGTGTCCTAATGCACTCTCCTCTCCTGGGACCTAAGGATCAGTGGGGAATGGGACCACTCTGCTGATTCTTCTACAGAACGACACGGCAGGAGAGAGGGAAGAAGGGCCCAGGCGTCTGCGTGGGGAGCAGCCTTTCGTACAGACACTCTTCCCTGCATTTACCATTGCCGCCTGTGGACTTCACTCTTGATTTGGTCCTCAGCCTTCCCCTTTAGGAAGTGGTTGAAACATGATTGGATTAACCAGGGCTGGTCTTAGCTATACTGGGGGCATGAAGTCTTGTCTACCTGACTTGCCTTCTTTGGGAATGGCAGCACCCAGAGGCCCAGCTGAAGGGACAGGCTTGGGAGGCCATGCTCTAGACCTTGTTTGGGTCTCTGACCCGAGAGCAGCCAGTCCCCGTCACTGCCTTGCAGTCAACTCTAGTGGTTTTCCAAGGTCCCTATCACAACCTCTAGACCCTACTTGTCTTGGCCCACACCTTCTCTTCCACCTCATTTCCTGTCATTTCCCCTTGCTTCCTCCATGCCAGCTCCACAGGCCTCCTTGCTCTTTACACATGCCGAGTCCGTTTCCATCCCATAGCCTTTCACTTTCTGTTTCATCTTCCGGAATGTTCCTTCTACCATGTATTTGCATAGCCTGCTCCTTCACTCAAATCTCTGTTCAAATGCCCCCTCTTCCCACCAGGCCTTACTACCTATTTACAAACAGCACTTCCCGTTTCCCTCTATCCCCGTTGCCCTGTTCTGTTTTCCTTTATAACCTATCATTGCTGGCATAACATACGTATTTGCTTGCCCTTTCATTGTCTCTCCCCTCCACTAGAACATGAACTCCCTGTGAGCAATTGATCTTGTTCATTGTTGTATCCCCACAGCACCTAGAATGATCCTTCATACATTGTATGTGCTCAGTTATTACTTGCTGGGTGAATGAATGACCAGCGACCAGCTTCTCTTAAGGAATCTGAACGAAGAACATAGTGCCTTTCTTGGCTGCTGATAGGTTCTGGCCGTGTGGGGTCAGTCAGCTTGGGGCTGACAGCCATGTTCATCACATGTAAGCACAGGAAGCCGGTCGAGATCAAAAAGAGAAGCTGAGCCGGGGCACCTGGGTGGCTGTTGATTAAATGTCTGACTCTTGATTTTAGCACAGGTCATGATCTCAGGGTCTTGAGATCGAGCCCGGAGTTGGTCTCTGTGTTGACTCTCTCTCTCTCTCTCCCAAAATAAATAAATAAAATCTTAAGAAGGAAGGAAGGAAGGAAGGAAGGAAGGAAGGAAGGAAGGAAGGAAGAGAGAGAAGCTGAGGGGAGAGAGCCCAGATGTCCCTGAAAGGGGAAGAGAAGGTTTTGCTGGCTGGGGGGCTTCTCTCTTTCCCATTGTGTCCTGAATGTATTTGTATTTGTTTTGCTCACTGACTTGTCTGAGGATCTGTACTCGGTTTCTCTGCCTGCAGGACAAATTATTACAAATTTAGCAGCTTCGGGCCACACCCGTTTATTATCTCACAGTCCTGTAGGTCAGAAGTCCGGGTGGGCCAGGTTCTCTGCTCAGGGTCTCATAAGACTGAAATTAAGGTATTGGCAAGACTGGCCTCTTATCTGGAGGCCCTGGGGAAGAATTCGCTTCCAGACTCCTTCTAGCTTATTGGCAATCTTCAAGTCTCTGCAGTTGTAGGATTGAGGTCCCTATTTCCTTGTTGGCTTTTGGCAGGGGCTGCTCTTAGCTCCAAGAGGCCCCTCTCAGACCCTTGCCATGTGGCCCCCTCCGCATCAGATCGCTCCCACAGCTCTCTGACTTCCTCTTCTGCTACCAGGAGGAGAAAACTCTGTCTTTTTAAAGGGTTTGTGTGATTAGGTTAGGCTCTAGGCTTGCCTGGATAATCTATCGATTGACTCGAAATCCACTAACCAGGAGCCTTAATTACATCTGCAAACTTCCTTTTGCCTTGTAATCTAACATTGTCAGAGCGTAACATCTCATCATACTAGAGTCCTAGCATTAGGATAGAGAATCTGGAGGGACCATTTAAGTATTCTGCCTACCACAGTCTTTATATTTTTTTAATCTGCATTAATTAATTAACTTGAAGAGGGGATAAAAGGCGGGGGGGTGGGATCTGTCATTTGAAACCAAAGAGCAATGGCCATAGTCCACAGGGGCCTAGCCTTGGGGAGTAGAGGTGGGGGGTTGCAGTTATAAACTTTGTCCTCCTGAACTCTGCTAAACTGTAGTTCTTTATTTTTCCTCTGGAATTGAGTTCAGAATATAGAGATGTAAAAGATTAGACCATCTGCCATACTTCAGATGCCAAAAATAATGAAAATAGCTCCTTGCCTTCAAACTCTGGTAGAAAACTTTTTTTTTTTTTAAATGCTTTTCCTTGCAGCTCACTGTCCAAGTGAGATCATTGGTGATCCCCCAGCCTTTTCCCATGACTTAATTGATGAGGAGAGGACCGCCCAGCTAAATCTCACAGAATACGCTCTGAAGGTAATTGGCTGAAAGCCTCCAGGCTCTTGTTGAAATGAGTGGTTTTGGTTAATCCACACCATGAAGCTGAAAAGCTATTATGTATGTATATTTTTGTCCTGAGGTATTATCAAGAAATTCCATATAGAAGGAAATACATTGTGGTTTGGGAATGAAAAAAAAATTTTTTTAAAGAAAAATGCAAGACATAAACTCTGTTTCCTGTAGATGTAAATCAGAACTTTTAAAGCTTTTTGTGACTCAGAGAGAGGTCACCGACCCAATCCGCTGAGGGAGGCAGTGGGAAACAAAACGGTTACATCTTGGTGATTTTTCCTCTGCTGCTGTTAGCTCTTCCATTGTGCGATGTGACACAGTTTTCCAGAACGCTGTAGGAACTTGGAGATATGCAACAGCTCCTCCAGTTCACTGCCTAGCTTCCAACAACAGATAGTAGGAGCTGGGTGTCAAGCATAGCATAGCATGTGGTAAATGGGGGGGAATTGCAGGGGGGAAGCTTACTCTGTGGAAAATTGCCAGCAGGTTGAAGGGTTGTAAGATGATCGAATCCTAGAGAGCCTCAGAGTTGGAAGGAGACTCACCCCTTGTAGGCTAGTGGTGCCCTTATTTGATGCCTGACCGGCTCAATAACAGAGAGGGGGGGCATCGGCTCTGCTTGATCCTACTCTTTAGAGTGAGTCAGAAGAAGTAAAGAGGCAGCCACTGTGAATGAAGATAAGGAGTCCTAGACCTCGGGTAGTGCCTGGTGCTGCTGCTGGGGGACCCGGCACAACTGAGTCTAAGTGCCAACTGATGATCATGATACCTAGTTAGCAGGGTTACAGAATGAAGTCAAACATGTGGGCAAGCTTTGTAAACCATAGGGCAAACATAAGCTATTGTATTAGTGGTATTAGTAGGAGGATGTTGAGACGCTCACCCAAGATGGTGGGTCGTCAGTGTCTGAAGAAAAGGTACATGGAGCCCCAGGCAGGTATAGGAAATGCAGGGGGAGACCTTGCGTTCTGGAAACCAACAAGTGTAACACTAGGAGCTTGAAACTGCTTTAAAAAGGGAGGAGGGGATAGCCACTGTGCAGGACAGAAGCCTCGGGCCCGAGACAGAAAGCCTGCACCGATCCAGTGTATATAACTATGCCAGTTAGAGCTCTCGATAGTGCAGCCTAACAACTGAGCTCTTATGAGCTACTCACCAGGCTCCTTGAGAAACCAGAGGCCAAGCTTGAGTCTGAGGACCCGAGGGGACAGGAGCCCGCCCTGCCGCTATCATAGCCCCTCAATGAAGTAAAGGCAGTTTCCATAGCCATTGGACGGTTGTGTCCACGTGGGCCATGTTGCTTGTTGACTTCTTTAAACGTTTCTGTCCCAAGCTGTCTCCTCTCTTGGGTGACGCTTTACCTCTACAGATGGAGGATTCAAAGATAGAGAGCTGAACCCTTAGCGTTTGGCTGTAACAGTGTTAAGTGCATTTGTTCATTTCTTTATTCCAATAGCATTTATTGATGCCACTCTTACTCAACCCTGTTCTGGGCCCCAGGGAATCGGAGATGCAGCCTCGTGGCTGTCGTAGAGGAGCTGGTGTAGTATAATCGTGGCTTTCCCTCCCCCGTGCCTTCAGCCAACAGTGATTTAATATAGTCACTGCGGCTGCTGATTTCTGTCCTGAAGATCTTGCTTCCAGACATGTCCTCTCCTCTGCCTTCAAGTTATAGCTTGAGCCTGCTTCTCCTTCAGAGCCTTACCGGTCTTCTCATGCCTGTGGATCACTGTTTGCCCGTCGTCTCTGCCCTAAGTTTACCGTCTCTGATCACGTTCCCGTTGGCCTCATCCTTGTCAGCCTGGTTTGATGGTCCCAAGCTGGCTTCATGGGTGCTCGTCGAGCAGAACATGGGGCATGTCACTTCCAGCCCTGTGGGACAGCTGCAGGAGGCAGGTTTGCATCTCCTGCTCCCTGACTTCTCTCGGCTCGTGGTTTCCCTGGAGAGTGGCCATATCGGTGTTGCCCCCAAGTGGTACGGACTTGGCAGAGCTGGAATCCAGGTTGTCAATGGGAGCGTGCAGTAGGGCATCGGGCAGTGCTGTGGTTAAAGGTGGGTGAGCAGAAAAAGGAGGTGTGGCAGGGTACTGCAGATGGCACCGTGAGCCCAAGTTCCAAGGCCGAGAAGAAACGAGTCTCCACTAATGAAGGTGTGGGGGCCAGGAACAGGAAGCTCTAATAATTATCAGCCAGTGCTTGTGATGACTGACCCCATCTTTATGTAAATGACACTCAGTCCAGAGTGTCCCGAAGGCCTGATATAGTCTCTGGCATTCGGTTGCTCCTGAAGAAAGAAGTCGCTGGCTATTGCCAGCAGAGGCGAACCTTGAGTCATTCCAAGACCTTGGCCCCGGCCTGGGGGGAGGGAAAGCAGCTGAGATGGGGTACGAACAGGGTGGGAGCTTCAGGATTGCAAGATGGCGTGAGTAGCTGGTTGCGGTGCCTGTGGTCTGTCCGCAGCAGAGCCATCCTGTAGGCAGTGGGGGGATTGAGAGATCTTTATCTCCATGAAAGGGTCTGTCCTGAAGATCTTGCTTCCAGACATGTCCTCTCCTCTGCCTTCAAGTTATAGCTTGAGCCTGCTTCTCCTTCAGAGCCTTACCGGTCTTCTCATGCCTGTGGATCACTGTTTGCCCGTTGTCTCTGCCCTAAGTTTACCGTCTCTGATCACATTCCCGTTGGCCTCCTCCTGCAGAGCTGTCAAGGCCTGAGTGATTACCGAAATCCAGGGACAGGAAAAATGGTATGAGGAGGGGCCACCTAGCAGACAGAGCCTAAGGTGACTCCACAGCAAGCGAGTCAGGAAATAAATACCCCAAGTTCCTCGCTTCCCTGGTCTTCTTGGGGGCACTTCCCATTGATCCAGCTTCAACTGAAGGCAGAAAGTAAGCGTGCCTGTTAGTGCAGCCGCTCCTGGGCAGGAAGCAGGTGAGGAACGGAGATGATCTGGACGGGCAGCAGTGGGCATTTGAAACAGAACGAATTCTGGATCCTTCTTCTGGTGGGACTGACCCTCCCGACACCCTGCCAGCCCTAGTAAGGTTGGGCTCAGGACTCAGGTGAGGTGAGCCTCGGGCTAAAAAATCACCGTTGCTTGGAGTCGACAGGAGCTGAGAAAAGAGGGCCTGGCACTGCACCTTTAAAGTAACAGCTTGCTCTGTACATACAGGGGCCATATGTCCTCAATTTTCCAGGACAGTCTCAATTTCGAATATTCTGTCCCATTTTGCCCATAAGAATACTGGCACTTGTCAGATCACATGTTCCAATTTTTGATTCAGAAAATATGGTCACTGTATCCTTATACCACAACAAATGCCAGATGGTTTAAAGAGCTAAGTTTTTTTTTTAATGCTATACTTATCCCAATTGTTGAGAAAAGACAATTTTCTGACTATTGAAGCAATTGAAGAAATTATTGGTGACAAGTTTGATGGGTTCAATTACATTTAAAAAAGAAAACACCTTTTTTTTTTTGTACAAAGAAAATCAACAAAACTAAAAAAATGAAAAGAGAAGCAACAGATTGGGGAAATAGTTGCAATAAACATAACAGCTAAAAACTTAATACCCAGACACTTTGGAGTTTTATATAAAGCTTAAAGGGCACAATCAAGACTCACTGGACAGATGGTCAAAGATATGAGTAGACAATTCACACAAGCGAAACATTCACTGCCAACAAATCCCGGGGAGGGATTTTAATAAATTCAGGTTAAAACAACGGTGAGTTACCGTTTCACACCTATCACGTAATCAAAAATAAATAAAAGCTATGAAATATAACATGGGCAGGGCTTTGTGGATACCTGCATTGCAGAAGACGTCGTAAGTCATCTTTTCTTTTTCCTCCTGGAGAACAGTGTGATGATATGTAGTATAGATCACAGAAACAATCCACCACCCTGAGCCAACAAACCCACTTTGAAACTATGGCCTAAGGAAACAATATTGGTTGGTTAGCTAAGTAAATGCTTATTTTTATGTAAGTTAAATGTGTGTGTGTGTGTGTGTGTGTATATATATATATATATACGCATATATAAATATATATTTATATATTTAAATATATAAACATATGCATATATGTAAATTATACACACACATAAATATATATTTATATATATAAATATATAAATATATGCATATATGTAAATTATATATACATATATATGTAAATTATATATATGTATATATTTAAGCTAGGCCAAAACAACCCAAATCACCAACAATTATGTGCTATAGATCGCCTACAGTGAAACACCCCAAAGTGTCAACAATTGTATGATGATTAAATATAATAGTCTAGGATAAATAAAATAAATATTTTATCATTAAAATACCAAATATGTTCACTTTGTGATGAGGGAAGATATATTTTAAAATGTTAAAATAACATTTTAAAATGTATTTAAAGCGTTGAATGAAAAAATACAGTGAAAGTCGATGGCAGTACTGATTGTGGTCATGTGAAAGCTAGTTTGGTCTAATTATAAGGATCAGATGAAAGTTTAAATTGTATAGTTCCTCGGTTTCCTATAGTAAAAGTGTATTCTGTGGTGTCTGGCAGATTGCTGCATTATTGTGGGTGTAGGCAGTCTAATGGAGCCAGGTTTCCCACAGAAATGATGAGAAGAGTCAGAACAGGGCTCTGACTCCGGTCTTCTGCAGATCGACTCAGGGGAATGCTCGCTGCTTGTTTAGGTACGTCTCCGTTCAGGGTGGGTAGCTGCTCCCACTGTGGTGCTGTGATCTTCGTCTGCAGAACCCTCCGTCCTCTGTCTCTGCTCCTTGTGTCCTGAATGTGACCCATGAATGCCCAGGCGCCTGGTTCTAACAGGTGGCGAGCTTCCTTCTGTGCGTTGCTCAAATCCTCAAATATAGCAGTACATACTCAACCATAAAATCTTATCAAGTCCATCCACATAAAGATCAATCTAGTTACCCCCGCGGAGGGAGAAAGCCAATACGATCTCTAGTGTCTATTTTTTTGTGGTATTTTTAATGCCTTCAATGCTAATCTGTTCAAAGGAGGAGGGGCAGGGAGAGGGTTCATTGAGCAAATGTGAAACTCGCAAATACCCAAACCCGCGTGCCTCCTAGGAACGCGCAGCTGGTGCGTGGCCGACACTTCGATCTCTGGCATACCTCTTGTCCCCAGCAGGGAGAGAGAGGCCAGGGCACGCCGCTGAGCCCCGAGCCCTGCAGACAGGTCCCTATCTGTTGGGGTACATGGACTTCCTCTGGGAAATCCAGGTCCCACTGGTATCTTGTCATGGGGCAGCGGCTCCCGTAGACGTATAAGTACTTATATGCACACCCCTTGAGAGTGTGGAATTCCACAGCTCATTTCTCTGTGACCTCGAGTAAAGAGCTTGACGCCTGAATTTTCATAGCAGAAACAAATCTGAGGGAGGAGACTGAGGACAGTTGGTGTGAGTGCTCTGAGTTCAGTTGCTAGCTCTGGAAGTGGGTCCCATGTATATTATGAAAATTTATAAAAGGTGAAAGAGGGGTGCCTGGGTGGCTCTATTGGTGAAGTGTCTGCCTTCGGCTCAGGTCATGATCCCGGGGGTCCTGGGATCAAGTCCCACATCGGGATCCCTGCTCAGCGGAGAGTCTGCTTCTCCCTCTCCCCCGTGCTTGTGCGCTCTCTCACTATCTCTCTCTCAAATAAAGAAATAAAATCCTTTTAAAAAATAAAATTTGAAAGAAAGAGAGAATAGAAACCCTGTAGGGTTCCAGTTACCCAGCCCAAAGACTACTTCCTGTTGTCAGGGAATGGGCCTGAGTTTTGAAGTCAGCAGGACCACCGTTCAGGTGCCTTATGGCCTCTTCCTCATATGGAACACGTTCTTGACAATGTCTACCTCTTAGGACGGCTGTGAGGTAAGATTAGATAGTTCTGTGTGAAGCACATAAGTGAATGTACAGTGCAGAATAAACCTTCAGTGTGTACAGGTTTTCCTCTGCTCCCCTCACCCGATAGGGTGTCTGGCAGACAGGATGTGCTCCATTTGTCCCAGGTACACATTTTCACTGAGTCCCACATGCAGAGCTGCCATCTGATTCATCTACCACACCGCAGCCGTAATGGTCACAGAGAATGCGATTCTGTTGGTCGGATTGGGGCATAGCCAGTTACCAACAACAGAAGGGGAAAGGCAGGGAGGGGTGGGACGTGGATCTGACTCCTTCCGCGGTGGTAGGATTGCACCCAGACTGCTGGTCCACATGCTCACAGGGAAGATGCAGTCTGGCCACCATGGGGTCCAGCAATCTCTGATTGCCACCCCAACACAGCAGCAGCAGTGAAGGGTCCAAACTGAAACAGTGGGCTCTCCCAGCGGGTAGACTGAGTCCAGCCCCAGGAACTTGAAGGGAAGATGCTCAGATGTTCAGAAAAGCGGGTGGCAGCCTCAGGCAGCCTGACTCTAGGTGGGGGTACTTGTGCAGGGCTTGGGATGGGGTGCTAAGCAGATTCTGGGACAGTGATCAAGGCAGAGGTCAACCATGAGAACTTGGGTAATGCAATGGGACTGCCTTTAGTACCGGCATGAAGCACTGTATTGGGGTCAGGTAATGATGCTGGGGAACCCAAGACAGCCTCAGGTCAGGTTGGATCCTGAAAACCGAGGCAGGAGTGAGTTACAGATGAGGATCCCATGGTCTCAGTCATGGGGATGAGATGGGCTGCAGCAGCTGGGAGTCAGGGTGGACCGACGTTATGTCTCTTTGAAGGCAGATTCACTTGTTGCTACTTGGTTAAAATTTGGAGTCACCTCCACAGATGTCAGTGATCATTGCTCCAAAGTTCTTCAGGGATGACCTTGAAGGTTCCATTTCCCTGGCCTCTTCCCTCTTTTTCCCCTCCCCAGCTTATCTAAATCAGTGTAGACTAACACTTAGCCAAGAACTTATAGCAGGATTTTGGTGCAAGAAGGGAACCATATATAATGGAAAATTATATTTCATATATTATAGTTGCTTTGATGTTTAATTTGTATTGAAATCTCAAATCTCAATAAGGTGATTTTATGTTTATCAAAAGGAATGTAGATTCGAAATGGTCATGAAGCACTATGGCCCCTCTTTTTTTTTTTTTAATATTTGATTTATTTATTTGACAGGGAGAGAGTGAGAGAGCACAAGCAGGGGGAGCGGCAGGCAGAGGGAGAGGGAGAAGCAGACTACCCCACTGAGCAGGGAGCCTGATGCAGGGTTCGATCCCAGGACCCGGGGATCATGACCTGAGCCGAAGGCTGACGCTTAACTGACTGAGCCATCCAGGCACCCTTGGCCCCTCTTCTAAGCTGCATTTGCTGGCTTTCTGTTGACAGGCTCCCTCATTGACCTCCTGTTGCTTTTTTCCTCATGACCACAGATCCTAGCTCTTCGTTGTCTCCCTTCCTCCTGGTACGTTACACTTCCCGGCTGGACCAGTAGTTTTCTATGCGGGTGATTCTTGCTCCTAGGTGGCATTGGGCAATGTCTTCAGACATTTTTGATTGTCATGACTGAGGCAGGGTGTGGGTGGATACTCCTGGCATTTGGCGGGTAGAGGCCAGGGATACTGCTAAACACCCTACAAGGCACAGGACCGCCCCCGCAAAACAAAGAATTATCCAGTCTGCAACATCAGTAGTGCTTCCATTGAGAAATCCTGGGATAGATAGTAAGCATATTATGGGCTGACGGTACTACTAGCAACTAATATTTATCACACTCTTAATGGGTGTTGGGCTTTGTTCCAGACATTTTCTACATATTAACTCATTTAATCTTTTTTGTTAGGAATTACTGTTACTCCATGGTATGGATGGGAGACGTGAAACATGAGGAAGTTAGGTAACTGACCCAAGGTCACACAGCTAGGTAATTGGTGAGACCGCTCAGTAATGACAATAGTCATGGTAATAGCAATGGAATTTGTCTTAATATGTATTACGCACATATTGACCCATTTCATCTTTGCCACAACCCCCTGGGATAGATATCCTGTAATACCCACTTCAGATATGCAGAAACTAGGACTCGGTGGAGCTTGCCTTGTACTTACGAATTTGTACATTTTTAAAATCGGTGTCCATCACCCCCACTGCACTGTGATCCTAAGAATGCAGGGACCCGATGGCTTTCTTGCTCCTTGGAGTAACCCCCCTCTTTAGCTCAGGATCTGCCATAAGAGACTGAAGGACAAGGGAATGGAATGGCGGGGTCTTAGCGCCCATGGATGCTCTCTGCCCTGGTGCTTTCCTGGGACTTCTGCCCTCCACTGGAATCCATGAAAGGGTCTGGTCCTCATCACCATGTGGAGTCCTAAAAGTGGAGGGGATGGTCCAGAGCAACCACTCTGGCCTCTCCTGGCCTTGTCAAAACCAGCAGGAGCATCTGTTTACAGCAGCTAGAAATTCATGACCATGTTAAACCCCAGATTTCCAGGCACCTTTGAAAATTTTTATGACCTGCTCTCAGAGGAGAGATGGGCTCTCTTGTTGGCTGGATACTCATGTCCCTACCTAATGAAATTTGATGACATATGATACTAGGTAGAAATCCTTTTTTTTCTCTTCTGATATCTGGATATTTTCAGAACTTAGATAATTTTATCCTATTTACATCAAACAGGCAGGTAACTCTAGACTTTTATATCTGTATTATTTCTTGGGAGGTATAACAAGATTATGAATGACAGTAATTGACATTACATGCTTTAATTAAATTTCCTTTGCTGTGAATCAAAACCTTTTAGTCCAGTCCTGCAGTGCTATTTCTAGCCTTCTCTTTTACATACTCTGATGTGTTAGGCAGCAGGTATGACATAAATTTACTTTTACAAATGCTGCATCCCATAGACTAAATGAGATCATATGTGTGAGGTCAACCGACTGCCGGCCACGTGATCATTATGAATCCAAAAATGTTAGCTAAATTTGCATACTTGGTGCCTTTTGGGTTTGGGCTCCTTGAAGAATATGGTGCTTCTTAAAGCATAATCGTAAAGCTGGTGGTTGTAAAAGGCCCCGTTTTTCAAATGATTATGTAGCATGGCAATTACATCCCAGGATTTCTCCTTGCAGAGCTTTTAAGTGGTCTGTAAGACCTTGGGGGATTACTCTTTTCCAAAAGGGAAAAGTGCCCCAGATAGCCTTCCAGTCCCTGTGACCCCCAGACAACACCTTCTCCGCCATCTGGAGCTGCCAGCCTGCTAGAGGGGACCACAAAGGAGGGTCGGGCCCATGCCTTGAGCCTAGCTCCCCTCCCTTCACTTAGGAGCACAAAGCGCCTTGCCTTGGAAAATGCACCTGCAGCCTTTTTCAGCCCTCCCGAGCTTTGAGCCTCCTTGAGCACAGCTGCAGCCCTGTCTCCCAGCATGACCCCTACCGTGGTCTTCAGGGTCCAACGGAGCAGCAAGTTAAGAATCCCCTGCTTGATTGGCTGTGGTGCCTCCTTCCAGCCCAGGGCTTTTCTAGGAGGGACGCTCAGTAAGGCCCTCTCTGTCTCCCTGCTGAGTCGCTCCCCTCCCCTAGAGCAAGGGTCCTGGAGGACCGACCGCAGTGGTGGGCATCCCTGCCGAGTCCCCCAGGATCCAGCACCTGGGGAACCGGCGCCAGGTCTCTGCAAAACTCCACCAAGGCACAGATGAACTGGTCCCAGCACCTGAGGAATCCACTTAGCCCAGTGCCAGTGCGGGGGCACCTCCCTGCTTCATCTGCACGCAAAACAGGCGCACAGCTCCGGGGCCTGCCTCCCCCCACCCAGCAGCGCTTTGCGTTAGACCAGCCAGCCCACAAACTCAAAGGGCCCCAGCGACAAACATTCAAATACAAGAGAGCTTTCTTCTTTTTCTTAACACTTGACTGAGATGGTGAGTTCATGCCTAGGAGAAATATGTAGGTACCCTCATACCTTCATTATCTAACTATAAGGTTAGGTTCCCTCTCCTGAAAGGACAGGTCCCCCACAACAACTAAGAAAAGCCTGAGGGCACAGCATGGCTGCTCTGTGGCCTGGGGTCACCCAGCTGTACCCCCAGCCTGCCTCTGCCTAAGGAGATGCTTCTGACCTGGAGTCGTGGCTGGACTAAGAAATTCCCAATCAGCCCAGATGAGACGCACTTCTCCACAGGCCCCGGCAGGTGACCCCTGGAAAATACGGAGTCGGGCCACCGCATGCACCCAGCTCTGACAGGTAGCTCGAGGTGTAGAGCCAGGCTGAGCCGAAACAAGCAGGCCCTCTGGGTTTCCAGTTGCCAAGAGGCGAGAGGCGGAATCCTGCTTGCTTTGCAGCAAGTCTATGAGTCTCATGTGGCATGATATTAAATTATATAGGCAGCCACTTGTTTTCAACTGATGCACTGAGCCGAGAGTTGTATCACGCAGGCAGCATTCTCCTCAGGAAACAGTTGAAAAGATCCCACAGCCCCGCAGACCTCCCAACCTCGGAAGACTGGCCTGACGACAGAGGAGTGTGGGGCCATCGCAGGGAGTGGTGAGCTCTGGGCAGAAGGTACCATGCTTGTGGCTGAAACCCCGGACCATGGGCTGTGGGGCGCTCTGCCCTAAAGGTACGTCGGAGCCTTGACAAAGTTGCACACGCGGCCGTGGGGGTGATTCTCTGTTGGGGGGCCCTGGCCAGCTCCTGGCTCCTCTCTGGTATTGGGGCTTCTGAGATGGTAGGTACTCCCTCCTTTTGCCTCTGAAAGTTTATATCAACCTACCCCGCACTAGCCTTGCTCTGTTGTTAGCGATAACTGTGGAGGGAGGGTGTGTGTGTGTGTGTGTGTGTGTGAGAGAGAGAGAGAGAGAGAGAGAGAGAGAGGGAGAAAGAGACGTTTAGGGGTGGGGGGACGAGATGAGGATGGACAAAGAAATGAACAAAGGAGCAAAAGACTTACGAGAAAGCTCTGCCTAATTTCACTGCTTGCTGTCCTCTGCTCCCGAGTAAGGGTAAATCTAAATGTGCATTGTGAACGTGGAGAAAGAAGCTTTTGGCCTCTGCGAGCCATTAGACAGCTAAGTGCTTGTCCTAAGACCTAACAGCCAGCTCTGCTCCAGTAGCTGGAGTGGAAAGGGTGTTGTAATTCTCATTAGTGACAGTAATATGAATAGGACGGATATCTTACTTGACGAGCTCATAATCAATAATGCCTAATGGGCCTTTGCAATTCCCCAAATAGTTTGGGATAAATCTGTTAAGACAGGGACTGAAATGGGTTTGATTGATGTGCACACAAGTTCTTGGCAAGACTTTCCACTCAGTTTCCACCCAGATTAAGCATGGTTTGACAATTCACATGTTTGGGTTTATGGCTGGGCTGAAATGCCTCCTCGTGGATTTTGACAGGTTAAAGGTTGTATCAATGTGGGTTCCTTGATCCCGGTTCTGAAAAGACCACAATTAATAAAAGAGTGAAAAGAGCAGTCGTGAGCACCTTTCGGCCACATGGGGATCTGAGGGATGGCCATGGTGAGTGAGGCTTCTCGGCTCCTCTGAAGATGGATAGGGGCTCCCTGGGCTCTTTCATCACAGAGTAACAGCCCAGCTGCTGAATGTCTACACCCCAGGGTCACTCATTTGTACCCTCTAGGAAGCATTTGCTTGACAGTCTCAGCCAGAGAGAATAGCAGTTCTGGGGGGAAAGCAGGAGGTTTTGAGCGATCTGGGGGTTAGAGCTGACCCTGGGGTCCTAAGAAGAGCTGGTGTTGGCCCTTTGATTGATTGGGGTGGTGAGGGAAGCAGAGAGAGGGAAAGAAGGTGCAGAGGGGGTCCTGGGAAGCCCCTGACACGTGTTCCCTTGTTGCCCTACTTCTCCGTGCAAACCCATGGGGGTGAATGTTTCCCCCAATATTTACTAGTTATTTACATATTTTTTTCTTCATATAAATCGCCACTTAATATAATTGATTAACTTTCCTTGGGGGCTTTGTTATTATGGATTTTTATAATGAAGTCATTATATATTGAGAATATTAATCTCTGCTTGCCGCATTAGTTGCATTTTTTTCTAGACTGACCTTCTTCTCAGTTGTTTGCCCCATCTGCCTCTTTCTTTTACAAACAAGCCTGTGGGTTCCTTCTGCTCCCTACACGCAGAATCTAGTTCTTAAGTACCATGACGAATATGCAAACAAGAACTTCTTAATATGCATATGTAAAAGTAGAAGGAATCCCGTAGCACACCCCAGGGAACCCATCACCTGTTCAAACAATGATTAGTCCACGGTGGACCTTGTTGCATGTATACCTCCATCTGACCTGCAGCCCCTTCTGAAGATTCCTTTGCAGTGAATCCCAGACAGATCATTCCAGTACATATTTCTCATTTGTGGCTCTTCAAGATAAGGATTCTTTTTAAAAATAGAATTATATTACATGCAGATGAGAATTTAATAATTCCCTAACATCCTCAGCTATCCAGGCCCATTCTTTTGACTGTTTCATTTATTTATTATGTTTACAGTTTGTTGGAATCGGGAGTGAAATAAGGCCCATGCATTGAGATTGGATGATATTCTCTCACGTCTCTTTCATTCCTCGGTATTGAAGAAACCTATGGAGTTTCCCACAGACTAGGTCTTGCCAGTTGCATCTTAATGGTGTCAGTTAACATGTTCCTCTGACCCCTGTATTTCCTGAAGATTGGTAGGTAGATCTAAGACTGATGCCGGTGTGCCTCTTTGGGGGTCAGGGGAAGGGGAGACATCGTACACCTGGTTGTGGTCTCATTTGTGGGGAGCCATTGGCCATCATTGCCCAGGTGCATTAATTCCTTAGGGTTTTCCAAATGGTTATATTCTAATTCATTTATTCTATCATTTAATGTTAGATTCTCTTTCCCTTTACTTACCAGTTTTCAAAATGAGTGGGTTTCCTAACCTCCTCCAGAGGTGACTTGAGAGGTGTCGTGCTATGTTTTGTTTTGTTTTTCTAGTATTAACTCATGGATTTAAATATATTTGATGCATTTCAATCCATTGTCATTATTATCCTTATTGGTGCTCCATTTTTTCTGTCTTTAGCAAGTGGAAGCCTCTTGGATAGGACCCTACCTGGTGGAAATTCATAGCTTCTGGCAATAAGATGTTTGCCTCAGATCTAGAATCAACCATTTCTCCAAGGAGTCCTGATTCCCTCTAGGGGGAAATGGAATTGTTATTCAGAGGCCACAATCCAGATGCTGTGGGTCCTGAGCACTATTTTTTTCCACCTCTGAAAATTCATCCAACCCACAGTCACTGCTGTCAGCAGCATTACTGCCCATTAGGGTCACCATGGCTGTCACCCCCACTGCCATCACCAGAGAGCCCTCCCTTTTCCTAAGTGTCCACGTTCCAGGCTCCATAACACCCCCGAGATACTCCTTCTTCAACATGCCTGGACACCTTCACTATGCTGCTTGCTCCAAAGCGCCCTTCCTCATTGTAAAGCATTCCTGGGCCTTCTTCTCTGCCCTCTCTCACTGTGCTCTCTTCATCTGTTTGAAACCCACGACAAGGGGATAAATCCTAATTTCTTAAAATCTCCTCCAACTTTGTTTCTGAGCTCCTGCCAATGTCATTCCTATTTCCGCAGCCCATCGCTGAGCAGAGCTTCTCTCCCGTGCTTACACACGTTGCCAGCACACTGGAAAGAAGGTCGGGAAGCACCGAACGTGCACTAAGACATGTCCCATGAGGCTGGGCACTTGGTGTGTGTTGTTATGTCATCGAAGCTTCATTACAAACTTGTGAGCTAAGTGTTATGATTCCCATTTTAGGGAGGAAGGAAAGTTCAGTAAGAGACGGAGCTGGGGCTGAGCCGAGGTCTTCCTCCAGAGCCCAGGCCAGCTCAGACTGTCTGATGGTGGTACATCCCAGGACGGCTTGTGCGTAGATAGACCCACTTGGGAACTTTCCGCAGCCATCCTGCAAACTTGCAGAACTCTGCTTTTCTTGTCCCTCCGTGGCTCCCAATTGCCTTCAGGATTAAATTCACATTTTGTACGTTCTGGCCCTTGGCTTAATTCTCTAACAACCCACAGACGCATTACTCCCTGGCAATCTTCGTGAAAACGGGCTTCCTTTCCTGTCTCCAGATCTTCGTGAAAACGTGCTTCCTCTCCTGTCTCCAGCTCTTTGATACGCCTTGCTCCCTCTTCACCTACTAAACCCCTAGTCCTCCTTGAAGAAGACAATAAAGCATCTCCTTTGAGAAGCCCTCCCTGACTTGCACTGCCAGATGAGTTAAGTGATACTCCTGTCGTACCCACAGAGTGCGATGTTATACTCTGGGGCTGAGTGTTACTCATCCCTCTGACCCTGGGACCCAGCATGGTGCCTGGCCCGGGAAAGTAGCTGGGAATGCTGTTGAATGCATATTTCAACTGATGAGCGAGTGGGTGGTACCTGCTGTCCCACACTGGGTCCCACGGGTACAATGTTATCTTCTTTGAAATGGCCTTGACCGTTTCTTGTGGCCTGTTTGACTCTGTGCTCCAGTCGTACATGTTTATTTTGTCTATAAGTTCAATTATGCTGTGGGCCTGGAAGATGCACTGGAAGGAGGCTCCTAACACATTGCCTCACCCGTCGTCAGGTCTCAATAATTACCCATAGAATTGGATCAAATGGAGGGTTGCACAAAGGGGAGCTACGGTGGACGTGTCGGGCATGCAATCAGCAGAATGCCAGGCACACAGTGAGAGCATCTTGGATTTACTACAGTTTCTTGTAATAGGTTCTCTGTGTAGATTTGCTGTCAACATGGATTGTTGATTTCGGGGGGGGGGACCCAAAAAAACCAGGAAGCTGCAATGGTTCTTGTGACGCACAATGACCGGCAGCATTTTGCCCCTTCTGGTGTGATGGTCTCGGATTTCCAGTTGGGGATGGGACTTAGTCACTGGTGCTGAGGCGGTCTCAATGATAAGCAAAACACCTCCCACCCAATTCTCGGACCCTCACACTCAGAACCAATACGCACATGCCCTCTCTGCTCCCTCCCTTGCTGCGTCCAGTTCCTTATCCTTCTCTTCTTAAAGCCCAGACCTACCCAGCAGGAATGTGTGGCTGTGATGTAGAAGATTATAAAGAGGTTGGTTTGGCCGTGGGACTGCTGGAAGGGCAGCCTTCTCCGGGGCCAGCATTACCGTACTGGTCATTCATTTGGTAAACACGCGCTACGCACTCATTGTGTGGCAGGTGCTGGCGGTGCAGTAGTGGGCAAGGCCTCCGTCCTCTCGAAGCACTCAAGAGAATGGAGGAGACAGGTGTTCTACAGATATGCACACGGATGTGTGGTTACCAACAGTGGGAAGTGATGTGGGAAAGAAGAACAGAGATCTGTCCACAAAAGGGTCTGGCACCGCTGTCTTCATGAAGCTCTCCCTGATCCCTCCTGCTGCTTCCCCGTCACCTGGAGCCACACCTGGGCCGGCCCTTGGCCCACTGAGATTTTGGGTGTATGAGACCGTGAGCTCCATCTCAGCGCTATGGCTTCCGAAGCCCCTCAGCCAGCACCCCACACGGCCTGGAGGTGTGGAAAGCTAGCACCCTCAACTAGGGAACCTCAACTACGGGGGAGGGCTCCCGGAGGCAGCCTACAGGTTCCTCAGAGAGCCCGCACAGGGGATGGGGCTCAGTTCCCACAGGTAAGCGGCTCAGGAACGCATGCGCCCTTCGTTCCTCCGTCTTACGTCACTCTCCTTGCCCCTCACCCCCTTTCTCTAGGGTTCCTTCCTGCTTTCAAGTGTCTCCAAACCAAGACACAGGGGAAAGGGGATGACTAACTGTTGGAAATCATTTTCTAGGAAACTCTTCAGGCAAGTCTCTTAAACTCTGAACTTGAGCTTCCTTACCCATGAAAGGGAGAGAATAGCTGTGGCCTGACTCACACGGGTGGTGCATCTGGCTCCCCACGGGCACCGCGTTGTGCACAGGCTGGGCCTGTCGCTGGAGGCCTCCTCACCCTTCATAGCCGGGGAATGACTCAACCCTCCCTGCTCGGCCCCCTCCCCCCACGGTTGGAAAGCACCTAAATGTCCAACAGTTATGGGTGGTTAAGTAGCGTACGTGTGTCCCTTCAATAGAAATTGAGAGCACTGTTTAAAATGGCATTTTTGATGGTGTAAGGAAAGATCATGAGATTCTGTGATACAGAATATAGAGCCATGTGCTGTGTGTGTGTGTGTGTGTGTGTGTGTGTGTGTATGTGTGTGAAAACATAGAAAACCTGGTAGCAAAATAGAACATGTTAGCAGGGTTTATCTGTAAGCAGCAGTAGTATTTTCTCTCTTGGTTGTTTTATATTTGCAAAGTTCTCTTAAATGAGCCTGTTTTTCTTTTATAGCCAGAAATAAATCAATCTATTATTTAAAACAAAGCAAAAAATACTGTTCATATATCACCTCCTTTTTAATCTGTTTTCACAGAGGCTGAGCCTCCGTAGGGTGACCAGACAACCGGTAGGGCTTGGTATATGCAAGATGATTCACCATGAAACTTTCTCCTAGCTTTACGTGGCAATGCAGCAGTGACCATGTTCTAGATGTTTTCATAATAAATAAATAAGTAAATACATACATACATAAATGGCATTAAACCGGGACAACCTAGAGTATAGTGTTAAGGATGTGAACTCTGCAGCCAGCTGGCCCAAGACCCACTGAGTTCCACTTTCTAGCTGTGTGGCCTTGGTCTGGTTACACACCTTCTCTGGGTCTCATTTTCCTCATCTGTATAATGGGGATAATAACAGTACCTACTCATTGGATTGTTGGGAAGATTAAATATGTTAATATGTGTTTAAAAAAAGAAGTGCCACGTTTCCATGCGTGGTACAAAGGAGGGGCAGTGCAACCGTGTGTGTTCTCTTCGGGTCGCCATTATTGTTCATTTGAGAGAGAGTTCCCACACGCTGTGCTCCTTCAGGATAAACCCCTGACTGACTGGCCTGCAGACAAATCCAGAATTAGCTCACCAGAGAACGGAGCCAGTCAGGACACAGCAATGCCATGTTCACTTGCCAGCCACACCCAGAGCTCATTTCCACGGAGGCCACCACTTGGGAGTGCAAGTGGGCTGGTAGTCGATGTGGTGCTTTTTAAGCAGCATTGAGCCACCGCAAAAATAAATGACTGGCTGTTCAGGATTCATAAGTAAGAAAGATACCGACATGAAGGTCCAGGAGCCACAGAGAATGAAACGAGGGAAGGAAAGTTCACTCAGTTGGCGCACAAAGAGGGAAGCAAGCGAGGTGCAGAGGCCGAAGCACGTCCTGGGGCTCTCCTGCCCTCCCGTGGCCCCTCCGTCTCCCATACACTCCTCTGTTGCTCCCTCCACTCTGGAAGGGCGCTCTGCCCTCAGGACTTGGTTCAGAACCACATGGGGGCCCTTACTCATATTGCATTGCAGTTTGGGTATGTATCTTTCCCCTCCCGCCCCCAACTAAAGCATCCTCTCAGCACTTACTGAATGCTTCTCCCGTGGCTCTGCGGACCCCTGAAGGTAACTTCCCTTTAGGAACCTACTGACCCTAGAAGAGAAGTAATTCTTTATCTGTGTATCCATAGCCCCTAGCCCAGCACCTGGCTCGAGATGCCCGTATATGTTCAGGAAGGAAAGAGCTAGTAGGAGTGCCATTTCCACCCTAGCTGTCCTGGGTTGCTCCTTGTACCCATACTTTCCATGTAATTAGGCAATACGCCAGATCAAGTTCTGTGGTCTCCCCAAGGCTGTCGTGAGGGCTGAGGTGTATGGACGCACACAGGAGTATACATGTGCACAATGGCTTAGAGTTCATCACTCCCAGGCTGGCACATCCATACCACCTTCTGCTTAAGTAGGAGTAGGTCTCCTTTAAGACCAAGGGAATGGTTCTGGTTCTCAATATAAAGACATAACAGGACATAGCATGGCAAAGACAAAGAACAATGATGTATTTTTCCCCGGGGACCCTCTGCACCTGTGTGGTGTTTAAATTCCCATGACTTACTCGAGACCTCCACCAATTTTTCGGTTCAGATTGCTTTGACTGCCCAAAGCCAGCCAATGGTGCATCCATCTCCCTCCCCGTTTACTAGTAATTGGAGGGCAGCTGAATCACGTGCTTGGCTGAACAATGAATAATGTCCAGGGGCCATTTGCTTGGCCGCCTTCCAATTCTGCAGAGACTATAAAACTGACCAAAACAAAGACTCTGGTGGAAACTCTAAGACTCGTAAAGACTATAGATCTCCCTGTCAGCCCCCATCACAACACCAGCCTCTAAGTTCCTTTTTCTGGCTTTGCTCCAAGGGCCGGATTTCAGACCCTGGTGACTAAATCGTGTCAAGTAGAGGGGAATGTGTTGAGACCCTGACAGTCTGCTGAGGCCACCATGGGCTGGCTCCCATGTTTCCCTGATGCTTTCTATTATGGCTGCTGAAACAAGTATCCTTTTAGTTAGAAGTAATAAAACTCTAGTTTAAGGGCTGGGATGGAAAGGTTTGGAATTTTGCATTTTCTTTTGGCAATCTCACATAGAAGAAAAGTGAACCCATATGTCATACCCAAGGGTGAATATTAAGAACAGATCTTGTCCCCTTAACCAAGAAAGCTGCTGTAGGCGGAATAATGGTCCCCCCAAAGATGACCCTAGCCCAATCTCTTGAATCTGTGACCTTACATGGCAATGGGAAATTAAGGCTGCAGGTGGAATTTTGGTTGCTCGTCAACCCTAAAAGAGGGAGAGGATCCCATATTGTCCAGATGGGCCTGGTGTAATCACACGGTACTTAAAAGTGGAAGAGAGAGGCAGAAGGACCAGCTCAGTAATGCAGTGTGAGAAGGATGTGGCTCCCAGCCCCCATTGCTGGCTTTGAAAATGGAGGAAGGGAGCCACAGGCCAAGGGATGCAGGTGGCCTCTGGAAGCTCGAAAAGGCAAGAAAATAGACTCTCCCCTAGAGCCTCCAGAAAGGAATGCAGCCCTCCCAACACCTTGATTTTAGCCCAGAGAGACCCATGTTGGACTTAACAAAACCTCCAGAACTGTAAGGATAAGTCTGTGTTGTGTCCAGCCACCCAGGATTTGTCATTTGTTACCACAGCAATGGTAAACTAATACAAAAGCCCACGGTGTGAAAACCCCCATCAGGGACCATGGAGAAACATCGTTTCCAGAGCAATTCCAGAGAAGAGCATTAAAATCATTGAGGAGACCAGTGTACTTTCAGTGACGGTTGCACTAGTGGGAAAGCAGAAACGGCCTTCCCAGGCATCCTTAAGTTGCGAGGAAGCTTTGTCTTTTCATCTCAGCCCTGGAAACAAACACGTAAGTGATGTCCTTTCTTCCTGGAAACTTCGGTTCCCACTTGGGAATGAGCACATCTTGCACTTGTAGTGTTTCGAAGTGGTCTTTGTACTTGGCCTTCTGCATGGATGCGTCTGGAGGGCTCAGCTACTATTGGATAAATTACCGTTGTCTCCTTGCTGATGAAGGAAACCTATGTGTCCCATAAAATCATGGCTTTCCCCCCAGTGAACACTATATTTGGTTGGGAAAATAGCAAATTCGGGTTGATTTTTGTAATAGATTATTTTTACAGTAATTTTAGGTTTACAGAAAAATTGCAAAGGGGAGGACAAAGAATTCCCCTATAACCTACACCCAGTTTCCCCTCTTATTAACATCTTATATTAGTAGGGTACCTTTAAAATTCACGAACCAGTATTGATATATTATTATTAACTAAAAGTATATAACTTATTCAGATTTCTTTAGTTTTTATCTAATGTCCTTTGTTGATCTAGGATCCCATCCAGGACACCGTATTACATTTAGTCATCGTGCCTCCTCATGCTCCTCTTGGCTGTGACTGTTTCTCAGGCTTGTTTTTGATGACCTTGACAGTTTTGAGGAAGCACTAGTCAAGCATATTTTAGGATGCCCATCTATTGAAATCTGTCTGATGTTTTTCTCCTGGGCTTATGGGTTTGGAAAGGAAAGGAAGAGCACAGAGGTAAATGCTATCTTCTCCACATCACCTCAAATGCCATGAGTTATGACCGTGATGTTGACCTTGACCACCTGACTTAGCTAGTGTTTGTCAGGTTTCTACACTGTAAAGTTACTCTTTCCTTCCTTTCCCTATTGTACTCTTTGGAAGGAGGGCCCACGTTTAAGGGGTAAAGGGTCATGCTCCCCTTCTCTGAGGACACAGGATCTATGTAAATTATTTGGAATTGTACAAAGGAGATTTCTCTCCTTTTCCCCATTTATTAATTAATCCAGTCATTTATATCAAATGGACTCATGGCTATTTATTTTGTGCTTTGGGTTATAATCCAATAATACTTTATTATTTTGCTGCTCAGACTGTTCCAGCTTCTTTCCTTTCTGGTTCCAGACTCATCTTGCAGATTCCCTTTCCAGTCCTAGCATCAGCCATCTTTCCAACAAGCCCTGGTTCCAATCATTGGAGAATCACTAGAAACCAAGATCAGGTGCTCGGTATGTGCCTTGCTACCGGAGTGTCATTACTTTTAGGACTGCTCGGCTAATAGAATAAGAAACTAACCCATGTATGCACAGTTGACCCTTGAACAACGCGGGGGGCCAAGGGCACTGACCCCCTCACAATTCAGAAAATCGGCGTATGACTTTTGACCACCCCAAAACTTAATTACTGATAGCCTGTTGTTGACTGGAAGCCTTCACGGTAACATCAACAGTCAACTAACACGTATTTTTTGTTCTATGTATTATGTACTGTATTCTTAACAGTAAAGTAAGATAGAGAATAGAAAATTTTATTAAGAAAACCATAAGGAAGAGACCATACATTTGCAGTACTCTAGGTATATTTATTGAAAAAAAATCCACATACAGGCACACCAGGCTGGGCCGGGACGGGGACAGGGAAGGCAGTGGTGGGCCTGGCACCCCAAGATGGTAATGTTCTGCAGCCTAGAGGCCTCAGCTCAGCAGTGGCAGCCACCAGGCACACCTATGGGTGTGACAGCNGCCTAGAGGCGCAGTACAGCCGCTCCGTCTGCCTGGAGGGGTACCACTGGCCTGGGGCCATTGGCAGCCGTGGCTACTTGTGAGTACGCCGGCCCCCAGGAGGCCAAGGGGCTGAGGTGCTGCTACAGAAGAGGGGTCCCTACCCAGCCCGAGAGGGTCTGAGGCCTGCAGGCAACCTAGGGCCGCCCTGGAGCTTGAGCGACTCAGTGCAGGGGTGCCACGGGCATGGGGCTCCGAGCACAGTGCCACCCCTGCCCTCTCGACATGTGACTCCACTTCAGCTCAGCCTCCTGCCGGCTGGCCCCGGGTGCTGGACCCGACCATTCTGGTGGCGTATGCGTGACCTCCCTGCCCAGGTCTAGGGCCCCTAGGGGCTTCTGACAGGCTTGGGGGGCCTCTTCAGCTATTCAGGGGGCAGTAGATGCAACCTCTTTACCAGCTGCCTTTGATTTGGTGGGGACTGGAGTGAGCACTTGGAAATAAACGCCTAGTGGCTTTTGCTGTCGACTCAAAAACAAAGTGCATAAGAGTGGAGCCATGCGGTTCAAACCTGTGTTGTTCGGGGTCAGCCGTACGCCCACCGCGCAGTATTTCCGTACGTCATCGTCTGTATCTATATTAAGCTAAACATGAGTGCTTCCTGATATCTCCGCCTCTAATCCATTACCACATAGATTATCCCAGGCCCTTCCCCTGCTTGTCTGCAGCCTCCCACTCCAACAGTGAGAAACCTGGCTCCTACCATCCACCGTCCGTTTACGTCATTGTTTGCTTCCGGTGTGCGTGTGTCACAGCATCAGAACTGTTGACCTGCATCCCGTGGGAAGAAACTTTATCAACTAGAGTCCATGCCCATGTGCGGTTCCTTTTGACTTGGGTTTCACAGACACCACTCGTTTCCAACAATATTAGGTCAGCACCATCCCCCTCACCCCTTCCAGTGAGATTGTCTCATACATTTGTAATTCTATTAGGGTCTATTATCACAGTCTGCATCCCACCCTTGGAGCCGCCAACCACCTACATGATTTTTTTTAATTTGCTTACATTGAGGTTTACTCCCAGTGCTATAAAATTCTGTGGGCTTGATAAATGCATAAAATCACGTATATACCATTACAGTATCGTACAGAATAGTTTCACCTTCTTAAAAAAGTTCAGTACTTTGCCCGTTCGAACCTTCCATCAAACCGCTGGCAACCACGGATCTTTTTACCGTCTCTATACTTTTACCTTTTCTGAACGTCATCTATTAGAATCATACATGTGTCACCTTTTCAGACTAGCCTCTTTGACTTAGGAATTATATATTTGAAGTTCTTCCACATCTCTCCGTGGCTTTATTGCTCATTTTTTAAAAGCACCAAATACTATTCCACCATATGGGCATACCACCGTGGGTCCATTCGCCTACTGAAGTATGTCTTGGTTGCTTCAAGTTTTTGGCAATTATGAATAAAACTGCTATAAACATGCACGTGCAGGATTTTGTGTGAATGTGTGTTTTCGAGTCAAGTAAATACTAGGAACACGATTGCTGAATTATACGGTAAAACTACAGCTTTGTAAGAAGCTATCGCACGGTCTTCCAAGATGGCCGTGTCATTTTGCATCCGCGCCACAATGAATGGGAGTTCCTGCGGCTTCACCTCCTTGTCAGCTTTTGGTGTTCCCGAGGTTTGGGGATTTTAACCATGCTAACAACTGGGGTGGCTCCTCATTGTTTTGTCGTTCCCTAATGACAAACGATGTTGAACCTCTTGTCATGTTCTTTTTTGCCATTCGTACCCCCTTTTTGGTGACATGTCTGTTTAGATCTGCCCATTTTGTACTTCATTTGTTTTCTTATTCCATTTTGCAAGTTTTTTGGGTGTTTTGCATATAAGCTTTTTATCCAATATATGTTTTGCAAATATTTTCTCTCAGTCTATGGCTTGTTTTTTCATTCATTTTTAACAATCTCTTTTGCAGAGTAGAAATTTTAATAAAACCCAGCTTATCAATTTTTCTTTCATGGATTGTCCTTCGTGTTGTATGTTCAAAGTCACTGCCAAGCCCCGCATCACATGGGTTTTTTCTTATATTTTTTTCTAGGAATTTTATAGTATTGTATTTTATTCTTAGGCCTGTGATCATTTTGAGTTAAATTTTGCAGGAAGTGTATGATTTGTGTCCAGGTTCGTTTTTTACATGTAGCTGTCAGTTGTTCTCTATCCATTCTGCACTGAGTTGCCTTTGCTCCCCTGTCAAACATCAATTGCATGTCTTTGTGTGGGTCTATTTCTGGGTTCTGGGTTCTGTTCCAGTGACCTGGGCATCCACTCTTTTGCCAATGCCACACTGTATTGACTGCTGTAGCTTTAGCGTAAGTCTTAAAGTTTGGTAGTGTCAGTCCTCCAACTTTGTCATTTTTCTTCTGTGTTGTGTTGGCTACTCTAGGTCTTTTGTCCCTCTGTGTGAACTTGAGACTCAGTGTGTTGATAACCACAGAGTAGCTTGCTGTGATTTCCAGCGGGTTTGCATTTAGTCTATGGAGGAAGTTGGGAAGAATTGACACCTTAACAATATCAAGTCTTTTAATTCATGAATACTGAATCTCTCTTCATTTATCTAAATCTTCTTTGATTTCTTATATCAGAGTTTTATCATTTTCTGCATATCAATTCTGTACGTATTTTGTTAGATTTATACCTAAGTATTGCATTTTTTGGTGCTACTGTAAGTAATTTTATTTTAGTTTCAAATTCCAATCATTCATTGCTGGCATAAAGGAGGGCAGTTTTGCATATTTACTTGCCTTGTATCTGCAACCTCGCTATAATTGCTTACTAGTTCTAAGAGTTTGGAGTTTTTTGTTCTGTTTGTTTTGGTCAATTAGTTGGGATTTTCTACATAGATAACTGTGTTATCTGCAAAGATAGTTTTACTTCCTTGCTCCCAATTTCTATACCTTTTATTTCCTTTTCTTGTGCTGTGCTACTAACTAAACATACTAAATTTAGTATGATTTTGAATGGCATGGTGAGAGGAGACATCTTTGCCTCGCTCCCAGTCTTAGGGGAAAGCATCCGGGTTCTCACCATTACGTATGGTGTTAGCTATAGTGTTTTGATTGATGTTCCTTCAGGTTGGTTTTTCACATAGACAAAAATTGTTGGGGCTTGCTGACCAGACCGTTATCAGGTTGTCTTGCTGCCAAGAACGTCTATGCGGGCCCTTGATCCATTTAGGAATTAAGGGAGCTTGAGTAGCTTTCAGAAGGACCAGAGATTAATCATCAGGACTCCTGATAAAGATCTAGAACAGCCCAAATATCTCACTGGCGCCCACTTGCCCTGAAGGAGAAAGAGCATCCCAGCTATTCTCTTGTGCTCCCTTGGTATGTTTGGTTTGGTTTGGTTTGGTTGCTGTTTTCTCTGTAGAACAGGGAGCATGGTCCAGGGAGTGCTGGGGAACAGATGAATTCATGACCCCTGACTCTCTGGACCTCGCCTACCTATTTGATCCTCTGTTCCTTCCCCTCTCTTCCCCTCTGTGCCCCCCTCCCCCCATTCCCAGTGCTCAGGCATAATCATCACTCTCAACACCTACCCTGTTTTTACACGCCTTGATGTTTTTTTACACAAGATGTGCCTTTTGTGGGGCACCTGTGTCAAATGAAAAGTTCTATTTTTCAAAGTCCAACTCCAATTCCCCCTTTCTAGGAATCCTCCCCAGTCTTCCATCCAGAGCTACCCTCGCTCTGCCTGAGCTCCCACAGCCCTGTGGTCACATGGCTCTCACCCCTCTGCGTAGCATCCTGCATGTTGTGTTTATGTCTGCCCCTCCCGCCATCCGTGAGCAGATTAAGGCAGATCCCTGTCAGATTCCCAGGCCTATATTCCCAGTGCTGGCACCAGGTCTGCTTCAGGAGAGGTGCCTAGTCATGTTTACTGGTTGAACGAATGAAATTACTGGCTTTGCATAAAGGGACACTTTTGTAATTTGAGAAACCTCTGTCCATTCTTCTCTCCATAGTTGTTTTCTCTGTGGTATTCTTTGAATCCCTGTATGTATTCTGAAGTATAAGAGATGCCTGCAGCTCTTCTGTTTCTCATGGAAAAAAGGAAAGGAAAATTACCATTCATTGTAGACCTACTCTATTCTTCTATCAACTTTATAATCCTGGTGTCCTGTGTATTAATTAGGGAGTTTGAGCTCCAAGCCCCAGAAAATGCCAACTCCACAGCTTAAACAATAAGGGAGCTTATTGTATCTCTTATAACAAGACACATAAAGCTAGAGTGGCTCCAGGGATGGTGGCTTAACGGTATCAACAAGAACCCCTTTCTTCTCTGCCAAACGTAGCATATTAGTTTCTTCTTTGGATTTGGGCTTGCTCACCTCGTGACTACAAAATGGCTGCAGCAAATCCAGGCATAGCATCCTGATGAGAAGGATACCTTCTCTTCTTTTGGCCTCTCTTTAAAATGGAGGAAAACTATTGTTAGAAGCTTCTCGAAATTTTCTCTCACAACTTGTATCACATGGCAACACTTGAGTCAGTCACTACCAAGGGAATTAAGATTATCGTGATTAGCCTAAACCAATCAGGATCTTCCCTGGAATTTAGGAGGGAGAAGTGTACCCTGGAACAAAATGAGGGTTCTCTCAGCAGGGAAAAAAGAGTAAAATAAATATTAGCGAGGAAACCAGCAGTGTCAGCTACAACGTTGTCTTATAGAGAATTGTTTTATGCTGAATTTTGGGGACGTTAAATTGCTTATGTCAGGTCCC
Organism: Ursus maritimus; assembly: GCF_017311325.1. NCBI lineage: Eukaryota > Metazoa > Chordata > Mammalia > Carnivora > Ursidae > Ursus > Ursus maritimus. The sequence goes on from NW_024424786.1 coordinate 1,773,075, forward strand.
ACTGCTGATAAAAATAGAAGTAGGATTCAAATCCAGCTCTTTTAAACTCCAGAGCCCATCCTTCTGCTGCTGCACCGCTGGACCCAGAGTCAGCCTGCGTTCCCGGAAAAGCCGAAGCCCCCTCTCTGATGGCGAGCACTTCAGGCAGGAGTTGAGGCAATCACCCTGCTTTCCCGAGCTCGACCTTCAGCTGGGTATTTAATCTGTTTATTAAGTTATGACTAATGGCACTGCGAGACACTGAGGGCTGCACATTCAGCCCTAGTTTTAGATTGTTAGAGGAGGTCCCAGGGATAAACATCATAGTCCTATTCTGTGCCGAGAAAATTCAATTGCAGCTCTTTTCTCTTTCAGAGTACAGGGATTGGCGAGGGGCTTCTGCTGCGTCCTGCTTGGGTTTAATAGGAATGAAGCCTCCAGAGCAGGCGGGCTGTTTTGGGCAAGTGGCCACTAATGCGGCCCCATGGGGCGGGGGCCGGGCCTGAGGCGGGCAGTTTGCACATTCACTTTTACAAACAGTTGGCCCAGAGTCAGCAGTTAATGGGATGGGAATGATGTTCCTGTACCAAATCATTTCCTGCAAAAAAACATTTCCAATTGCAAACATATCTCAGCCTTTCTTCTAGGGTTTGTTATGTCTCTGGGAGTGAATTAAAGAGGCTGGGCAGAGGGGAGTGTTTCTGACTGGGGATTTTTCATCTGAAAACATTTTAACAATGATGTACACATAAAAAAGATCCTGTTCAGACCCACCTTTAGGAGTCCTTGCTGCAAGTATTGTATTTCTAGCCCCATTTTGGAGGTGTAAATATCTCTATATTCACAAATTGGCTCAGGCCATGCAACAGTCTTGGAACAGATGCGGCTTTTCTCTCCTTACAAAATATAAGCACACACATATGCACACACATGTGCACACAGGGTCAGGCCAAAATATAATTTTTTTTTCTCTGAGAACAAGCTAGAATCCTTCTTTGTATCCTCTACACTGCTCTGGGAAATTCTGGCTTAATTTATAACCCATGCTGTCAAACGGTGGTCTTAACAGTTTGGGTTATTCATTTACTCAACAGGGTTTTTTTTTTTTAAATTTTTTAAAAGATTTATTTATTTTAGAGCGCAGTGCGTGCATGTGAGAGGGGGGAGGGGCAGAGGGAGTGAGAGAGAAGCAGACTCCCCACTGAGCGCAGAGCCTCCAGGGGTGGGGAGGCTCCATCTCGTGACCCTGAGATCATGACCTGAGCCAAAATCGTGATTCAGAAGCTCAACTGGCTGAGCCACTCCAGTGCCCCCATGTAATGTATTTACACAATTTTTACCAAGTATGAGGCCCTAATTTAAGGGCTTAACATATATTAACTCATTTAACCTTCTCAACACCCTAGGAGATAGGTAATATTATCACTCCCATTCTGCAGATGGGGAAACTGAGATGTAAGAAGTTAATGAACTTGCCCAAGGTCACGGAGCTGGTAGATGATGGATTTGAATGTAGGCACTCTGGCTCCTCTCTGGGGATCTAATAGTGAACAAAAGAGAAAAAGTGCCAGCCTTCCCACAATTTATTTTCTGGTCAGGGGGAAACAACAGACATATGAATAATTATTATTTCGGGTTGTGATGAGTGCTCTGAAGAAAATAAAACATGAGAGGGAGCAAGAGGCTAATCAGAGGGCCTTGCTGGTGTTAGTAAAGAGTTGGGGCTTTATTCTGAGTGTGATGGGAAGCCATAGGAGGGCTTCAAGCAGAAGAATGTATGATGCCATTTACATCCCTATAGATCATTCCGACTGTGCTGTGGGAAGTAGACGGGGCGGGGAAGATGCATCAGAAAGCAGTGGACCAGTTAGAAGGTGGTTCTGTTGTCCAGGTGAAAGATGATGGTGGCCTGAACTAGAATGGGGTGGTAGAGATGGTGAGATGTGGTTGGCCGTGGATCCTGGTTTAGGGGTGGGGCCCACAAAACTTGCCAATGTATTAGATGTAAAACACGAGGAAGGAGAAGACAAGAAGAACAGGGGAATGACAGTCTTGTGTGAGTGTTGTTGTGGTGGGGGTGAGGGTGTTGTCATTTGTGGTTGGGCACGTTCGGATGTATACATTTGAGATCTTTATTAGTAGACAAAAGAGGAGACATCATCGGATACGCCTGGAATTTGGGGTCAGGCCTCGTCTGGAGATTTCAGTGTGGACATCATCAGCATTTGGGTATAGGGGGTCAACTAGGACACCACCATCCAATTGGATTCCCTGTAATGAGGGACATCATTACATCTGTGGTGTCCAGCATGGTAGCCACGTGTGAGCCACTGAGCGCTTGCAATGTGATTGGTACAGCTAAGAAGCCAAATGTTTAATTCACTTAAACACGAATAGCCATGTGTGGCTGGTAGCTACTGTACTGACAGTGCCGGTCCGGGGTGGCGGGGAATGTGGGTAGAGAAGGTCCTGGGCAGGAGCACGCGTCTTCACCGGCCAGTCCACCCAGCCTTGCGCCCCCATTTAAGCGTGACTTGACTTCCGCTGCCGGGTGCTTGCACGCTACTGCTTGTCCAGCAGCGGAAATCTTGCTTCTTTGTGAGAAACAGCCTGGAAAAGAAAGCAAACTGCCAGTCTTAGGAGGAACATTGGAAGAAATTGTAGGAGTCTCACGAAACTACAGGAGTCCATTTGTTTTTCGCCAGAAAACAAACGTGATCCTGTGCTTATTCGAATCATTTTAGCCTTGAAGGTGCGGCTTCTGTTTTTCAGTTGTGTTTTATGAGGGGAATTATAGAGAGTGGTGGGTGGCTGTGAATTTGCAGATTCAAGACCATGACTGGCTGATATCCCGTATGAATGTCAAGAGCCCACAGCAAGGGGACTAAATACCAGCTTCATAATGCAAGTTGTGTCTCTTTAGGGTAGAGTGTGTTTCACTCCCTTTGTTAGGCAATCTCGTTCCCAGTCCAACTGCAAACATCAGTGAGTTTGCGAATATGAAAGAACTCTTTGTCAGTGGCTGCCTTGTGCTGAAGAGTGCTTGCAAGTATATGCTGGCAGTCAGGGAGGCCAGAGTCCATAAAAAAAATAAATAAAACAGAAAGATGGGACATTGCTTTTATTACGGCTGATCGCTGCTGCCATATTAGCTCTTTGAGAGCCCTTTGGTGACCACTGCCTTTAGAGAAAATGGTCTTTTTGTGCTTAATTGGTGAAAAGTAATTATTCAAACTGGAAGTGAATAGAGGTGAGGAGATTTCAGTCACTGATTGGGGGAGGGGGGTGATCCAGGGTCAGTGCTCAGCAAGTGCCCTTCACACAGTGGTTTTGTGGTAGGGATTTGTTTTTCACTGAGGCTTCATTTGGAGGGCGGTGGGTGCATGGGGGGGGGAGCAGGCTGGAGGTCTTTAATGGCCATTGACCTCTTTTTGTTTTCCTTGAGGAAAGTGTAATTGTAGATTTCTAGGATTTGAAAACTGCAAAAAAGACTCGCAGGCCATCCATCCAGTCGAGCTCTCGACATTGAGCTGAGGAAATGGGCCTAAGTGGGGAGATGCCTGGCCCCAGGGCCTCCTACTCATGAGAGCTGAAGGGACAGGACCAGAGCCCAGAAAGAGGCCAGACTGAGGCGTTCTCGAGCAGCGGCTGGGGTGGGGTGGAGGGAAAAGAGAAGATAGAATGATCAGAAAATACTTAGGGAAGCCAAATAAGGAGAGAAGCCGGAGGAGGCTTGCAGCGAGGGTGGACATGGCTTACAACGTAAATGTGGCCTTGACTTGGTGACCTCATTCATCCCGTTACCGGGCACCCACTGTGCCCCAGACAGAAAGTCCTGGAAGGAGAGGCAGGCAGGAGGCGACAGGCAGAGACCCCAGAAAGATGTGAGTGCCCACCTCGCTTGTGTTTATGCTGAGAGAATGTCTGGGAGCAGGCAGAGGCCTCCCTGTTTCCCCCGAGGAAGGCGAGTGAGGTGGTAGTTGGAAGAGGTGACACGAAGGGGCCTACTTGGTCCTTTTTGCCAGGAGAGGCAGGGAATCTGTTGCCGGCTGAGTTACAGCTATGAGCTAACCTCAGTGGTTTTGGTGTCCGTCTCAAACACGCTTGTTACGGAGCTCCTCCCCGTCGTTGGCGGGCTGCAGTGTGACTGCCTGTCTTCTCCTTGCAGTATCGGAACTTCAGGAGGAAGGCATGAACGCCATCAACCTGCCCCTCAGCCCGATCCCCTTCGAGCTGGACCCGGAGGACACCATGCTGGGTAACTGGGTCTCTTGCTCTCTGGGTTGGCCTAATGCCTTCGAGTGGAGCCACCCCCACTGACTGCCTTTTCCTTTTAAAGAGGAGAATGAGGTGCGAACAATGGTGGACCCGAACTCCCGCAGCGACCCCAAACTGCAAGAACTGATGAAGGTAAGAAGAAATTAGGAGGGGCGTCAGCTGCCCCCCCCCCCCCGGGCTCAACAGGCGTCGGTAGACCACCTGCTCTGGGCAGGCAGCACGGGAACCACTGCACAGCAAATAGAAGGTCACGGGCAGCTCAGGGTCCCATAGGCGGACATCTCAGATTTCACAAAAATGGCACATGGCGGCTGCCCATGAATGGTGTTGATTGTTAAGTGCCAGGGAAGTGAGTGCAAATGAGCTCACGTTCACCAGGGTCTTCAAGCTGACACAGTCTTTCCACTGCTTTTCTCAAGGACCCTCAGAGGCACCCTGCAAAGTAGGACTTCATATCATCCCCACCTACAGATGAGGAAAGGGAGTCTTAGAAAAGCCAGTGGCTTGTATATGGTCACAGCTGAGCAGAGGAGATGGAATTCAAACAGAAGTCAATAGGAGTGAATTACATCGTGTCCATTGTGCCTGGCACGGTTGTCCCCTGAAACATACTCAAGCCACCCCCTGTGGATTCCCCATCCTGTGCTGTTCTGCTGTAGTTTCTCCAAGCTGCACTCAAAACAGGACAAAAAGGCACTGGATGCCGAAGTGGTTTGTTCAAACTGCAAATCAGATCTGTCCTTTTCCTGCTCAAACCCGGGTGTAGATTCCGATCAACCGAAGGCTGAAGCCCGTGCTCCTGAGGGTGGTGTTTGGGGTCTCATGCTCTCGCTGCGTCTTCAGCCTCAGATTGTCCCTTTAGAGTCACCACATGCTGACTAGTTACCACTGCTCAGATCCTTCTCTGTCTCCTCCAAATGATGAGCTTCTGGGGGTTAGAGACCACCTCTTTTTTCATCATTGTACCCCCAGGATCCAGCACAGAATGTGACGTGGAGCAGACGTTCATAAATGGTGGGTGGGCGGGTGATAGATGGGGGACGGCTGGATGCAGGGAAGGGAAAGGAGGGAAGCTCCTACCCACAGTAGAACAGTGTAGAACCATGTGCTCTGAAGGCCCGGGCTCCCCCAGGTATGGAAACCCAGCCCAGCTACTGCCCCTGTGATAAAGACAATCTATTTATGCTAAGTTGAAGAAGTCAAACACAAAAGTTGATGTTCTGTGTGACTCCATTTATATAAAATTATGGGTGGTTGCCTGAGGCCTGTCCTTGGTGGGGGGATGGAGGGGGGACTGAGCTCCCACAAAGAGCCCAAAGGAACCTTCTTCTGCTGAGGGAACAGCTCTGCATCTTGGTGGTGGTGGTGGTCACACAACTGTGTACAATGACCAAAACGCACCAAACTGTATCTTTAAAATGAGTTAATTTTACTGTATATAAATAATACACAAATGAGCTGAAAAAAATTAAAATAAAAGGCAATGGACTTGAGCAAGCTTCAATTTCCTCAACTGAAAAATGAAATAAATGATCCCTCCCTCTCATGGGTGTTGTGCAGAGTAACTAAACGGATGCCCGTGGAATGGCTCCGCTCAGTGCTTGATGCCGAGGGCCCTCGGGTAATGACAGCTGCTAAGAGAGAGCCGAGAGAGGAGACAGCGCTGGCCCCACGGAGAGGTGGCTTGGGGCCAGGAGAACAGTCCCATAGAGGGGGATGGACAGGAGTTCGGTTCCTGTGTCTGGCCACGGTCAGCAATGCAACCTTGGCAAATATGTTCACTTTTGTGCTTGATCTCCCCCCGAACATAGGGGTGATGGTAACACCTGGCCAAATGTCATAATGGGGGGAGAGCTTTATGTATTCATAAGATGCACCTTTAATGAACATTTGGCCCTTGCCATATGTGATTCTTTTCTGCTACCTAAAGTGGGAGGTCTTTTCCTCCTCCATTTTAGAGGTGGGCCATCAGAGGCTCAGAGCGGAAACCAGCCTGCCTCGGATTCCTGGATCGTGGAGGCACACACAGAGGCACACAAATCAGTTAGTGGGTCACTAACCCCAGATTGCGTAACTCCAAAGCACATACCATTGCCTGGTACAAGCTACACACCCAAACACTGCGTGCATGTCGCTTGCCGTTGGGGTAACGGGCCCAAAGATATCAACAGGGACCACAGCGGCACTAGAGGGCCCTTACAGCTCACCCACTTTGTGTCATCTGCTAACTCACATGGACCGTTCTGCTGCTTTCCAAATCTGAAGTTCGTTTAGATTTTAATTATCCGGGATAAGAAAGCTGATCAATAAGAAAATACCCATGACTCTTCCCTTAGTTGGTGTCTCTTCCTGTAGGTATTAATTGACTGGATTAATGATGTGCTTGTCGGAGAAAGAATCATCGTGAAAGACCTGGCTGAAGATTTATATGACGGACAAGTCCTGCAGAAGCTCTTTGGTGAGAAGGGGGTGGCGTGTTGCGGTGGAGAGCTCTGATCGGCAGGCGGAGGGCTCCCCGACTCCTACTTAGGAGCTGTTCTCCGTTAGGGAAGCTCACGTGCCGTAGCCCAGGACAGTGCAGAGTGTGGGATGACGGACCAGTGGGGCCTTCAGATGGCCTCCCGGAAGATGTTTTACGGGAATGAATTGCAGAGGGAGTTCAATGACCAGATGGGGCTGCTCCCCCTGGCAGTCTAAGGTCATCAGCTGGGTAGATGGAGAGACTCCACTGTATACCGGAAAACATGTCTTACGCCCTCTAGAAAATTGTGCGTGTGTGGCCTCTGTCACCTATGGGCCTGCGCGTGCACGTATCTATGTGTGTGGGGACCTGTGTGTGTCCCTCAGTGTCTCTCTCTCGAGATCAGGGGCACGTATATGGGAGCCTGTGCCTCTGTGACGTTTGGCCTCTGCGTGTCTAGGTGTGTGGTCTCTGGCAGGTGTGTGCCCATTCACAGGGTTCCTGTGGAAATAGAAGGCCTCCGGGGAAAGAAAGGCAAATTCGGGGGTGATCTTAAGTGTTGAAAGGCCAAATTCAGCCTGAATGAATTCGGACTTTTCCTCAGCTGTTCCCATTTTCCCTCTCATCCAAACCTCTGCTCCGAGTTGTAGCCTTTCACTCCTAGCTGCCCACTCAGCTGTCCGCACCTCACGCTGAGCTCATCTACTTTTCCAAAGATGTTTCTTGCCCTCTTTCTTGTTTTGTTTTTTTAAGATTTTATTTATTTATTTGATAGAGAAGGAGACAGCCAGCGAGAGAGGGAACACAAGCAGGGGGAGTGGGAGAGGAAGAAGCAGGCTCCCAGCAGACGCTTAACGACTGAGCTACCCAGGCGCCCTGATTGCCCTCCTTCTTGTGACCCCCAGATAGGTGGGGGGCCTCCAGGGCTCGTTTCTTCTTGCCCATATTGCCCCTGCATCCACCCTCCCTCCCACTTTCACTCGTCTGAACTCCTAAAGCAGCTTCCGGCCTCACCTCTGTGCCTGCCAGCTCACTGCCCCCGCCCGGCGGAGGAACCTTCTCAAACTCAAGGCTAGTCTTCCCAGTTCTTGCTGTCCCGGAGCTCCCGATGCATGTTTACGGGCCGCGGCAGGGCCCTGTAGCGCCGCATGCAGACGGTTCCTCAAGCGACCCCCGGCTGTCTTTTCAGCCTCAGCTCCAGACAGGCTCACACGCGTGGCCTGTGCAACATTAAGGGCTTAGGGTCACGCCTGACACACCATGAATGCCCCATCCATGTCTTCCATCCTTTTCATGGGTACTGGTTTTATTATTGTTGTGAGCACCATTGCTACGTCACCCGCACGCCGTGCCTGTTAACATCTCTATGCTCCGCCCATGCTGTTCCTCCGGCCTTGGGCCCTTCCTCTCTCCGGCAGGGAAAACCATTATGGTTCACCTTCCAGTCTCGGGGGTCTGTGGAGCGCACCTGCTCTCGTACCTCCGGCAATCACATCTAGAAGTGATGGTCACGCACCCTCTGTGTTTCCCGGATGTACACACGCATACATACAGATGTGTACAGAACATACATGCCCTTTATTCTACGGCATTCCATGTTGCTTGTAGCTGTCGAGGGAAATGTCCGTGGGCTCCTCAAAGTCAGGGACACCCCATCGTACTCGTGTATCCAGGCGTCTCCAGTACCAGCAGTTTGCCTCCACGTGTGGCCGGGCACTTAATCCGTGTGCATTGAATGAATGAATGATATAAAATCTAGTCATTTCTAGGAAGCTAAACTGATTTGGTACTCAAACATCAATATTAGCAAGTGTTAATATTTAAAGGCTTGTAAATGCAACTGAACACAGAGAGGAAAAGGCTTTGGCACATGTCCGCGTAGAAAAGCCGAGAGCCTCAACTGAGCATCTCTTGCAGTGACTGCAGCTTTTAACTCCCCCAGCAAATTTCCTGGCGGGATCTGAAAGTGTCTTGAAATGCTCTGTGTGGGACTTTCAAGGCAAGGGTGGAATGTGGCCACGGAGCGATGGAACGTGGTCATGAGGTCATCTTGCCTCTGCACGTGGTTCCAGAACTGCCCAGCTTCACGTCCGTGGAGCCCCGAGTCCGGCCCGGAGCAATCACATTCGATTATTTCAGATCTCAGCCTTCCTGTTGACAAAGTCATGCTGCTTTTGTCAACCTAAGTTTAGACCCTTTGTAGGTAGATGGCTGGGTACACGTATTAAAAAGCTACAGGCAGGATAGCCGGGTGGAGAGAACCAGCTTGCAGGTAAAAATATGCATCAGGAGCTCCTGGGAGGAGTCAGTCTGGAGATAGAGTTTGGGATGACCCCTCCAACCTCGACTTCCCCTCTGTTTTTCTATCTTCCTCTTTCCCAGCAAAGTTTCTCAAAAGAATATTTGGCACTGTATCTGCTTCCCCACCACTGATCATTACCCCTGAGGGACAAGCTGGGTCCCACCCCAACCTCTCCACCAGCTTTCCCTTCTGCGGTCATCAGTGTCGATTCCGATGACCTCCTATGCTGTGGCCTCTGACACTACTGAACATCTTTTCCCCTTTCCCCAGTGCAGGGTCTCCTGGGGCCCCATGCCGTCCTGGTTCTTTTCTGCTTCCCACATACCCCAGTTGCCCCAACTTCCACATACGCTTTTCATCTCTGTGTAATGGTGGGACTCCTCAGTCTTCCATGCATGGCCCCCTCCCCCCTCTCTCTCACATCCCCTTCCTGGGTGTTTCATCTGCTTCTGCTTTCCAGCCATCACCTCTCTGCGGGTCACTCTCAGAAGCTGTAAGCCGCTCCTCTGCCTTCCGGGCATGCCCACCTGGTTGTCAGCTAGGCACCCTGGAACCAACCTGCCCCAAACTGAGCTGCTTCTCTCCCCGCTCCCCACCAAAGCCACTCTGCTTTCCGGAGGGATGAATGGTGTCACGACCACACGGCTGCTCAGATTAAAAACCGAGGTGTCCTCCTCTCTTGCTCCTTCGCTTTCATCCCTCATATTCTGTCAGTCACAAATGGTGACAACCAGACTTGCAGGTGTAATGTGTCAAACCATCCCATTTCTCAACCGGGTAGGGTACTGGCTCCCTGTGTGCTAGGCTGGTGGAACTTGCCCCACGACTTTCCAGCCCTGGTAGCCCTCTGAGAGCTTCCAGATCCTCTTTGTATTTTACTATTTGTCTTAACGCTTCATAGGCCATTTGTCAGTGGGTTTTTTGGGTTTTTCCTACTTTTCTTTTGAACTAATTTTAGACTTAGAGTTGCAGAGAGGGTGCAGGGCTCCTGAGCCCCGGCACAGCTCCCGCGCACGCTCACATCTTACCCGACCGCAGTACAAGGACCAAAACTAGGAAATCAACCTCAGCATGATGTTTAAGTTACAGAATTTATTTGGATTTCACCGGTTTTTTACATTCATGTCCTTTTTCAGCTCTAGAATCTAATCCAGGATCGCACACCGCTTTCACTCATCCCCTCCAACCTGTGACAGTCTTTGCCTTTCCTGTATTTCGTGGCCTTGACACTTTAGAAAAAGAACTGATTAGTTATTTTGTAGAATGGCTCCCAACTTGGGTGTGTCTGATGTTTTCTGAGGATTAGATGAAGGTTATATATTTTGGGGAAGAACACCACGGACGCGATGGGTCCTTCTCAGTGTGTCGTATCAGGGAGTGTGTGATGTTAGTATGGCTTAACCCTGATCACGTCGCAGTTACTATTTTTCTCTTAGTAATTCATGTATTTAGGGGAGGGGGAGATAATTTAAGATTATGCAAATATCATTTTTCCTTAAATTTTCCTCACCGATTTTAATTAGTGGAGCATATTTGCCTGATTGTGGTGGTCTAGTGAAGATTTTCTATTTTCTTCATTCATTCATTTTTTTAGAGAGAACGCATGTTTGTGGGAGAGTGGGGAAGTAAGGGTCAGAGGGGGAGAGAGTCTTAAGCAGGCTCCACACACACCACGGAGCCTAATGCAGGGCTTGATCTAATGACCCTGAGATCATGATCTGAGTTGAAATCAAGAGTTGGACGTTTGACTGAGCCACCCAGACACCCCCATTCCTTCCACATTTATTAATTGGAATCCTGCTGTAAGGAAAAGTCCTTGTTCTCCATTTACTTATTTATTCAGTATTTGTATCAGTGTGGACAAAAGGGTATTTATTTTATACTTTGGTTTATAATCCAGTACTACCATTGTTCTCCCCCCACCCCATACCTCCAGCTTTGACTGTTGGGAGCTCTTTCAGGTTGGCTCCTGGCTACTTTGGACATGCCACCCCATGTTTTTTGTTCTTAGCACTTCCTTACTCTCTGGCATCATGAGATGTTCCAGACTCCTCTTACATTCTACTTACTCTGGCCCTGGAATCAGCCATTTCTCCACAGAGCTCTGATTTCTTTTATTAGGGAATGGAATTTAGCGATCGCTATCTGGGCCTACGAGAGTGTTTTTACTTGCTATCTATAGCACACATAAACACCTCTACTCAGGCACAGTACTATGATCTGGTAGTACGAAGATGAATCAGGCATGATCATTTCCAGAAATCCACTTTCAAATTGTCCTGGGGCTGGGTATGCGAGTAGGAGGGAGATGAGGTCGGGATTAGGAAACTAACTATGAAACACTGGCACTTAGAGGAAAATGGAAATGCCACAGGGACCTCCGGGAGTCCAGATGTGCCGGGCGAGTCACATCTCGGGAGCAGGATGTGGAATCCAGGGAACCAGGTCGATGACCTCACGGGGCAAGGACTCAGAACCCAGACATGACCAAGATCTGGAGGCAAGAATCTCTCGGCAAAAAACTGTGTGTTTTACGGCCTCGGCGAAAGCCCAAGTGAGCATCCCCGAGATGCTAGGCAGACCCTTCAGAGCAGCTCGGGCTGGGAGTTCTCTGACCACAAACTCTGTGAAGGCAGTGTCATCCCTGGGCCTCCCCTGCACAGCCAGCTGCTCCTTGCTCAGCAGCACTGTCTGCTCTACTTGCCTTTCTCAGAGCCCCCAGGCGTGTCTGGGAGGCTGTCCTGCCAACCTTCCCCCAGTCCTCTCTGAGCTGCCTAAGCCAGCCGTCTCTGTTCCCTGGGGCTTGCCCTGGCAGCAGTTCCAAGGTTAGGTTTTCCTGAAAGCAGGTGCTGGGACAGGGACAGGAGTGGAGGAAGTGTATATGAGAGATGATCTCGGAAAGTGAATAATCAGGTGGGGAACATAAGAGGGGAAGAGAGAGGCCCGTTTGAGGGTGCATTCATAAGGATGGCGGCTCTCCTTGCACCCAGCGCTCCGTCCTGCGGTGTTCCCTCTGAGAGACCAGGTGACCACACACCTCAAGTCATCCATCCCAGGACGGGACATCACCTGGTGGGTGAGGGCTGCCTGGGTAAGAATTAAGAGCCTCCAGGTTGTACTCCTGCGGGAGAAGCTCTTGGACAGAGCAGGAGAGCTTTAGGGCCGGAGATGGAAACTGATGGCGTGCTGGGTACCATCCGCAGGTGAGCCAGGGAGCTCCGGGAAGGGGCATCCACAGCATCCGGGAAGGTGAGCGGGTACACGTTCTGCCTTAGGGGCTGCTCCTCCTGGCCTGGCTGTTTCTCTGTAGCCTTGGTGTTGCTACCGGAGAAAACGTAGATGCTGGCCCCCCGGGCCTGCCTCTGTATGATGCCACCCCCACCCTCTCACGTCTCTCACACCAACAGCTCTGGCCCTTCCACACCTCAGGACAACAGCTTGCTGTATTTGCATCCCCAACAGCTAGGCGATAGATAGGACCGAGAGAGACGGGAGATGAAGGATTCTAGAAAAATGCCTGCACAAGATAATCATTTCATGTGAACATAAGCTTTCCTGACTTGGGAGAGCTCTGTGAGTTTCCTTAGGGTCTGTTTTTTTTAACTGATTCTTATCTTTAAACACATGCATGCCCTCGCCTGTTTTGAGGGATGAAAGTCATAAGGCTCTTCCTTTTGGTTTTCCCAATAGCATATGCCCGAAACAGGAGATCTTCTTCCAGCATGAGATGGAGAAGGGTCCCTTGGGCATAAAGGTTGTGCAGGAGGGTTTTTTGTTTCATTTTAGGATGTGTGTTTGTGCCTTAGTCCCTGATAGACCCTAGAGAGGACATCTTACGCTGACCTTAGTCTTGTCAATTAATAGTCATTAAGTAACAACCATTTCGTTCGCTACATGCTAACTGCTGAGTTAGGGATATAGAAGTAAACATGCTGCAATGTAACATAGGATGTAACACAGTGCCTAGTGGTACAAAGGGCTGTGGATATCGAGTAGTTTAGGAAAGGTGCCATGAAAGGGGGGATTTTGAATGGGGCCTTGTGGAAGGAGAATTTCAACCAGGTACAGAAGGAAAAGAACATTCTAGTCAGCACAAGAAAATGTTGCTGGTAAGGCCCTGTTGATTTCAGCGTGAGTGCAGGGAGAGTGTTGCCCAGACAAGGAGTGCTTGGGTAGGTGAACATCAAGATTGGTTGTGTGGGACGTGTGCCGACACAGATGACACCCTGGATGCGATGCCATGAAAAGGGCACTTCGCTTCTGTGGTCTTCCTCCCCAAAACCCATAACCTCAGTCTAACCATGAGAAAGACATGGGAAAAACCCAGTGCTCCTCAAAACTGTCAAGGGCATGAAGAACAAGGAAAGTCTGAAAACCTAGAACAGAATAGAGACACTAAAGGTGACAATGGTGAGAAGGTGTGAACAGAGAAAGGACATTAGGGAAAAACTAGCGAAACCCAATGTATGGAGTTAATAGTCCTGTACCAATGTCAGTTCCGGAGTTGTGACAAAGGTACTATTGTAATGTAAGATGTTGACAATGGGTGAAACTGGATTCAGGATATGAAGGAATTGTCTGAACTATAATTTCTGCTTTTCTAGAAATCTAAAAACCATTCTAAAATGAGGGCATTAAGGAGGGTATGTGATGTGCTGAGTACTGGGTATTATATGCACTACATCTGAAACTAATGATGTACTCTATGTTGGCTTATTGGATTTAAATTTAAAAAAAAAATTTGAAGAGGAAGAGCCTGCATTATAGAGAACCTTGAACAAAGAGTTTTAGACTACGTTGGGTGGGTAGACAGTGGTAACTGCCGATGGCTTGTGAGCCAAGTGACGTGATAAGAAATGGGGCTTTGAAGATGATCTAGGAGCAGTAGAGGAAGCAGTAGAGGCTGCATAGAGGAAGTGAAGAAAGTACCAGCAGAGCACCTCCTTGTGAGTTAATGATGATGTCAAACTAGAGGGGGAGCTGTACAGATGGGGGAAAGCTTCAAGAACCTAGCGATGAAAGGAATCAGCAGCTGAGGGGAACCAGTGGACGTTGAATGGAGATGACCCCGGGAATCCCAGGAGGAGCAACATCTTGAAGGGTCTGATCATATTGGTTTTGACACTCACTTCCCCACACCCCAAAGTACGCAGGTGAAGTAGAAGCTGTGCTAAGACTGAAAGAGGAATGAAGAGAAGGACAGAACTAAGTTCCAACCTTGGTTCTACCACTGAAGCATTTCTCTGCAGCTCAGATCACTCTTTTGTCAAACCGGGACGACGGCCTCTGCAGCCTTCCGGCTGAGCTAATACAGTACCGCTAGCCATGTAGCTATTAAAAGTAATCACAAGTAAAAATGTATTTACTTACCCCAGCTACACTTCAAGTGCTCGAGAGCCACATGTGTCTAGTGACTCCCTTTGAATGGTGCCGAAAGGAATGTCTCTGTCATAGCAGTAAGTTCTTTTGGACAGGACGCTCTAAGGTCTTCCCGCTCTAACAGTCATTGATTCTAGAATACTTTCGGATAATGCATACTGCTATTCTTAAACTGGAGGAGGCATTTTCTGGCCTCAAGCTGGACGGCAGTCATTTGATTTTTATTCTTTTGTTTATAAGTAGTAGAGAAGCTCTCTAAAATCTCTTACTAAGCGAAAGTGCAGAACTGTGCATAGAGTTCACTGTGTTTGTGAGTTGAGGGACACATGTAATGCTTGAGTATGTAGAGGATATCTTCAGTCGTACTCACAATTAACTGCCTTTGTAGAATGGAACCAGGGAACTTGGGACTACAGTGGGACCCAAGGGACTTAAGTTTCATAGCTTGATCCGTGTTTGTATAATATCGATCTTATTAAAAAATATACAAGAGTTTAATATGTAAATTTCAGTAACAAATGTGAATTAATCTATCAGATGTCAAATAATCCTTTATACATTTCAGCAGCTATCCCAAGTGAAACCATAAGAAAATGAAACTACCCAGATATGATAAAGACGAAAACAGTGAATATATTAAATAGTGCCATATCAAAGACATGGTATTAGGAACAAGTCAGATTTTAGTGTTCAACATTAGGTGTTCAGAAAAATCCTCTTGGCATGCTTTAAAAATCTAGATAAGACTTTAAAAATATTTTTTTGTATTGCATGGCTAAACTGGTGTGGAAGGGAAGGAAATTTTTCTGATGCCAAAACGAAGGAAGTAGAAATCCAGTAAGATAAGTATTAATTCCTCATGGCCTATAGCCTAAGGTTTAATAGGTCACACATACAGGGTCAAGAGAAAAAGCCTGGAGGAGTTGGATCAGAGACCCCTGGATAAAGCCAGGCGTCTCTAAAGGGCAACGGCTTTGGTGGGTAAACTAGAAAATCTTGTCCCACAGAGAGTCAGTAAGGATATGTCTGAGCCTCAGATACGTGTGGAACAACAACAATAAAAAGTCTGCCCTTGATAATTCTTTATTAAATGTCTGTACCCACACAGATTTAGGGCTAGGAGTCATGCTACTTATGTGGCTTTAAAAGCCCCAAGACGGGAAGGAGAGAAGAAGATGGCAAAGAAGAATCCTGAGCTCGCCTCCTCCCACAGACACACTAAAGCGACAACCGAGTGATACAGCTCACTCTGAAAATGACCCGCGACTGGTAGAGCAGGTCTCTGCAACCAAAGGCTTAAAGAGAAGGCCGTATCGAGAAGCATAGGAAGGGAAGAGACATGGTAGGGAACCAAACCCCTGCAACAGTGGTGACCCACATGTGGGAGGGATATTACAGGCACTAGAGGTCCTCCCTGAGGAGTAAGGAGATTAAGCCCCAAATCTGGCACCTCTGGCCCGGGGGGCCTATGCATTAAGCCCCCATAATGCTGGCTTTGAAATTCACTGGGGTTTAACTCTGGGGGTGGGGATAGGAAGCCAAGTCTCTGCTCTTAAATGGCCAACACACTGTCACTTGACCTGAGACCCAGCACAGAAATAGCCATTTGAAAAGTGCCTGGCGTGTACATCAAGGAGAATTATTAACTTTAGGACATGTGCCAGAGTGGAGTAGGTATCTGCAGGAGCTTTCTCTGGGAATGGAGGTGGTGGCAGGCATCGTTTTTCTTGCCCTCCTTCAGCCTAGCTACCTGGGCAGTTGAAGAAACTAGTTGTGACACTCTCCATCTACCCTGTAACTCTAAAGCAGCTCCTCCCACACCCCTGGGACAGCCCCAGACAGCACCAGCGGCCTTCTACAGAAACTCCTTTCCTGGGGGGGGGGGCGTGAGTCCCACCCCTCATACCCACAGTAGTTACAGCCATCCATGCAGGGGCAAGTGTTGCCCACCAATGTGCCCACAGCAGTTGCACCAACCACAACAGGAGGGCATACCCAGCACGCACGGGGGACACCCGTGGAGTACTTGTTTCTGGTGACTGGAGGGATTGTGCTTCTATTCACAACAGGATGCAGTCTACAGAAGACCACTATTTTCAAGATGAGGAGGAATACCTGACCTACCTAATACGTAGTAAGAGACACAGAGAGTCAGACAGAATAAGAGGAATATGATCCAGACAAATGAAAAGGACAAAACCCCCAGAAAAACAGCTAAACAAAATGGAGATAAGCAATCTACCTGATAAAGAGTTTAAAGTAGTCGTCCTAAACTACTCACTGGACTTGAGAAAAGAGTGAATGAACTCATTGAGAACTTAAAAAAAAAAAAAGATACAAAATATGAAAAATAACTAAGCAGAGCTGAATAATAACTGAAAAGAAAAGCACCTTAGAAGGAATCAATAGTAGAGGATGCAGGAAAATGGACCAGTAACCTGGAAGACAGGAAAGTAGAAAGCACTCAAGCTGAACAACAAAAGGAAAAAAGAATTGGGGAAAATGAGGATATGTTAAGAGAACTCTTCATCATCAAGAATAATAACATTTGCATGAGAGGGGTTCCAAGAGGAGAAAAGAGAGACATGGGGGCAAAACTTATTTCAAGAAATAACAGCTGAAAACTTCCCTAACTGGGGAAGAAAACAGACATCCAGGTCCAGGAAACACAGAGAACACCAAACACGGTGCACCCAAGGAGGCCTACACCAAAACACATAGTAATCAGAATGACAAAAAGATAGAGAATCTTAAAAGCAGCAAGAGAAAAGTGAGCGGTTACACACAAGGGAAAACCCATAAGGCTATCAGCTAATTTTCCAACAAACTTTTCAGGCCCAAAAGGAGTGACATGTGATATTCAAATTGATGAAAAGAGAAAACCTACAACCAAGAATACTCTACCCAGCAAGGTTATCATTCAGAATAGAAAAAATAGTTTCCCAGACATTAAAGGAATTCATCACCACTAAACTGGCCTTACAATAAACATTAAAGGGACTTTCTTAAGTGGAAAAGGCCATAATTAGAAATTTTAAAAATTATGAAAAGAAAAAATTTCATGGGTAAAAACAAACCTACACTAAAGGGAGTAAAGCTGGTACGAAGATTAAAAGACAAGAACTATAAAACCAACTATATCTTTAAAAATAGTTAAGGGACTCAAAAAGATGTAAAATATGACATGACGTACATAAAACATGGAGGGGAAGGAGTAAAAATGAAGTTCTTTTAGAAAATATTGAAACTTAAATGACCATCACCTTAATATAGACTGCTCTATACCTAGGAATATTACATATGAACCTCATGGTAACCAAAAGCCAAAAACCTCTCTTAGATAAAAGATAAGGAGAAAAGAATCCAAGTATAACACTAAACAAGGTCATCAGTGATGAGAGAGCAAGAGAAGAAAGGAACAGAGAACCTACAAAAATAACCAGAAGACAATTAACAAAATGGCAATAAGTACATACCTATCGATAACTACTTCAAATGGTCTAATTGCTCCAATCCAAGACATAGGGTGGAGGAACAGATAAGGAAGAAAAAAAAAAAAAAAACAAGACCCATTAATCTGCTGCCTACAAGAGACTCAGTTCAGAGCTAAGAACACATCCACACTGAAAGTGATAGGATGGAAAAAGATATTCCATGCAAATGGAAATGAAAACCCAAAAAAAGCAATATTTACATCAGCAAAATAGACTTTAAAACAGAGATGGTGGGTTCTGGTCCAAGATGACAACTTGGGAAGATCCTCAACTCAACAAATCTATACGTATTTATAGGGCGATTCCTCCTGAAGAAATGAGGACTGACTGAAGAGCTGCCCAACAAAAGATAGACATATAGAAAACAGCAAGAGAGACAGAGACACGGCAATGAAGGGAACCTCACCCCTGATGCTGTGAATTGCATTGGGGAGGGACAGTACTAAGTACTAACAGATTCATCTGCCCCTGGACACAGAACAAAAAGCTGGGCTTAAAAAGGCAACTAGAATATAAAGGAAAGCCCTAGAGCCCTGTCAGATGGCAAGGGAGCTGCTGGAACTCTCTCTGGGTCAGAGGAGCTAGTGAGCACCATAGTTTACACTTCCTTCCACCTTGGTAGTGCAGACAGGAGCAGGGTCATAGCCAGCCTGCCACCTCAGTGAGCTCCAGGCCACTAGCCCACACCAGTCCCAACATGCAGGGACACAGAAAAAAAAAAAAAAACACCTCAGTTTAGAAGAGCAACTGGAATATTTAAAAGTCAGCCCTAGAATTCTGCCAAACAATTGAAAAGCTGCTGGAACTCTCTCTGGATTGGAGGAGCTGGTGAGCACTACGGTTTACATTCCCCCTTCACCTTGATAACATGGATGGGAGCAGGGTCTGGGTGCCTTAGCTGGACTACCACTTCAGCAAGCCATGGGCCCCTAGCCCATACCAGCCCCAGCTGTCCCACCAAGGTGGCCCCAGCACAGCACACAACAGGACACCCCTGGTCCTCTCATTACAGCTTTAGTCATCATGCCAAGGTGATACAGGCACACAGCAACCCAGAACGTTCCAGGCCTGTACCACTTCCGCTTCAGATGGCTTGCTAGAGCACCCCCAGCACAGAGTACTCTGCGACCTCCCAGCTTATGCCTACATTGACTCCAGCCAACCTCCCATATGCAACTCCATGCATGGGATGCCCCATATGCAAAGCGCTCTGGGAACTCCCAGATTGTGTTCACCTCGGTTCCAGCCACCCTGCCAGGGCATCCCATGCATGGAGTACCCCAGGACCCCCCATTCTGCAATCCATCTTAGCTCTAGCTGCCCTGAGAGGCCACCCTCTGTGTTGAGAGCCCTGGGACATTCCAGCTTGCACCCACTTCAGTTTCAACTGTTCTTCCAGGATGTCCACTGCACAGAGACCCCAGGGACTGCACCAGATTATGCCCACTTCAGCTGCCCTATCAGGGCACACTCTGAGCCCCAGGACCACTCCAGCCCATATCCACTTCATGACCCATGGCAGCCATAGCTCCAACTAGCCAGCCAAAGTCACCAGGTGCACACAGTCTACACTGGGGATGAATATACTCAGGACAATTCCTTCAAGTTTAGGAGAGGTGGTGCTCTGCCTAATTCTTAGAAACAAACAGAAAGTCAAGCAAAATGAGGAGACAGAAGAATATGCTCCAAATGAAAGAACAAAACAAAACCTCAGAAAAAGAACTTAATGTATTGGATATAAACAATGTGCCTGACAAAGCATTTAAAGCAATGATCATAAAGGTGCCTACTGGAATGCAGAGAAAAGTGGAAGAACTCAGTGAAAACTTCAACAAGGAGATAGAAAATGTAAAAAAGAACCAATCAGAGTTGAAGAATACAATAATGGAAATGAAAACTACACTAGAGGGAATGAACAGATTCATAGATGCAGACAAATGGCAGTGGTCTGACCAACATTGTCATGGAGTGCTCCCAAGCTGCACAGGAAGAAAGAAAGGAAGGAGGGAGTTGGAAAAAAAGGAAAAATTTAAATGAGGTTAGGTAAAGGGACAACATCAAGCACAATGCAATTTGCATTATAGTGGTCCCAGAAGGAAAAGAGAGGGAGAATGGGACAGAAAACTTATTTTAAGAAATAATAGCTGAAAACATGACTAACCTGGGTAAGGAAAGACATCTAGGTTAAGGAAGCACAGAGAACCCCAAACAAGATGAACCCAAGAAGGTCCTCACCATGACACATAATAATTAAAGAGCATTTTTAAAGCAACGAGAGAGGGGCACCTGGCTGGCTCAGTTGGTGCAGTGTGTGACTCTTGATCTCGGGGTTGTAAGTTCAATCCCCACACTGGGTGTAGAGATTGCTTAAAAAAAAATAAAATAAATCTTTTAAAAAAATGAATAAATGCAGCAACAGAAAAGAAAACAGCTACATACAAGGGAAACCCCGTTAGAGGCGGTCAGCTGATTTTTCAGCAGAACTGTACAGGCCAGGAATGGCATGCTATATTCAAAGTGAGAAAAAGAAAAAAACCTACAACCAAGAATAGTCTGCCTGCCAAGATCATCATTCAGAATTGAAGAACAGATAAAGAGATTCCCTGACAAGCAAAAGTTAAAGGAGTTTGTCATCACTAAATTGGCCTTAGAATAAATGTTAAAGGAACTTCTTTATGTGGAAAAGGCCATGATTAAAAGAAAAATATGAATAAGAAAATGTAAATGTGACAACGTATACATAAAATGTAGAAGGGAATGTAAAAAAGCAGTTCTTTTTGAATGTGTTTGAACTTAAGTGACCATCAATTTAACACAGACTGTCATATACTTAGATTGTTATATATGAACTTCATGGTAACTAGAAACCTATCATAGATACAGAAAAAATAGAAAGAAAGCCAAGCATGACACTACAGAAAGCAATCACAAGGAAAGAGAGCAAAAGAACAGAAAACACAAACCACTAGAAAACAATTAACAAACTGAAAATTAGTGCATACTTTCAATAATTACTTTGAATGTAAATGGTCTAAATGCTTCAGTTAAAGACATAGGGTAGCAGAATGGATTAAAAAACAAGACCAATCTATATACTGCCTAAAAGAGACTCACCTCACACCTAAAGGCGCATAAGGACTAAAAGTGAAAGGATGGAAAAAGCTATTTTATGCAAATGAAAAAAGAAGGTGGGGATGGGGGGAGCCAGAGTAGCAATATAAACATCAGACAAAATAGACTTTAAAACAGACTTTAAGGGCCGCCTGTGTGGCTCAGTCGGTTAAGCAGCTGCCTTCAGCTCAGGTCATGAAATCAGGGTCCTGGGATCGAACCCCACATCAGGCTCCCTGCTGAGTGGGGAGTCTACTACTCCTTCTCCCTCTGTCCCTCCCCCTCCCCTGCTTGTGCATGCACTCTCTCTCTGTGTGTCTCAAATAAATAAAATCTTTTAAAATATGAAACAGACTTCAATAAGATGTAAACAAGGGCATTATGTAATGATAAATGGATCAGTCCAACAAGAGGATATAACAACTGTAAATATCCATGCACCCAACTTTGGAGCACCTAATACACAACGCAAATATTAACAGAAAAAAAGGGCAAACTTGGCAGTGATATATTAATAGTAGGAGATTTAACAACCCACTTACATCAATGGGTAGATCACCAAGGCAGCAAATCAATAAAGAAACAGTATGAGGGTGCTTGGGTGGCTCAGTTGGTTCAGCACCAACTCTTAGTTTGGCTCAGGTCATGATCTCAGGGTCATGAGATCGAACCCCATGTTGGGCTCTATGCTTAGAGCAGAATCTGCTTGGGATTCTTTCCCTTTCCCTCTCCCTCCCCCTCTACCCCTCCCAAATAAGTAAGTAAGTAAGTAAATAAGTAAGTAAGTAAGTAAATAAATATCTTTAAAATATAAGGAAACAGTATTTTTTAATAATATTTTTTTATTATATTATGTTAGTCACCATACAGTACATCCCTAGTTTTGGATGTAAAGTTCCATGATTCATTACTTGCATGTAACACCCAGTGCACCATGTAATACGTGCCCTCCTTATTACCCATCACCAGCCTATCCCCTTCCCCCACCCCCTCCCCTCTGAAGCCCTCAGTTTGAGGAAACAGTATTTTTGAACGGCATCAGATGAGATGGACTTAACAGATACATACAGACCATTTGATCCAAAAACAGCAGAATACACATTTTTTTTCAAGTGCACATGAAACATTCTCCAGGATAGATCACATGTGTAGGCCACAAGTGTCAATAAATTTAAAAAGCTTGAAACCATACTATGCATCTCTTCTGACCTCAACAGTGTGAAACTAGAAATCAATCACAAGGAAAAAAACTGGAAAAAACACAAACACATGGAAACTAAACTGTATGCTACTAAACCACCAATGGGTCAATGAGGAAATCAAAGAGGAAATTAAAAAAATACATGGAGAAAAGTGAAAATGGAAACGGAACAGTTCAAAATCTTTGGCACACAGTAAAAGAAGTCCTGCGAAATTTATAACAATAAACAGGCCTACCTCAAGAAATAAGAAAAATCTCAAACAACCTAACCTCACACCTAAAGGAATAGAAAAGGAACAAACAAAGCCCAATGTTAGTAGAAGGAAATAATAAAGATCAGAGGAGAAATACATGAAATAGACTAAAAAATGTATAGAAAAAAGCTGTAAAACCAAAACCTGGTTTTTTGAAAGGATAAACAAAATAGATAAACCTTTAGCCAGACTCATCAAGGAAAAAGGAGGACCCAAATTAATAAAATCAAAAATGATAGAAATAACAATCAACAGCACAGAAATACAAAGGATTATAAGCTACTATGAAAAATTACATGCCAACTAGTTGGACAACCTAGAAGGAATGGGTAAATTCCTAGAAACATATAATCTTCCAAAACTGAATGAGGAAGAAACAGAAAATCTGAACAGACCAACTGCTGGTAATGAAATTGAATCAGTAATCAAAACAGTCCCAACAAAGGCCAGGACCAGAATAATTCACAGGTGTATTCTACCAAACATTTAAAGAATTAATACCTATTCTCCTCAAACTATTCCAAAAAGAAGAGGAAGGAAAGCGTCCCATACATTCTGAGGAGGACAGCATTACCCTGGTACCAACACCAAACAAAGACACTACAAAAAAAAAGAAAGCGAAAGCGAAAGCGAAAGCGAAAAGGAAAGAAGGAAGGAAGGAAGGAAGGAAGGAAGGAAGGAAGGAAGGAAGGAAGGAAGGAAGGAAACAAACTTCAGGCCAATATCCCTAATGAATGCAGATGCAAAAATCCTCCTCAGAACATCAGCAAACCACATTCAACGATACGTTAAAAGAATCATTCATGACAACCACATGGGATTTATTCCAGGGATGCAAGGATGGCTCAATACCCACAAATCAATCAATGTAATACACAACATTAAACTGAAGAATAAAACTCATATAATCATCTCAATGGATGCAGAAAAAGCATCTGACAAAATTCAATATCCATTCATAAAAAAAAAAACCTCAACAAATTGGTTTAGAGGGAACATACCTCAACATAATAAAGTTCATATATGAAAAACTTCAGCTAACATCATACTCAGTGGTGAATAACTGAAAACTTTTCCTCTAAAATCAGGAAAAAAAACAAGGATATCCATTCTTGCCACTAGAGAAGTGGAAGTTTTGGACATAGCCATCAGAGAATAAATAGAAAAAGGCATCCACATTTCTAAGAAAGAAGTAAAAATGTCAATATTTGCAAATGACATGATATTAATACATAGAAAATCCTAAAGACTTCACCAGAAAAACTACTGGAATAAATGAATTCAGTAATGTCTCAGGATACAAAACCAATATACAGAAATCTATTGTGTTTGTATACACTAATAACCAAGTAGCAGAAAGAGAAATTAAGAAAACAATTCCATTTTCAACTGCACCTAAAAGAATAAAATACCTAGGAATAAACTTAACCAAGGTGGTAAAAGACCTGTACTCTGAAAATGATAAACACTGATGAAAGAAATTGAAGATGACACAAACAAATGGAAAGATATTTCATACTCATGGACTGGAAAAATTAATATTGTTTAAATGCCCATATTACCCAGGGCAATCTACATATTCAATGCAATCCCTATTGAAATATCAACAAAATTTTTCACAAAACTAGAAGAAAATCCTAAAATTTGTGTGGAACCACAAAAGACCCCAAATTGCCAAAGCAGTCTTTAGAAAGAACAAAACTGGAAGCATCCCAATCCCAGATTTCAAGATATACTAAAAAGCTGTAGTAATCAAAACATGATGGTATTGGCACAAAAATAGACACATAGATCAATGCAACAGAATAGGAAGCTCAGAAATAAACCCACATTTGCATAGTCATGTGACAAAGGAGGCAAGAATATAATGGGGAGAAGATAGTCTTTTCAATAAAAGATGCTGGGAAAACTAGACAGCTACATGAAAAAGAATGAAACTGGACCACTTTCTAACATCATACACAAAAATAAATTCAAAATGGGTTAAAGCCTTAAATGTGAAACCTGAAACCATTAGACTCCTCAAAGAAAACATAGACAGTAGGAGGCTGGAAAGATGGTTGTGGAGTAGGAGGACCCTAAATTCTCCTCATCCTGTGGATACAACTAGATAACACTCCCATCAGCATAAACAACTGAGAAGGTGACTCAAAGACTGGCAGAAGAAATTCCACTAAAGGTAGAGAAGAAGCCACACTGAAGAAGGTAGGACAAGCAGAGATACAGTTTGGAAGTGAAATGGACTGTGGCTGTCTGCAATAGGGAGAGAGCCAGGGGCATAAAGAAACAGACTGTCACCCTGGGAGTCCATATGGGGAAAACCAATCCCCATATTTGGCATTGAAGGCAAAAGGGGCCAATCTTATAAGTTCTTACAACTAGTGGGACTTAAAGCCTGGAATTTTAAAAATCAGTAGGTCTGTTACAGGAAAGTCTGGGGAGCATTAGGAAGCTGAGTCCTAGCCCTTAAATGACAGGAGGACAAATAGCCCAGGAAGATACAGCAGTTTGAAAAAGACCTGGGGCTCACAGGAGGGAATGTTATTTATTCATCTCAATATGGCCCAGAGAGTCAGGCATCACAGGTAGACCCCTCCGGGAACAAAGGAGCTGGTAGCCACCACTTACTTCCGCTGCCCCCCAGCTTAAACACACAGCCACCTACAGGAACCAGCACAGCACTATACTCACTGCCTAACTTGCTTACACCAAGCCCTGTTGCCGCCCTCCTCCACCCCCCACACACACATGTCAGGGGATCCACCCTTCCCAGTTACGCTTTTCTCAGTACTGGTGCTGCAGGTCCCCTCCCAAGAAGACTGGTGCAAAGTTGGCCAATACCACCTCTCCTGACCCATGTCTTGCAGGGCCTCAGTGCAGTGGTGGCAGGTCTCATTTCAAAAGCAGACCAGCTTACATCTTGTTAAACGTGCCCCACCTGGCTGGGGACCAAAAACTGCCCACAACAGGCAAAAAGAGCCTCTGCAGATGACTAGACTGAAGGAAAAATGAACAGGACACAGCAGCAAGGCACATACAACACACATAGGAGACACTTCCTGAAGCACCAAGTCCTGGGGAACAGAGGACACTACACTGTAGAGCACTGTAGGACTTCTTCATAAAGCCATTACCTTCAGGAGTGGAGATTTAGCTGACTTTCCTAACACACAGAAGCAGTTAGACAAAATGAGGAAACAGAGGAAGATGTCCCAAGGGAAAGAATAGGACAAAACCGTAGTAGGAGACCTAAGCAAAATAGATACAAGTAATATGCCTGATAGAGAATTTAAACTAGTGATCATAAAGATACTCACTGGACTTGAGAAAAGAGTGGAGGACCTCAGTGAGACCGTTAATAAAGAGACAAAAAACCAAAAAACAAAACCCAACCAGAGATGAAAAACACAATAAATGAAATTTAAAATACACTTGATGGAATAAATAGCCAGCTAGCGGAAGCAGAGAAATTAATGACCTGGAAGACAGTATAATGGAAACTAATCAAGCTAAGTGAGAGAAAAAAAAATTATGCAAAATGAGAGCAGATTTAGGGAACTGAATGACTCCACTAAGTATAATAAAAGTCATGTTATAGGTATCTCAGGAGAAGAAGAAGAGAGAAAAGGGGGCAGAAAATTTATTTGAAGAAATACTAGCTGAAAACTTCCCTAATCTGGGGAGGGAAACAGATACCCAGATCCAGGAGGCACAGAGGTCCCCCAACAAAATCACCCCAAGGAGGTCCACACCAAGACACATAGTAATTAAATTGACAAAAAATAGTGATAAAAAAATTTTGAAGTAACAAGAAGAAAGTCTGTTACATGCAAAGGAAACCCCATAAGTCTATCAGATTTTTTAGCAGACACTTTGTAGGCCAGAAGGTAGTGGCATGATATATTCAAAGTGCTGAAAGTGAAAAATCTGTAGCAAAGAATACTCTATCCAGCAAGGCTATCATTCAGAATAGAAGGAGAGATAAAGAGTTTCCCAAACAAAAACTAAAGGAATTCATGAGCACTAAATCAGCCCTACAAGAAATGTTAAAGGAACTCTTTGAGTGGGAAAGAAGGACCATAAGTGAGAGTAAGAAAAGTAGGAAGCACAAAAGCAGTAAAAATAGGTGTATCTGTAAAAATCAGCCAAAGGATTCACAAAACGGTGTAAAATATGACACTATATATGTAAAATGTGGGGGGGAGAGGAGTGAAGAAAAAAACTTAAGCGCCCATCGACTTAATATAGACTGCTATATGCAGAAGGTGATACATACAACCCTGATGGTGACCACAAATCAAAAAACCAGTAACAGATACAGAAAGAATAAAGAAAAAGAATTCAAGTATGTCACCAAAGAAAGCCAACGAACCACGAAAGAGAGCAAGAGAAGAAAGGATCAGAGAAAACTAGAAAAAACCACCACAAAACAAGTAATAAAAAGCCAATAAAACGTAACTATCAATGATTACTTTGAATGTAAATGGACTGAATGTTCCAATCAAAAGACATAGGGCAGTGGAGTGAATTTAAAAATGAAACCCATCTATATGCTGCCTACAAGCGATTCATTTCAGACCCAAAGAAATCTGCAGATTGAAAGTGAGGGGTTGAAGAAACATTTATCGTGCAAATGGATGTCGAAAGAAAGCCAGGGATCAATACCCATATCGGACAAAATAGACCGAAAAACAAAGATTATAACAAGAGATAAAGAAAGACTATATAATAAAGAAGACGACCCAAAAAGAAGATTAAAAAATTGTAAAGATTTATGCACCCAACGTGGGAGCACCCAAATACATAAAACAGTTAATAGTGAGCATAAAGGAAGCAATCAATAGTAATACAATATTGTTGGGGACTTTAACATCCCACTTGCATCAATGGACAGATCAGGGATAAACAGAAAATCAACAAGGAAACAGTGGCTTTGAATGACACACTGGACCAGATGGATTTAACCAATATATTCAGAACATTCCATCCTAAAACAGAAGAATACACTTTCTTTTCAAGTGCACATGGAACATTCTCTGGACTAGATCATATATTAGGCCACAAAACAAGTCTCAACAAATTCAAGAAGATTGAAAGAGCACAAATACATGGAGGTTAAATAACATGCCACTAAATAATGAATGGGTCAACCAAGAAATCAAGAAGAAATAAAAAATCACATGGAAAAATGAAAACACAATGGTACAAAATCTTTCAGATGCAACAAAAGAGGGCAATTTATAGCACAATAGGCCTACCTCAAAAGCATGAAAAATCTCAAATAACCTAAACTTATACCTAAAGGACCTAGAAAAAGAACAAACAAAACCCAAAACAAGCAGAAAAAAAGAAAATAAGATTAAAGCATTTATAAATGATACAGAAACTAAAAACAAACACAAAAAACAATAGAACAGATGAAAGAAACTAGGAACTAGTGTTTTTGAAAAGATTAACAAAATTGATAAACCTCTAGCCAGACTCATCAAAAAAGAGAGAAAGGGAGAGAAAGGACTCAAATAAACTAAATCATAAATGAAAGAGGAGAAATAACAACAGACACCACAGAAATACAAAGGACTGTAAGAGAATATCACGAAAATTTATGCCAAAAAATTGGACAACCTAGAAGAAATGGATAAATTCCTAGAAACATTTAACCTATGAAAACTGAAGCAGGAAGAAATAGAAAATTTGAACAGACTGATTACTAGCAATAAAATTGAATCAGTAATCAAAAAACTTCCAACAAACAAAAGTCCAGGACTGGATGGCTTCACAGGCAAATTCTACCAAACATTTAAAGAGTTAATGCCTATTCTTCACAAACTGTTCCAAAAAAAAAAAAAAATAGATGGAAAATTTCCAAATTCATTCTCTGAGGCCAGCATTACCCTGATACCAAAACCAGACAAAGACACCAGAGAAAAAGAACTGCAGGCCAATAGCTTTGATGAACATAGAGGCACAACAAAATACTAGCAAACTGAATCCAACAATACATGAAAAAAATCATTCACCACAATCAAGTGGGATTTATTGCTGCGATGCAAGAGTGGTTCAATACTTGCAAATCAATCAGTGTGATACACTGCATCAATAAGAGAAAGGATAAAAACCATATGATCATTTCAATAGATGCAGAAAAAGCATTTGACTAAAGTACAGCATACGTTCATGATAAAAACCCTCAACAAAGTAGGCCTCGAGAGAACATACCTCAACATAATAAAGGCCTTATATGAAAAACCCACAACAAATCTCATACTCAGTGGAGAAAAACAGAGCTTTTTCCCTAAGGTCAGGAACAAGACAAGGATGTTCACCACTTTTATTCAAAAGTGGAATCCTAGCCACAGCAATCAGATAACAAAAAGAAATGAAATGCATCCAAATTGGTAAGGAAGAAGTAAAACTTCCACTATTTGCAGAAGACATGATACTATATAGAGAGAGCCCTAAAGATTCTACCAAAAAACTACTAGAGAGCTGATAAATGAATTCAGTAAAGTCACAGGATACAAAATCAATATACAGAAATCTCTTACATTTCTATACACTAATAATGAAGCAGTGAAAGAGAAATTAGGAAAATAATCCGATTTACAATTGCACCAGAAAGAATAAAATACTTAGGAATAAATCTAGCCAAAGAGAAGAAAGACCTGTTCTTTGAAAACTATAAAACATTGATGAAAGAAATTGAAGACAAAGAAATGGAAAGATATTCCATGCTCATGGGTTGAAAGAACAAACACTGTTAAAATATTTATACTACCTAAAGCAATCTACAGACTTAATGCAATCCTTATTGAAATATCCACAACATTTTTCACAGAACTAGGACAGACAATCCTAAAATTTGCATGAAACCACAGAAGACCCCAAATAGCTGAAGCAATCTTGAAAAAGAAAAACAAAACTGGAGGTATCACAATTCCAGACTTCAAGTTATATTCCAAAGCCATAGTAATCAAAACAATATGGTACTGGCACAAAAATAGACATGTTGATCAATGGAACAGAATAGAATAGCCAGAAATAAACCCACAAATATGTGGTCAGTTAATCTTCAATAAAGCAGGTAAGAATATCAAATGGGAAAAAGACAGTCTGTTCAACAGTTGGTGTTGGGGAAACTGGACAGCAACACAAAGGAATGAAACTGGACCACTTTCTTACACCATACACAAAAATAAACTCAAAATGGATTAAAGGCCTAAATATAAGACCTGAAACCATAAAAATCTCAGAAGAGAACATAAGCAGTAATTTCTTTGACATTGGCCATAGCAACATTTTTCTAGATGTCTCCTAAGATATGGGAAATAAATAAACTAGGGAGACTATATCAAAATAAAAAGCATTTGCACAGTGGGGGGGGGAAAAGTTCAAAAAGCCCAGGAAGGCAACCTACTGAATGGGCAAAGATATTTGAAATGATATATCTGATAAGGGGTTAATATTCAAAATATATAAAGAACTTATACAACTCAACACCAAAAAAAAAAAAAATCAAATAATCCAATTAAAAATGGGCAGAGGACCCAAATAGAACATTTTTCCAAAGATGACATATAGATGGCCTACAACACATGATAAAATGCTCAACATCAGTAATCATCAGGGAAATGCAAATCAAAACCACAATGAGATATCACCTTACAGCAGTTAGAATGGCTAAAATAAAAAAGACAAGAAATAACAAGTGTTGGTGAGGATACAGAAGAAAGGGAACACTTGTGCACTGTTGGTGGGAATGTAAATTGGTGCAGCCACTGTGGAAAACAGTACGGAGTTTCCTCAAAAAAATTAAAAATAGAAATACCCTACCACCCAATAATTTCATGACTACATTATCCAAAGAAAACAAAAACACTAGTTTGAAGATCTACGCACCCCAATGTTTATTGCAGCATTATTTATAATAGCCAAGATATGGAACTCAAGAGTCCATTGATAGATGAATGGCTAAAGATCTTGTCATTTGTGACAGTATGGGTGGGCCTAGAGAGTATTAGGCTAAGTGCAATAAGTCAGACTGAGAAAGCCAAATATCATATGATTTCACTTAGGTGGAATGTAAAAAAAACAAAAAAACCCCAGAACAAATGAATAAACAAAAAGCAGAATTATACATGCAGAAAACAAACTCATGGTTTCCAGAAGGAAGGGGTAGAGGATAGCCAAAATGGACAAAAGGGAATGGGAGATACAGGTTTCCAGTTGTGGAATGAATAAATCATGGGAATAAAATGTACATTACAGGAAATACAGTCAGCGATATTGTAATAGTGGTGTATGGTAACAGATGGTAGTTACTCTTGTGGAGAGCATAGCATAATGTACAGAGATTTTGAGTAACTATGTTGTACACCTGAAACTAATGTAACATTGTGTGAACTATACTCAAAAAATTTTTTTAATAAGATGAAATAAAAACCTATATCTACAATAAAAAAGATCACCATGATAGGTAGACTGAAGCAATAATTAAATGAATATAAAACAATCAGAATAATGTCTAATTTGTTGATTTAAAAAATTAAGATAGAATACCAGACAATTATAGCATTTAAATCAGGAAAAGTATGATTAGAGTCAAAGTATGCTCAAGTCCTGTATTATTTAGTATACAGGCTAAGTGCAATAAGTCAGACTGAGAAAGCCTGTATTATTTCTATTAAGTTAAACACATGTGATAAATCTTTTACAGTGGCCACTAAAATAATAAAACAGAGTGTATAATCTCCCTACTGGCAATAGAGAAAAAATGAAATGAGAGAAAATAGAAACCTTAATCCAAAACAAAGCAAGGATGGAAGGGTGGATAAAAACCAGAAAAGCAGAATAATAGAAATTTGAAAATAAGTTGGTAGAAGTGAATCCAGGTATATTGATGAACCCATTCAATATAAATTGACTTTACCCATTTAAAAGACAAAGATTGTCAGACTAGATAGCCCAGCAACATCTTGCTATACGCTATTTACAAGAGACACTTTTAATTTATGAGGACAAAGAATGGTTTAAAGAGTGGAAATAAATTGGGGCAACTGGGTGGTTCAGTCGGTTAAGCATCTGACTCTTGATTTCAGCTCAGGTCTTGATCTCAGGGTGGTGAGTTCAAACCCCACACTGGGGTGGTTTAAAGAGCGGAAATAATTAACACACACTAGACTAATACTAATTAAAAGAAATCTGGAGTAACTATTTTAATATCTGACAAAACAGACCTTAAGGCAAAAAGCATTACTAGAGTCTCTACATATTGAGGAGATGAAAGCTACTAGGAAAATACAGACATTTTAAACCTAAATGTATTTTTTTGTGTGCATCATTACATAAAGACGGCAATCAGAATTACAAGGACATGATAAATCGCCATCGCAGTGTTAGATTTTTAACATATATCTGTTAATAAACACATTAAGAAAAAAGTTCATAAGGGTAGAGAAGATTTGGAGAATATAATTAACCAGCCATACCAAAACTAGAGTATTCTTTCTTTTCAACTGCATAAGGAACACTTACAAACTTTGACCATGTCCATAAAGTGTGTTTCAACAAATTGTTATACAGACCAAATTCTCTGGCCATGATACAATAAAAAAAAAAAAATTCTAACAAAGCCTCTCTGTATATTTGGAAAACACAAATGTAATAATTCAGGAATCACTCATACTGGAGAGTATTTTATGTACTCTAATTCTTGGAAGGATGGTTGCATTAATATAGTATAATATATATACTATATAATATATAGTAACTGTCTTTGCTAGAACATCCCAGTTTTTCTACCGTTCAGAGTGATTGAGTTTATTCTGCCCTGTCTTGATACTTCAGAACTTTTTGAATACTATTTCAATGTTTTCTAAAAATAATCTCTCCAAAAGCACACTGGGATGCTAAATTCAAAAACAAGTGAAAGATTCACAAAATAATCCTGAGAAAATTTTCTAAATAGCATCCTATTTCAAAATCATGCCTATTACTTTATAACAAGTTAAACTAATGATGAACAATTTGCAGAACTATAGAAACATGAAAGACACAATTTCATGGAAGAATAAAATTTCAGCAATAGAAAATTTTCATGTAACTAGCTGAAATTAGCCTAATAAAGAGCAAAAGAGAAAAACCAGGAGTCTTGAGAAAGAAATTATCTTTAAATACTTAGCAACAATGAGTGCAATTACTATTTAACTGTAAGGATATTTGAGTGGATGTGTTAAATTTTGGGGGTTCAATATTTTAGAAATAAAGTAGGGGATAGCAATAGAAGAGGTTCTCAAATCTTTTATTTTAAAATGTCATGAAATTGAAATAAATGTTATAAGCTTACAAAATAGAGATAACTATGTTGTATCTTATTTCCATACCCAGAAAACGTTAAAGACTCAAATAAACAATAATAGAACTAATAAGGAGATTTGGTAAGATGACTCTATTTGGGAAGAAAATCTGTAAGGCAACAGCTTTTCTTTTTACTAGCAATAATCAGCTGGTAACACACATGTGTGTGCGCACACACACACACTCATTTATTGAAACTTTAATACAAATAGGAAAAAGGTGGCTTATAAACTGACTACATATCTACAGAGAAATGGTTGAATAAGTTATAAGTCCCATAATACATTATGGAGATTTTTAAATGAATTATATCAATATGTACTGACATAGAAAGATACTCATATGTTTGAGTGAGACATGTATCATATAGAGAGATGTTTAGAAACTAAAAAGATAATAGGAAAGATCAATGAAACTAAGAGCTGGTGTGTTTTTTTTTTAAGAGAGAAACAGAATTGACAAAGTAGCTAGGCTCACAGAGAGAAGACTCAAATAAAATCAGAAATGAAAGAGGAGATATTACAATTGGTACTACAGAAATACAAAGGATCATAAGAGACTACTATGAATAATTATACACCAACAATCATACAATCTAGAAGAAATTGATAAATTCCTAGAAATATACAACCTACCAAGACTAATCATGAAGAAATAGAAAATCTGAACAAATTGATTATTACTAAGGAGACTGAATCAGTAATCAAAAAGTCCCCAACAAACAAAAGTCCAGGACCAGATGGTTTCACTTGTGAATTCTATCAAATATTTTTTAAAAAGTTAATACCAATCCTTCTCAAACTCTTCCCAAAAATAGAAGAGAAGGGAACACTTCCAGGCTCATTTTACAAAACCAGTGTTACCCCAATGCTAAAACCAGACAGGGACACCATAAGAAAATTGCAAAAATATCCCTAATGAACGTAGATACAAAAATCCTCAACAAAATATTAACAAAGTGAATTCAGCAATACTTCAAAAGGCTCATACACCATGATCAAATGGGATTTATTCCAAGGATGCAAGAATGGTTTCACATCCACAAATCAGTCAGTGTGATATGCCGCAGTAACAAAATGAAGGACAAAAATCATATGACCATCTCAATAAATGTAGAAAAAGCATTTGACAGAATTCCACATCCATTCATGATAAAAATTCTCAACAGAATGGGTACAGAAAGTACATATCTCCACATAATAAAGGCTCTATATGACAAGCCCACATACCCAATGGTGAGAAACTGGAAGCTTTTTCTCTAAGATAAGGAAAAAGACCACGATGCCCACCCTAAACACTTTTATTTAACATAGTATTGGAATTCCTAGCCAGAACAATTAGATTAGAAAAATAAATAAAAGGCATCCAGCTTGGCAAGGAAGAAGTAAAACTGTCACTATTCGCAAATGACGTGATACTGTATAGAGAAAACCCCCAAAGACTCCACACACAAAAAAATGTTAGTACTAGCAAACAAATTCAGTAAAGTTCCGGGATACAAAATCAATATATAAAAGTTTGTTGCATTTCTATACACCAAGAAACTATCAGAAAGAAATTAAGAAAGCAATCCCATGTACAATCACATCAAAAAGAATAAAATACCAAGGAATAAACTTAACCAAGGAGGTGAAAGACCTTTGCACTTAAAACTATAAGACATTGCTGAAAGAAATTGAAGATCACAAATGGAAAGATATTCTGTGCTCATGGATTAGAAGAATTAATATTGTTAAAATGTCCATACTACCCAAAGTAATCTACAGATTCAGTGCAATCCCTATTGAGATTGCAGTGGCAGTTTTCACAGAATTACGGGAGTGGGAGAAGCTGGCTTCCAGTTATGAAATAAGTCAAGGGAATAAAAGACACAGCATAAGGAATATAGTCGATGATGTTGTAATGGAGATGTATCAAGACAAATGGTAGCTACATTTGTAGTGAACATAGCATAGTAAATAAACTTGTTGAATCACTATTTTGTACACCTGAAACTATTGTAACATTTTATGTCAATTTTATGCAAATGAAAATAAATAGATAAGAATAAAGAAATTGTCCAGAAAAAAAAATAGAACAAAGGATCCTAAAATTTGTATGGAACCACACAAGACCTCAAATAGTCAAAGCAATCTTGACAAAGAAGAATAAGCTGGAGGTACCATGCTCCCTGACTTCAAACTGTCTTACAAAGTTCCAGTAGTCAAAACAGTATGGTATCGGCATAAAAACAGACACATATGTTAATGGAACAGAATAGAGAGCCTGAAAATAAAGCCACACATATATGGCCAATTAATTTATGACAAAGGAGCCAAGAATATACAGTTTCTTCAATAAATTGTTTTGGGAAAACTGGAGAGCCACATGCAAAAGAATGAAAATGGACCACTAGCTTACAACCTACACAAATACTAACTCAAAATGCGTCTTTAGATGAACATAAGACCTGAAACCATAAAACTCCTACAAGAAAACATAGGCAGTAATCTCCTTGACATTGGTCTCAGTGATGATTTTTTTGGACTTGATAC
Organism: Ursus maritimus; assembly: GCF_017311325.1. Taxonomy (NCBI): domain Eukaryota; kingdom Metazoa; phylum Chordata; class Mammalia; order Carnivora; family Ursidae; genus Ursus; species Ursus maritimus. Next base: position 1,808,424 of record NW_024424786.1, read on the forward strand.
AAAAAGCAAAGGCAACATAAACAAAAATAAGTGGGACTACATCAAAATAAAAACCTTCTGCACAGCAAAGGAAACCATCCACACAATGAAAAAGCAATCTACCAAATGGGGGGAGGGAATATTTGCTAGAGGTTAATATCCAAATATATAAAGAATTCATGGAACTGAAGAACAAAAAAAAGGGGGGGGAATACAATCTGATTTAAAAATGCACAGAAGATCTGAATAGACGCTTTTCCCAAGAAGACACTCAGATGGGTAACAGACACATGAAATGGTGCACAACATCAGTAATCATTGGAGAAAGGCAAACCAAAACCACAGTAAGATACTACCTAACACCAGTCAGTACCAAAATGATGAGGAAATAACAAATATTGGCAAGGACATGGAGAAAAGAGAATCTTCATGCACTGGTGCTAAGAATGTAAATTGGTGCAGCCACTGTGGAAAACAGTATGGGGATTCTTTAAAAAATTAAAAATGAAAATACCATATGATCCACTGATTCCACTTCTGGTTCTAAAGAAGAAAATGAAAATGCTAACTTGAAAGATATGTGCATCCATATGTTCACTGCAACATTATTTACAATAGCCAAGATATGAAAACAACTTAAGTGTCTATCAATGGATGAATGGATAAAGAAGAGATGGTATATGTCTATTTATACAGTGGAGTATTATTTGGTCATAAAAGAACAAATCTTGCCATTTACAACAACATAGATGGACTTTGAGGACACTATGCTAAGTGAAATACCGTGTGATCTTACTTATATGTTGAATCTTTATTTAAAAAAAAAAAAACAAGCTCATAGATACAGAGAACAGAGTGGTGGTTGCCAGGGGTAAAGTGTTGGGGGGTGGACTGAGTGGGTAAAAGTGGTCAAAAGTACCCAAAAAATGAATTATATCCATATATATTGACATAGATACTCATGATATATGTTTGAATGAAAAAACAAGTAGCAGAAAAATATATACACAGTAATCTCATTTTCATTAAAAGAGAGAATGAGAGAACTCTGTGTGTGTGTGAACATGAAAAGATACACCTAAAACTATTAATAAAGGTTACTTCAAGATATTCCACCTACTTAAATCCACATTATACCAATATCAGTGCCTAAAATAAAATATCCAACAAAAATTAAAAGCAAAAAAAAAAAAACCTAAAGCATAACTAAAGTAGAAAAAAAAGTAAAGCAGAATTACATTTTCTCAGAAATTAGTAATGCAAAAGAAATAAGCAAACCATAAAAACTCTCTTCCTGAATAATGCCAGATGCTAAAAAACAGAGCTTTCTTAATTTTAAGAAGAAAGCATTATGTTAGTATTGTGACAATTAAAAAATATTGGCAAAGACAGAAAAAATGAGTGTTCTAGTAGGTGATATCTAAAATCTAGTTTTAAAAAATGAGAACAGAATGGACAATAGTGCAAAAAAAAGTTAGCGAGCTAGAAAACAGACTCAGAGACCTAAGAAGTCCAACACCAGCAGAAGGTTATAAATATGAAAAATCACAGGCAATGATGTACCATGATACGGCCGGCTGGTGAGTGGTTCTGATGCTGCCACTCCTCTCTTCCCTCCCCCCAAGCTCTCTCCCAAGACCCTCATCACTATCCTAACCTGGTGATCTTGTCCACTCAGCCAAGAGAAGGCTTCAGAAGTTTCCTTAACCTAGCACTTTGGGCAGCCTCTACCAATCTACAAAAATTGTGATTGCAACATAAGATACAAACAACTTGAAGAGGATCCAAGATAAGAATTCACAGCGTAAAAATGGAAAAGGCACACATGGTCTCTTCAGGTTTGAACAATCCAGAGGAAGACATTTAAATGTAGGCTTATTAAACCCCTGACATTTGGAAATAAAGAATGATGGCCATAAGAGAAGAGAAGGAGAACACTCGGGCCTTCACAGATGAGAAGAGCTTGAGCTCATTCTATGCAGGTGCAGAAAAGAATTCTTAAATCCACAGAACCTGCAGCAATTCTCCAGTGGACAATCTCATCCTCAAAGAATTACCCAGGGCATATTTGACCTGGATAAGCTACAACTACTGGAAAAAAAAAAAAAAAGAAATAATATAAGCAATGAGGGGACCATTTACATAAAGTTTAATTCTTTTGTAGGGTAGTCCTTAAAAACGAAGGAAAAGACATTTTAAACCTATTTCAGAGTGTCAATTCTATCAATCCTGATTGAGTTGCAGAGAGTAGATTAGGTGAATCAAACAGCAGATAACAGTTCCCATTTGGAAATCTGAAAATTGTTGTAACAGATAAAAATTTAGACCAATGAAATGACGTGACTGTGTTTTGCCTTTAAGTATGAAGGGGTTATGCCATTGCATGCAAGAACAATTGATTTTAAAACATACCATTTTACAAGTACCACTCAGAAAAAGAAAAATCATTGAAATTTCTATTACCCAGAGCTTTCTTATTCCTTAGAATTTTCACTTCCTACTTTCTGGAAGACCCAGTACACCCACGTGGAAGCAGTGAAAATTCTTGTTTTCTGCCCGGCTGACCACAACTGTAGAATGCCATCAATTTGAAGACACTCTGATTTCAGGGATGTTAAAATGGGGGGGGGGAGTATGCCCTAGAATTCATGAAATAGGACACATGAAATAAGTCACATTCCGGATGGGTTTAAAAGGAAAGAAGGTGCTTAGAACAGATAGCTGTGATTCACCATGACACATCCGTACACACGCAAGACACATACTACAGAAATGTGCAAAAGGCCTCGAATAAAGCCTTGATCACTGCCCAGGGGAGGCACACAAGGCTTTCTAGTTGAGACCCAAAGTATACTTGGAGAAGGCAGAGTGGAAAAGAAGGAAAAATCCAGATTGGTGGAAAATAGTTCAATTATGACAAGCTGGGTTACATGCCCCACTTCTGTGCTCCTGGGAGCTTATCACATGGGGATAGAAGACACAGTCACCAGCTCTCACAACACTGGTGTCACCAGTGCCGCCATCAGATGAGGGGAGAGACTGTCCCTCACATGGCAGGTGCTCAGTGTACACTGGTGGAACGAGTGAATGTGTGAGCACAGCTGTACGTGTGAGGGAATGAATGAGCGTAAGCACGTGAGTTGGGGTTGTCTGTGGCTGGGGATAACGGCTGCTCTCTTTCCCCCTTGTCACCCCAGAGAAACTTGAGAGTGAGAAGCTGAACGTTGCGGAAGTGACTCAGTCAGAGATTGCTCAGAAGCAAAAGCTGCAGACTGTCCTGGAGAAGATCAACGAGACCCTGAAGCTTCCTCCCAGGAGCATCAAGTGGAACGTGGACTGTGAGTTTTACAAAGAAGGATGGGGCTGCGGTCCCCACCCTGGGGTTTCCCCAAGAAGCCACCCAGGAAGCTGACAGGCCCGCGGTGGGGGGTGCCAACCCATTTATCACTGAGCGGGGTGTACCCTTCCTTAGGGAACTTCTCCTCTGCACTGCTGGGAAAATAACGAAGTCCAGTGTGGCTTTCTGTGAAAGGCTGTCTGTAGCAAGCTCAGGGGGGATCGGGAGGAGGAAGAGCCCCAGCACAACCTTTTGAGAAAGCTGTGTCTCCAGCTCATAGAGGCTTCAGGGAGTGGGGATCCCTCCGTTCAGGCAGCTGAGGGGCAGGGGAGCAAGGACTTGGCTCTGTTCTTCAGCCCATGCCCTTCCTCTCAGCCCCGTATTTTCCAGAAGGAGCAAAGATCTGGCTGAGATTGCAGGCCCTGGAATGGGATTTTCAAATTCAGGTGGCACAGCTAGTGTAGCTCCAGGAGCTGGGAAAGTGTAAACTGGCCATTCTTCTACCGCCTTAAGGGTTGGCCAGTCTCCTGTGGACACGCTGGTCTGTAACAGAATCAGCGTTAAATCAGCAAATCAGGTGAATCTGGCGGCAACAACAGATTGCTCAGAGGGAGTCCAAAGTTGTTTTGTTCTTTGTAGTAGAGGAAAAGAAGAATTGAGATTAATAAGATGATTTAGATTGTGTTCTCTGCTGTGAAGTGTGAAGGGGTTAAGGACTAGATCTTACTGTGTCCAGTTTATACAACTCACAATGGACGCCTTCCCTCCCCACCAAAAACAAAAAACAAAACCCGCCTTTCCAACTTGGGAAAGAAAAGGAAATCTTTACCCCTCAACTTAGAGACCCAGAAGCTGCCTGACGCAAGCTCTTCAGCGAGTTTCCAGCACCTGATGCTGGAGGCGGAACACCAGGCGCCTTCCTGCCGCAGGATGACAGCTTTGCGTGCACAGCGCTCGGGGCTCGGAACGGGCATCCGCTGCCTGACAGAAACACCCAAGCGCAGGAGGAGAGGCCAAGCCCTCGGCCCTGGGGGCTGCCCCAGGCTCTGGGAATGCTAACAGTGTTGGGGCGGGGGCGGAGCACGTAATCACGGGTATAGGAGCTGCGTCTACATTTGGGAAATCCACAACAGTCGTGAGCATTCAAGTCTTCTGCTGAAGACCCCTGCTTAGTTTCACTTCATCCTACATCCTACTCCCTGAATATGGACCATCTCATGTACCCCTCCAAACAACGAAACACCTTTTCACTTACCAGGGAACCCAGTTTGGGAAAGACTGAGATAGAAGAACAGGGTTTTTTGTTTTGTTTTGTTTTGTTTTTAAGATTTATTTATGGGCACCTGGGTGGCTTAGTCGGTTAAGCATCTGCCTTTGGCTCAGGTCATGATCCTGGGGTTCCGTGATGGAGCCCCACATCAGGCTCCTTGCTCAGTGGGGACTCTGCTTCTCCCTCTGCCCGTCCCCCTCATTCATATTCTCTGTCGTTCCTCTGCTCTCTCTCTCTCATGAATAAAAATCTTCTTTAAAAAAGAGAGAGCAAGTGCATGCATGGGTGGGGGGAGAGGCAGAGGGAGAGAATCTCCAGCAGACCCAGGGCTGAGTATGGAGCCCAACGCAGGGTTCGGTCTCACAACCCTGAGTTCGTGACCTCAGCTGAAACCAAGAGTTGGCCACTTAACTGACTGAGCCACCCAGGCACCCCAGAAGAATGGAACTTTTTAAAGCCACTTCAGGACCACTGTCTTCAGTGGTTTTTAATGATTTGTTTGGTTCACATTTACCTTCATTTCTTATAGGGAAATATGTATGAATAAAATAATCCCCTGTATTACTGCTCTCATCTATTTCCATTTTTTGCCCACTACTGTCATATCCATGCCTATTTTTACTTGATGAAGTCACATACACTCTGGTGTTTTGCTTTCTCTTAATACTAAATCATATTTCCTATATTCCCGTGTGGTCTTTGTATTTACTTTTGCTTCTATTTCATGGGATATAGCTAATCCCATAGTAAATTTAAGCCCTATGTTGACGTTGAACCTATTAGGACGTTTGCTTGCCTATGGCTCCCTATCAGATAGGGCCAAGTCGAAAGTCTTAGGTTGTGTCTTTTTTTGCTTCTCTCAAATTATTCCTGTCAGATTGATTTCCGAAACTGAGATGAATTATGAAGTCAGAGGGATAATTATCTCAGTGGCTGGCTCCCTGTGATGCCTGTTTACAAGCAGCAGTAGCTTCTTCCATAAAGAATGTGGTGGGCCCGACTTCTGGGGGGAAGTTCCATCCCTCCCGTTCTCCTCTCTGGGTGTTTGACATTGTATCATCTTTTCACTCAGGATAAAGGTGGCAGGAACAGCTATGAGTTACCAAGGCTCTTCATCTAGGGCTTTCGGGAAGTCTTCCTTTTCTTTCTGTCTTATTCACAACAATTTTCATTATTAAAACTTTACAAAGATAAAAGAAACTTAAATGTGAACATCTAACATATTTATGGTGCTTACTGTATGCTTGGTACGATTCTAAGCAGTTTGCGTCTGTTGATCCTTGTAATCCTCACTCATCTGCGGTAAGAATTCTCTTATTCCCATTTTACAGATGGGAAAATAGAGGCAGAGAGAGGTTAAGAAACAATTTATGTAAGCTTCATGAGTTCAGCAATTTTTATCTCTTCACTACCGAATCCCCAAAATCTAGAAGCGTGACTGGCAATTACTAAGCACAGTAATATTTGCTAAAGGGGTATCATTGTCCAAGGTCACACGGGGGGTAAGTGATGGAGCCAGGAATGAGAGTCAGAGAGACTAAGCCTACACATGCTGTTCCTGTAAGCTGCCCACCCAGCGACTCTCAACCAGCGGTGTACTCCGTCAAGTCGTGCGTGCTTATGTGTGTAAGAAATAGGTAAATAAATGTGTGTATGTATACTTACGTAAATATATTTTATTTTTACAAAGATGAGATCAGTCTGTATATGTTTAGAAGATGTATATCTTTACAGATCATTAAATATTCTGTCACTTTTAACATTATGCAACAGGGCATTGTATGGGTATAGCATAAGCTGTTTAATTAATGATGGATTTTGAGATTGTTTTCCACTTATTTTTCACTCTTATCAATATAGCCTGATGAGTTCTCTCCGCTCGTAGCCACAATTACTTCTTCAGGCTAAACACCTAAGAATGGTATTTTAGGGCCAAAGTATATGTACGTTTCTAAGTCATAATACATATTGTCGAATTGCCTCCCAATAAATGACACCAATTTATATTTCCACCGCCACTCCTATTTGGAGGGCTATTTCTAACTCAGCAGCTCCTTTGAAATTGTTTTTCAGCTCTTGGTACAGTGGCTAAGTGCCCAATTTACACGGTAGAGCCTTGGCCCTGCTCTAAATCTGCACGTTGTTGTCCTGACTCGAGTGCAAGATCGCAGGGACTCTAGATTCCGTCTAGCATCAGGGAGAAACCCAGCAGACATGCTCAGAGGTGGCAATGAGGAGGGTATCCAATGTACAAAGGTTGGTAGGATTTGTCTTAATGGAAAAAGATGACGTATCTTTAGCCTGAAGAAAATTTTGAAATAGGAAACTACCATGTTTTCATTTCTTTGGTATTCCTTTCCAAGTCTCGGCCACAAGCACATGTCTGTATGTGTGTGCATGTGTGTGTGTCTCTGTACATATACATATATGTATATGTATCTATATCTGTATACCCAGAAGTGTATATATTTACATTGTTTCCATTGTTTCTGTTTAACATTACATTATTAATATTTATAGTTACATTATTTCAACAGTGATCTTCAGAGCATGGAAACTATTCCATCATGTGGATATACCATAATTTATTAAAGCAGTGATTATTAAACCATGCGTGGCCCAAACTAAGGATTTGCCAGGAGGACCTCGGGCACCACTGAGGAGAGAAGCAGCTGTGGGTGGGCTGCAGTTAGGACTTGGGGACTAGAGCACTTGTACTTTTTTCCTCGTCTGTTTTGCCTAATGGCTTTTAAACAAAGGGTTTCTCTGCTTAATAAAAAAAATTTTTTTTTTGAAAACCACAGGTCTAAACTATCCTCTGGTTATTAGACATGGTGTTTTCCAGATTTTTTTTTATTGATGATATGTTACATAATAATTAACATCTTTGCACATGTAGTGTGTGTGAGAGAGAGGAAGAAAGAGGGAGAGAGAAACTGGAATTACTCCTTTTGAAAAAACTCCCAGGAGGACAGAACCCTCATCAGAAGAGACTGGCATCTGTATGGTGCTTATAAAATAGCTCTGTGTTGCTTAGTGAGACGGTCAAGACGACGGGCAGTGTCTCCAGTGTGTAAAGACCACCTTCTCGACCACACCTTCTCTAGCATCGTGTTTTGTCATTAAAAGGGAGAGCCTTACCAAGGTCCTTGCAGCCCTCAGTGACTGGACCCATGGTTTGGCAGCTCTGGTCAGAAGGGCAGACCCGATGATGCCTCTGCCTGGCAGCGAGCACACCTTGGCAGGAGGTCACTCCCATGCCGGGAGCCTTTTGTGAGGCTGTCACTGTGGGTGAAACTTTGGATGAGGCCCAAAAGCCCAGAACTGAAACTGTCTTCTGGAAGGCTGAGTTAGGAGCAGATCGTCTTCCGTTGGTTGGTGTGGAGCTGCTGCTTACAGTCAGTGGAAAACCTTCTTCGAAACAGCAGTGATAACAAGTAACTCTAATGAGTTCCCGAGGAATGTCTGAGTCATTTCCTTTTCTTGGTGATTTCTTAAAGCTGCTGCTGAAGCAGAGTCATCAATCCCAGGGCAGACAGAATGACACCCTAATAAAGGGCCCAGTTTGTGCTAAGTATAGAAAATGAGCATGGTTTGTTCTTTCCTTAAGTGCCCCCCTGTAAGGAGGAGCCCATGGGGCTAGTAGGACTGGGACGGCAGCTCAGGCATCTGGTGAATCTTTCCTTTTAGGAGAAAGGAGGAGGAGAACATTGACATGACTTACTTGCCTAGGTGCCAGGTATTTCCTCCTAAGTTATAATAAAAAAATATACATATCAACCCTTCCCAGGCACCTGCTGTGTGCTGGAAGCTTTGCCTACATTATCTCTGGAAATTCTTACAACTTCTGTTTCTGCATAGGCACTGCTACCCCCATTTGTGGAGATGAGCAGATTGAGGCTCAGAGGCCTTGAGTGGCCTACCCAAGGTCATGTAGGCAGGAAACAAATTCAGAGCTTGTCAAGTGAGAACTGAAGCTCCAGTCTGCCGACCCCGTGTGTACCCATTACATCAGTGTTTTTCTCCGCTCGTCTGCCGCAAAGACTGCAACTCAGTGGCTGCCCCCCCTTCTCTAGTACCAGTGGTTCAGTATCTAGCACACTGCTCGGTAGCCCTAGAAGCTAGCTGGGTCATAAACATCCTCTCCCAGCTATTCCCCAAGGGGCGTGGCCTATACTGACCGTACACAGTCCTCAAAAGAGCAACAAAGCCCTTTAGATGTGTCATGCCTTCCTCGAGGGGCTGTAAACCCTGAAGAAAGGAAGGACCCAGTGTTCCTGACTCAGTGTTCATTTATGGAGGATGTGCCTTGGGTAGAGCCGTGGGACACGGGGGGGTGGTGATAACCCAAAGAGTTCACAGTCAAGTGGGACGGGAAAGAGGATGCAGAGCAGACATGCTCATGATTATTAGAATAGGAAGAACAAAAACATGGGGGTGGCAGAGGGCTGATCTGATCTCAAAATTCAGCAGTCGTCAGGGTCCCTACTGGAAACTTGGATTAGAGTGGAAGGCACTGTGTTGGGAATCCAACAATAACATGATCCAAGAAGCAGCTCTATGGGACTTGGCCAAGAATGGGGGGGCCTAAGGGGGAGGCCTGTGAGATCCTTAGTGGTGGGGGGTGGGGGCATAGAAGGTGCATTGGGTGTGGTACACTTTGAATATCCGCTTATATTTGCCTAGGATCTGGAAGAAGATTCTCTAATTTTTAAATCATCTTTTATTTCAGCTGTTCATGCCAAGAGCCTGGTAGCCATCTTGCATCTGCTGGTTGCTCTGTCCCAGTATTTCCGGGCACCAATCCGACTCCCAGATCATGTCTCCATCCAAGTGGTTGTGGTCCAGGTAAGACAGCACAACCAACATCTGCGCCCTTAAAGAGGGATAGAGGCTGAGTTCGTATGGGAGTGAAGGCGGCCTGGGGAGCTTGTTACAAGGATAGTGGAATGAATGCTGAGTGTCCTTGATGTGCTCTCTGTTGGAAGGCATGTAAGTGCACTGTCTCATGCGTGTGGGCAGCAATCAGTGATTGTGCAAAGGGTGGAAGAGTGTATCCTTGAGTATGGGCTAGCGTTGTGTGGGGCATGTGCCTGGGGTTTACATGTTGTTGGCAGGAGGGTGTCTGTGTACTGTGTATTTGAGGGTGTGAGGAGGTGTGTATGTTGGTGAAGTGTGTGCAGTAGGATCAGGAGAAAAGGTGTATCCCTATGTGTAAACCCTGCAAGCCATGGAGAATCATTTTTTGGTTAAACAAACGAGCACGAATATTGGGAAGAGACAGACACCTGTGCATGTGAAGGGCTGTGTGTGTGTGTGTGTGTGTGTGTGTGTGTGTGTGTGTGTGTTTGCAAGAGAGCCCCTGACCGGCAGTGCCTGTATTCAGGGCGCTGCTGCTTTTCACCTGCCCACAGAAGCATGGCTGGGATCTCAGGTCATGTTTTCCAGATTGTTGGATGGAATTTCCATTCACATATGGCTGTATAATTTCCACAATGAGGGTGTGCTCTTTCCCTGTGACTCTCTCACTCTGCTCCTAACCCCATTACATACTCAAATTCAATTTCATTTTCCAACTTTGTGCCCATTTAGGAAAGGTCAGCATTCTGTTTGCTTGTTTCTGTTCTTTTCAAGTAAACATGCTGCAAGGGAGAACGCCTCTAATAAGCAGCTCTCTGGTTAGCCAGGGTTCTGGACTAGAGAACAATATGGCGGCTCTGCCATCTCTTGGTGAGGAAGAGCCCCGAGGGCTGATAGGCTTTGCCTTACCCCGCCAGGCCAAGTCTCCAGGACAAAAGCTGAGCTTTTAGGGATCAGATGTTAGTGGAGGGAGGAGGATGTGAGGGTGCTGCCATGCCCTGGTGATAAAGGATTTCTTCCACACCTTCTGAGGACCTAACTTATATCAAGGGGATATAATAGAAATGGTCATCTTGGCCCTGCCTGCCAGGAGACAAAACTACACCTAAGGAGCAGAGAGAGGCCGACCAGAGGGTCAGAGTAGGTGAGAATGTGTGTGGGTCAGAGGCTAAGTGCAGCTAAAAGAAACGAACGGGTCTCATGTGTTGAGGACTTAACTGTAGCAAACATTTTATGTCTGCCGTGAATGTGTGACCAGCCCAGAGCATCCTGGCACAGGCGTCTTACCAGTGAGCCCAAACCGTCACCACTGTGTTATTTTCACCAGTCAATAACGTGTAAATTCATTTCATGATATTTTTTAAAACTCTGATTCAAGATTAAGGGGTAGAATCCTCTTGAAATAGTGGTCACTGCAAGCCCACGTCTCATGCCTTATTTTGAGCTCAGTTACAGGTCACCAGAAGGCTGTTGTCGGTTTCATTTCTCTATGGACCATTTTGTTAGCATGAGGGTAAAAAGAGGACGAGGTAACACAGAACGGCACCTGGCATGTCAGGTGTTACGGGGTGTCTTGCTTTGTCGACTTAAACAGGCATAGAGGCACAGAGGCAGGACTCAGAATTAGCCAGAAGACACTGACTGAACCACAGAGAGAGTTCTCAAGACAACAAATAATAGATCAAGGTGAATCCAGATGCTTTCTGAGGGGTTATTTAACCCCGATTTCCTTTCCCTTCTATACAAAAGCAACGAATTCTGCATGAAGTTGAAGATGAGTTTTTACGTCTGCGAAGAGCCTCACGAGACAAGGATCCAAATTCCATTAGCCCCATGTGAAAATTATACATATGTTGCAGCTGAACTGGGAAAAAGTCTTGATTTATCCTTACTGGATCCCTTTTAAATGATATCCTTCTTTTTCTTTTTTACTTCCTTTTTTACTTTGATAATCTGTTCTTCCTAATCTAGTGCAGATATACTCTTGGCCTTTATCCAGCTCCACCTTTCCTTCCATAAAAGCATTTTGCAAGGACACTCATTTCTGTGCCTACTAGGAATAGAAGAGAAGGTTCTGGAAGTTTGGGTAGGAGGGCAAGAAGGCAGGTTTCAGCTGAAACAATAACAGTTGGAGGCTCCTTCTGGACACTCTTCTCTGCCTTTGTGGATGAACTTGCTCTGAGGACTGCTTGCCATCCCCAGACTACTGTCTAGGTGTCTGGGAATGGACTGTAGAGACCAGATGAAATAGATCTCCCTCCCCACACCTATCAGAAGGTCTTCCTGAGCCCCAACACTCCTTCACTGGCTCCCATCCCCACACAATGAGATTTAAACTCCAAACCAGCACGCAGTTGACCCTCCGCCAACTAATGGCAGCCCCCATCCCTCCGAACAGCCTCCCAGTTACATTTGTGCTCTCCTGACCTGCCTTTTCGCTCAGGAAGCCTTCTGTTGGAATGCCCTCTCCTCTGTGTCCAGCCAATCCTCTGTGTCCTGTTAAGTTCCAGTGCAAGGACGCCCTCCCCTTGGAAGGGGTCCCTGACCATCCCCACTGAAAGGGCCCGCTCCTATCCTGCATTCAGCACTTCCTGTCTGCCTGGGATGACCGCATAACTGGTGATGCACGCTACTTTTGAGAGTGAAGGGGGAATCCTACTAGAATAATCAGGTGTAAACCCGGACTGTTTCTTTCTCACATACCTGTTTCATCTACCCCACTTTACTCTAAGTTCTCAAGGTCAGAAGTTAGGTCAGACATTCCATAGTATTTGCTCTCAGTCCAACATAGGTTCTTGTACAGAGAAGAGAGTGATTCATGAAGTAAAGAAAGAAGATAAATTGATGGGAGGAGGTGGACAGACGATGGATGGACAGACAGAAGGATGGATGGATGAGTGGGTGGGTAGGCATGTGGACCTCCAAAGGGATTACCCTTTTCTCAGAGAATAAGCCAGTTACCTGAGGACCGTACTGCTCAGAGAAAAACTCCCCTATTTATCCACTAAAAACAAAAACGAAAACTCCCTCTGTTTAAATTCTCTCAGTTGGCCTCCGTCCTCTCCCCCAGCCCCGCCGCTGAATGTGTTTCTCCGCTTCCCTCTGTGGCCCCAGCTGGAGGGTAGACACACCCTGGCCTTCATTTCCATTCGGTTTACTGTGGATGACTCCAGGAGGCAAACAGTTTGCTTCCAGCAAAATGTCTTCCAATAAAGAAAGAAAAGATTCACCGTCCAAGAAACAGCCAACTTGTTTGGGATAAACACTAGCTGCCCTTAGGTATGAATGGTATGGTCCAGTCCCAGGGGATCAGGGGCCTCGGTTTCCTTTCGGTGCTATCTCCTCTCTGGGCTTCATCTCTTAAACGCCAGTAACTTTCTCAGTATCAGGAATGCTAATCAGTTTTTTGTATTTTTCTAAAGCATATTTTTTCTCTCCTCCTCCCGCCCGCCTCCCCACCCCCGTTTCAGAAACGAGAAGGAATCCTCCAGTCTCGGCAAATCCAAGAGGAAATAACTGGTAACACAGAGTATGTCAACACCATTGTTGCCAGCGAATCTGTAATGGAACACAGATGTTTCTCCGAAATTCATCCATTTGCTGATATTTAGTTTTCATTTATTGGGATTGCAAGAGGGATTAGACTTCAGCCAATGATTATAGTTTAGCCTTTTCCATGCATTCAAAACATGCCTCTCAATGCTTAAGATACAAACTTGGGTGGGGACGTGGGGAGAGGGAATTAGCAGTGATTGAAAAATTCTAATTTTGTGGCACTCCAGGAAAAAGTGTGCCCAAAAAAGCCAACCAGCATGAAATCGTCATGCCATAAACATGGGGTTGAATTTAAAGTGTGAGCCTTCAAAAGGACATTTTTCTTCCTTTTCCGAATCTGATTTATTTGGTCATGTGCCATGACCCCGAAAGCCCTTTTCTACCTCAGAGTGGTGGGTTGGTATTTTGTGTTTTTTCATTTCCGTTAAGCAATTGGAATCTCAGAATATGTAAGAGGCCTGCCATGGGGAAATTTGTTCTGAGGTAGAGAAGGCAGGACACTGGGGGCAGGGGTCTTGAGATCGTCGGGCAGGCCTGAGCCCTGGCCACAGGCAAAGTACATTTTCAGCATCCCCTGCGGCCCCAGCTTTCCGCTACGCTCCCTTGACCAAGAGCGAAGTGGAAAGAGCAGGGATCTCTAAGCCAGCCTGACCTGAGTTCAGATCCAGACTCTGCCACTTGCGCAGACCTCAGTTTCCATATGTCTGAAGTGGGGAGCGTTTGCCTAACCAGAAAGGTGGTGAGGATTCACTGTGGTAACAGTGGGGTCCCCCATCAGAGCTGACCCACACCTTCTAAGCCTTGCCCAGTCTCTAGACAGCTTGCTTCCCCAGTGGTGGCTGAGGGAGGTCCCAGGCTCTGCCTGTCTGGACTACACTTTGCTTGTCCCTTCGATAGGACCCAGGTAGGGCAGAGATGTGTAGTAGCCCTTCTCGAGATGCCCAGTTTATGGCCCGTGGAGAGCCTGTCGGGCAGCCTCCACGGCACTCTGGGGGCTAGTCTTGGAAGTCAAGAGGGCAGCCGATACACAAGGCACGCTTCCTCCCTGGCCTGGGTCCTGTGACGTGTCCTTCATGTCTCCTGGCTCAGGCCTGCCCCCCACATCCCCCGCCCTTTGCGGGGCTTGTCCATGCCTGCTGTTTCACATTATGGAAAGGAGAAAGACATCCCTGAGAGGAACGTGGCCTGTGAGAATCTCCTGAACCAGGGGACATGAAGTTTGGGTTTGCAGAGTCATCAGTCAGCTGCCTGCCATGCTTCCTGGGGTCTCCCTCTGCCATCTTGCCATTCAGACGTGAAGGGGGAGGTCAGCTCCTAACAATGGAAGCACACAACAGTTTGTGAAGCACTGTTGTATCTATTGATACTCATAATAAATACACAAAGCAATGCCTGCACCTCCTGAGACCCCACATCCCAAAGGTGGAGAAGCAGCTGTTCTTGGTCTATCCAACAGTTAACGCCAAGTTCGTTATTCTTTCCAGTACACTCCCCCAAGTCATCGTTTAGTAGGTGATAGATGTACAGTTGGAATAAACCAATATGATAAGAACCAAAAACATATAGAGAAAAAAATGTATTGAGCACTTACCATATACTAGGAATTCTGGTAAAGTCTTTCTGCACATTAAATCATGTAATGCTCATATCCTACTGAGGTATTTACCATTATCATGCTTGTTTTAGAGATAAGAGACCTGGAGCCCAGAGAGGTTCTGTAGCTTGCCCAAGGTCACACAGCAAGCAAGTGGCTCTATGGGATTTAAACCTATGGAGTCTGTTCTAATGCTTGTGCTGTTAATACTTTGCTGCTTCACCGGTAGGAGTATGGGTCCAATTCCTGCCCTCTTTGAGAAACCGATTTTGAGCCAATGGCAGGTGCGGTTTGGTGGGAATCGCAGAATGAACAGGAGAAAGACAAAGCCGACGTCCCCACGCAGATGCCCAGAGCAGCCCGGGCAGCGCAATGGTTGGGAATGTCGCAACCCCGAGTCCGATATTCCTTGTCAACTGTAAGCAACAGTGTGATTTTACGTAGAGCGAGAAATAGCCCTGCAAGTATCGTTTATAGCAGGCTTTGTGTCTGTAGAGCAGAGGGAAGAACAGGTGGTAATGGCGGAAGGCTAGCGACAACCGGAGACTTCGTGCAGAACACAATGCCAAGGGAGAAAGCTTTGTGGGCTCTTCAGTGAAGGGCAGAGAGAGAAGACTCACGCTGTTTTCCTTCTCCTTTTCCTGCAGGGCTCTCTCCGGAAGGCATGGTGAGTTGCATCAGATTATCCTCTGGTACTGGTGGCTGCCACAGGGGTCTAGTTAATTCTACAGCATCTGGGAAGAACAGGCCCTCGGCCTGCTTCCTGCGTGTGTGTCTGCACCGGCCTGGTGACAGCGCGGCTTAGGAGGGAGGGTCGGCTTCCTGGTGGGAAGAGGCAAACTAGCCACAGCGGCACGGTCCTCTTGTCAGTAACTGGACCACGGGCATTGCCGGGCTCAGGATGGGCCCTGGACATCGGGGGGTGGTCACGCTCTAAGTGCGTTCCAGAAGTAAAGAGGTATACGTACACACTCGGGACAGTCCAGCCTCCCCCTCAGTCCGGTCCTTCTGGAAGCCGTCTTGTCCCTCTTTCCTCATCACGCGTCCTACCGCTCCGGCTTCCCAGAACTTTGCATTTGTTTATACAGTCTGTGAACGTTCGAGACCTCAGTCACCCCTCTGGCAGTCCCAGATTTACCCATCGGTGCAAGAGCAGGAAAAGGCAGGCCCCAGGACCACCAAGCTTCCCAGTCCCAGGTCCCTCCTGGACATTCTTCTCATTCCCTGCCTCCGATCCTATCCACTATTTTACCTCTGAGTTCAGAGAGCCTGGGGGCTACAGCAGGGAGAGCAGGGGGCAGGGGGCAGGGCTTTGCTACTTTCTATGACCCCATATTTACTGTGGATAATGTTTGCCATACCCCAGTAATGCTAATAAACTCAGATCAGCAGATGTGCTTCAAAGTTTACAGAACACATGCACATACTTTCTTCTCTTTCATCCCTATAACACTCCTGGGGGAGGTTTTTTTCAGCTGGCATTTTACAGAAGAAGAAACTGAGGCACAAGGGTTGAAGTGACTAGATCACTCAAGAGCACACATTCTATCCCGGGGCTCCCAGGCTCCCAGTCCAATCATCCGAGCACTCTACCACGATGTTTGCCGTGGCTATCATGGGTTTGAAAATTAGGGGGTGAAGTGATTCGATGTTTGGATAACATTCTGCCTCCAAAAAGCTTCAGAAACATGACTACATCATGATGTAGTGGATATAAATAGTGAAGGGAAATGACCAATCTCAAGTTAAACTGCCTGACAGATGCCCCCAGCCCCAGCCCAAAAGAGGGTTGATGTAGACAGTGGAAAGAGAAAGAGAAAGCCCCAAGCTAAGAATCAACCCAGAATCTCTGCCCCAAACCCAGCTTCCAGAGTTCCAGCATTGTTTCACGCACTGAAGAATTCCTGCCTGTAGTTGACGGTATGGCCACCTTGGCTGGGCCCTGGGGTGGGCTTCTCCACCAGGAAGCAGGTCTTTGCTCCACTTTACCTTTTACTGTTTTTCCAGAACGTGATGCCTTTGACACCTTGTTTGACCACGCACCAGACAAACTCAATGTAGTGAAAAAGGTGAGCAAAAGGTGCCTGGGAGGGAGGGGACGGAGGGAGGGGAGCGAGGTGCAACCAAACGTTAGAACCCACGCCGGGAGCTCGCCTGCTTCCTGAAACTGGTGTCCTCACCAGCTCTCTGCAAACTCGGGGCTTTCCCACCCAAGTAAGTGGTGTACGCTTTACATTCCTGTTCCCAATGGGTTTCTTATCCACCCCCTTCTTCTCCCATCAGGATGACAGTGTCTCCTGGGGGTTCTGAGACTACGAGCACCCTGTCTTCCCATCCACACTGAACCCTTGGCCAACCAGGCCTCCTCCCTCACACCTCCCTCCTCCCCAGGCACAGGGACCTGCCCCTAGGAAGGTCTAGAAGGAGGGACCCAGTGAGGTTATTTCTTCTCTGGCCCCCCAGCTGGGGCTAGGACACTGCACCTGTCATTCTGCCCTCTCAGGACTTGCTGCCCCTTTCACAGCCCTGAAACTGGCAATTTGAATCACATAGTGCCTGGGATCACAAAGTCTGGGGGCTGTCCTTTCTTGTGAACTCAAGGAGCTTTGCAGAAGAGCCTCATCGGCTGCTCATTTCACTCAGCTCAGCAGTGATCCCTGGCTAGCACGCTCAGCTGGGCCATGTCCTGTGTTATCACACTGGTCCTTGTCCTCACAGTAGAGTCACAGAGGTGGCCTCCAGGGTCTGACACTGGCAAGAGTCTCCATCTTCATGCCCGACGTGTGCTTCTCTTTTAGACACTCATCACTTTTGTGAACAAGCACCTGAATAAACTGAACCTGGAGGTCACAGAACTGGAAACCCAGGTGGGTGACAGCCCTGAGTGCAGCCACTGTTCCAAGTACCCCATCCCTGCACAGCCAGGATGGCTTTCCATACTGATCCTGAAGCTTTCCCAGGAGGGAGGTGGATTCTGTTCTGCTCAGAGGGGTGAACTGCATGGAATGCTGATTTTTTTCTAATTTTTTATTTTGAAAAGTTGCAAGAATATTCTCATGAATACCCATATACTCTTCACCCACATACACCAGTTGTTAGCATTTGGCCACATTCGGGGTCTGTTTCTCTCCCTCCACCCCGAAATACTTCAGCACACATCTCTAAGAACGAGGATGCTGTGAAATAATCACATTACAAGGATCAGATTCAAGCAACTGTAATGTCAAGATGATAATCTATTTAGGTCGAACCACATAAAGTCGTGGATATTTGACTACTTTTGACAATATCATTGGAGTCAAAGAAACATGGGTGTCTTAATATTCTCAGGCTGCTTTTAACGGTCACGTCTCTTTAGTCTCTTTTTAATATAGAACAAATCCTCAGCCTTTTTTTTTTTTTTTTTTGCATGACATTGACATTTTTGAAGAGTGTGGGCCATTAGGGTCATAGGATGTTTCTCAATTTTTTTCCCTCATGACTAGATTCAGGTTATGCATGTTCAGTGGTGGGTCCACCCCAGGAACACTGTGCTCTTCTCAGGCACTTTGTCCATTAGGCCCAATCCTGGTGACAGTAACTTCGGTCACTTGGTTAGTCTCCACCAGATTCCTCTACCGTAAAACTCCCTCCGCCCTTATAATTAATCATTATCAGGCGGTACTTTAAGACCGTATAAGGCACCCTGTTTCCCAACCCTCTTTCGTCTGCGATGAACTTCTTAAGTATGGTTTTCGTTTGAGGACGTGGGCCCCTCCTGTTAGGTAAGGCAATTCCCAGGTCTGTCACTGAGCTCTCCCCGACTGTGCGGTGTCTGTACTCTATAAAATGAGCTTTATCTACTCTTTTGGGAGACAGGGAACCCTCTGGAAAAGTGATGCACCCTCGAGAGGGCTAGAATGAGTTCTGGAATTCCCGCTTCCGTTTTCATGGGTAAGGAGTGTTCGGAGAGGGAGCCTCTGCCAGGCATGATTGGGGTCCGTCTGCAGGTTCAACCACCACGTCATCAGAACCAGCAGTCAGGGATGGGAAGGTCTAGGTCAGTGGCACTCAGAGTTCTGAGTAACCCTGACCCTAACCCAGGGTCCTCCCTTAAGTAGACAGATTAGATTCTTTTATTCTCAATCCATTCCAGCCACCACCAAAAAGAGGCACAGTTAACTAGTTCCGTGGGAGAGCCTTGATTCTGACATAGATGCTGGGGTCTGCTCTCCCACTATCTTCCCTGGTATGGCCTGGGATGAGTCAGGCTTGGCCCTCCCCCTGGAATTGAAGTCCAGCTGAATGGATGCAGGGAGGAAGCTGCTCCTAGGTCAAGTCCAAGACCAGGCAATACACCCATCTTAAAGGCTGGGTCACAGGCCCACCAGTGGGTCATTCAGCAGAGTTCAGACAGTGGGTCCAGTCCACGTTCCAGGCGGTTGTATCTAGTTTTAAGTTCCTTGAGATGATTCCAAGAACTCTGACCTCTTAAGAACTGTTTAGCAACTGGGATTTATGCCCATAACGATTTGGGGGCCCCACCTCCTTTAAAAGGTTCTCTAATTTCAAGTATGCATCTGACCTCTAGATCTTTGTTCAGGCCATCCTCTACCCCTGGGAACACCTACTCATCCAAGCGTCCTCCATCCCCAGGCCGCCACTGCCTCCATGAAGCCCACCCCAGTTGCCCAGCTCACACTCTCCTTGCCCTCCCATCAGCAGAAGACCTGCACCTCCCACTTAGCCCAGGAGTCCACTGCCCCTCAGACCAGGTTCCCAGCTGCCCTTGGTGCAAGGGACCAGGCTCTAAGCCTCTTGCTGTGGCCCTCAGCACACAGTCTGCTTTGTCAGTAAGAGCCAGGGAGTTGTATCCTGATTGCATCGCTGTCTTCCCAGATAGTAATAGCAATAGTTACTGTTTAGTAAGTGTTGCCTACATGCCGAATGGTGTTCTAGGCGCTCTACGCGTATTACTCAGTTTATCCCCCTGACAGCCCTACAGAGTAGTTACTATGCGATCATCACCCCCACTTCACAGATGAGAAAAATGAGGCAAGGTTACATAACTTTCTCAAGTCACACAGCTGGTAAGGAGGACAGCTGGAGGCCTAGCTCCAAAGCCCACGTTCGCACAGCTACACTGTGCTGCGTCTCAAACAGCAATAAAGTACAGGGTGAAACAGGAGAACGCCCAGGCCTACAGGACACTAGACTTCTGTCCCTGTTGACAAAGCAGAAGTCACCCTGCCATGGGTCTTGGACCCCCTTTCCCTCCCCCGCTGCCCCACCCTAGCTACGCCTGTTTATCCCTCAGCTCTCCATTCGGGCAGAGCCACCTCCAGAAGCCTTCCCTGTCGTCTTCAGTGGAGGGCGAGGACCTCTGTCACTGTCACACAGGCCAACGTGCTTCCCTCCATCAGAGTGGCTGCTGCCTTTCCTCCGCATTGTCTCCCCACTCGACTGGAGCTCCTCGAGGGCAGGGGCCGCACCTGACCTATCTCTGCGGTGCCCGGGCCAGATCAGGGCTGGGTACAAGGTCAGTGCTCAGGACATGCTAGAGCCGCTGAAACCAGGCCCATGGGCGGTGGCTCCGTGCGGGGCCAGCCAGATGTGGGGTGGGCCTGCCGTAAAGCAGGCCTTCCTGCCTCAGGCCACCGTCCCTCACCCCGGTCAGCAGCCTGCCTGGGGAGGTAGCCTTCGGGGCGCTGACACGGCGACGGATGAGCCCGCCCGGAGAGGTCTTGCCTGGGTGCTCCGGGGCCCAGTGCCTTCAGCTGGCCTTCTCCCTCCAGTTTGCAGATGGGGTGTACCTGGTGCTGCTCATGGGGCTCCTGGAGGGCTACTTCGTGCCTCTGCACAGCTTCTTCCTGACCCCAGACAGCTTTGAACAGAAGGTAAGGGGACGGGACCTGAAGGGAGGCCCCCAGCCCACGTCCCAACTCCCCCGCCCACACCTCTGCTGGGGCCATGCGGGGAAAAGGCAGCGGCTTCCCATCCGCCCAAGCCTTCGGCAGTTGGATACGGGCCGGTTCTGAGGAACCGCTGAGCTGGGACGGAGCTACCTGCAGACCCCTGAGCATCGGGAACAGCTCTCCCTTTGCTTTGTGGTCCGGCCCTGGCCCCCTAGCTGTACGCGCGTGCCGGGTGCACAACCCAGCCTCATCTCTCCCCAGACAGGACAGGGAAGGTGCCTGCAAGGCTGGCCAGACCTGAGGCTCACGCTTAGCCTGGTTCTGATGCCTCTCACGGGCCGCCCCAGCCTGCCCGCTAGGCAAAGGACATTTGGTCCGAAGCAGAAACCGCTCTCTGCCTCTTGAACACGTCTTGCCATCTGATCCTTCCAACTGTGCGCACTCAGATCCCTAAGTTTCACGTCCTGGCAGTTAACACGGGAACACAGTAGGACAGAAGGATCTTGAACTTTACAGCAACGTTTCACCAATAGCCAGCTGGGACCAGCCAGCTCACGCTCGGCACGGCCTGCCCATCTTGGTCGCTTTGTCTCTCCTTCACATTAGGGCCCCGTTTTTACCTGGCCTGTGCCCCTCTGGCTGTAGTGCCGGCTCCTTCGCTTCCCAGGGTCAGGAGCCGGGAGCCCCAAGGGTCCAGGAATCCGGGCACAATGACACGGGCACCACATTTCTCTTTCCAGGTATTGAATGTCTCCTTTGCCTTCGAGCTCATGCAAGACGGGGGATTGGAAAAGCCAAAGCCACGGCCAGAAGGTACTCTGCTCTTCCCTGGGTTTGTGACAGGACGGACAGACCCCGTCGCTGCACATGAGTGTTCAGGGTCCTGGGCAAGATCGTATTTGACGTCAGGGGAAGGGTTTCTTCTCTGAGGTCTTCTTTGCCGTGTGTCTGGGGAGGTGGGACAGGGCATAGCTGCTCAGTCCTAGAGATCCTCTGTGAGCTGCCGATAAGGATCCCCGTGCATGGGATTGTGGGGGAGGGGCCACAGGAACTGCCCCGTGCCTAGTTTCCAGGTTCTTCTGTCCCTGGACCGGGTGCTGACCTGTCACATAGCTGTATCCCAGCCAGGCAGGGGGAGATGCAGGAGTCCTCGCCGGCAACTCTGCTCGCACCATAATTGCCTCTCCTGCTCTTTGCTCACTCCAACTCTGCCGAAAGAGGAGCCCTGATTTGTTGGGTTCAGATTGCAAATATGAGACTGAATAAAAATGCAGAAGGAACAGACTGCTCCAGCAGCCCTCCCGTGCTCATACTTGGAGCTGTGTGCATTTGTGCATATGGGAGGCTCATCTCTCCTGGGAGTCTTCTTGGTCGGACGATTATTGACTTACTGACTGAAATATTCCATTTTATCAGCGCTGGTGAGTCAACACTGTGTTGCAGATAATTTTCTGTTTTCCATCCGTGGGCCCTTTTGCTTGCACTTTCCTAGTTGTTTGAAGGAAGGCAGACAAGCAGGGATGGGGTGTGTCCCCTCCCCATTGCTTGTGCCTCCACCCACACCTGCACATCGAGGGGGGCACGTGCTGTCCAGGGGCGCAAGACCCCATCGATGGTGACATGCCACGAGGGGTGGGCTGTTCCTGACTTCAAGGCATTTGCCGCCCTCAGGGGAGAGAAAAGGTGCACCCAGCAACCACAACAGAATGACAGTTGTGACAACTGCCATTGAAAGAGGTACGGCTAAGAGAGCAAGAGAATGGAGGAGGCGCCAGCACTTCCGTCTGGGCAGAGGACGGTTTGATGGAGGTGGTGGCAGCGGGGCTAAGCCAAGAGGATCAGACAGGACTTTTGTATTTGGAGATTGGGAGAGGGGAGCCACCCCAGATAGGAGGACAGTGTGAGCAAAAGTCCTGCCTGGGGGAGGGAGAGGGGCTCCGTTTGTGGGACAGTGGAGCCTGTGGCTAAGCTCCTGACAGCCCTGGATCCAGTCCCTAGCCTACCAGCTGTGGGGCCTCAGGCAACTTACCTACCATCTCTGAGCCTACTTTTCACGTCTATAAAGATGGTGCGCGGAGGGACATACACGTGACAGGATTCACTGTGACGGTGACCAATGCGTATCACGTGCCCCTGGTAATGAATGCAAACAGTTGCCTGTTTGGCTGGAAGATTAAGAGTCTGAACTGGGTAAGAGTTGGTGAGGATGAAGCGAGCTGGTTTAGGTCCTAGAGGGACTTGATGCCGAGGCAGAAAGTTTGGACTTTATTCTGTAGGCAGTGGGAGACACGGAAGCTTCTTTCTTTTTTTTAAAGATTTTATGTATTTGAAAGAGTGTGTGAGAGAGAGAGAGCATGAGCAGGGGGGAAGGGCAGAGGGAAAGGGAGAAGTAGGCTCCCCACGGAACAAGGAGACCGACGTGGAGCTTCATCCCAGGACCCCTGGGATCACGACTTGAGCCGAAGGCAGCCGCTTCACCAACTGAGCCACCCAGGCACCAGACAATGGAAAGTTCTTGAGCAGGCAAGTGACGTGCTCCGAGCTCTGTTCCAGAGAGATCCTTTGGAAGGCCGAGTGAAGAACAGAGAGTTAGCTGTGGGGCAGCAGCAGCAGCACTGGGGAGCCCAGGAAGAAAGCAAGCTTGGTAGGGGACATAAGGATGTCAGCGTTAGTCAGAAAGCTGAGGCATTGACCAAGCGGACTGGAGTTTGGGGAAAAGATCAGGGCTGCAGTTATGTAATCAGAAGTCTTCCACTTAGTGGAAACCCAACAACAAGCAAGCATGCGGAGAAAAGAAAAAGGTTAAGGACACTATCTTGCGGGAATGCCTTTACCTGAAGCTGAGGGGAAAGCAGGGAGCCTGGAGGAGAGAGGTGGATTGTGAGGACACGGGCTGGGTCCCCGTGTCGTGCCTC
Source organism: Ursus maritimus (assembly GCF_017311325.1). NCBI lineage: Eukaryota > Metazoa > Chordata > Mammalia > Carnivora > Ursidae > Ursus > Ursus maritimus. The sequence continues at coordinate 1,831,828 of NW_024424786.1, forward strand.
GTCACAGACCTCGTTAACCTGGCCCCAGCCAACAAAAGCCAATCCCTTATTCTCACTTACCGTCACCTGTTCTAAGCGCCTGGTCACTGCCCAGGGCATCAAGCAAGGTTGGTGTCCTTCTAGGGGCCCTCTCAGGCCAAGGTCACTCCAACCATCCTAATGTCGTCAGGAAAGGACTTTGAGCCCTGCGGCCAGATGACAAACACCCCTTCAGAGTAAGAGAGACAAACACCTCTTCAGAGTAAGAGAGACAGCAGGAGAGTTCTGGCCAGCATTTCTGTTTCCATGTTCTTGAGCCACTTAATATGAAACTTCCTGGTCATGAATCAGAAGTACTCCCCCCATACATCCATTGTCAGGCCTTTATTTCCCTCGGAACAGACAGTTTTCCCAGTATCAATTAACCTATAGGGACATTTCAGCATTTAGAGGACATTTCTTGTACAATTACTGACTGAACTGCTTAATATGAAACTTCCTGACCCATAGCAATGGAAAAACCCATCTGTTTTATTTGTTGTTACACTGGGCATCATGCCCACGCTGAAAATTTCCAGTGCGTAAAGGAGAATGGAAATGGCACGTCGTGAAATCGTACTTTGTAAGGGGTATATACCCCAGCAGCCCCTCTGGTTTCTGCGCCTCTCCCTGGAAAGTGAGATTCAGTGGTGAATTTACGCTGCAGATTTTACAAAAGGTGCCAATGTGGGTAATTCTTTGAGGGTGTTTCAAAATCAGAGTGGCTGTGGTGGAGACATTTTTCATGGCAAAGGTTTTTAAGCTCGGGGAAGTGCATTCTCCGCCATGCTGTTTGACCTTCAAATTTCCATCGTACCTTGAAATCTCCTGGGAACTGGGTGTGCACCCCAGATGACTTTTGCTGCCCAGGCTTCATCAACCTTTAGGAGCCCGAGTGTTAGCACCAAGTTCACGGCCAATGAAGCAGGTGAAATCCTGGCATAAAGCTGGTGGCTTCTTATTTAGGACATCACACCACCTGTCTTCCAGTGCACACGCCTACCCCGTTATTATTCAAGTGACTCCTCACCAAATGTGGTGAAGACTCCGGCATGACAGCCAAGTGGGGACGCAGAGGGAATCTAGTACTCGCCAGGAATGAAGCCTGTCGGTCAGCCAGCAGGCTGATGGGGTATCTACAATTCAAAGAGTTGGAAAAGTTGGGGCCAGACTTCAAGCAATGCTAAAAAATCCCAGGAAGGTGATAGAAGCTGAGGTCCAAGTGATCAATTCATTTTGGGAAGGCCTTGGTTAGTGGCTGGAAATAGCGAAAAGAGTTCCATTTCTCTTGCCCATTCCCTGAGGAGAATAGTGTGCAGACCAGATAGTGGCAAAAATTTCAAACTGATGATATCAAGTGTTAGCAAGGATGTGGGGCGACTGAAAACTGCTGGTGTGAATGTAAATACAACCATTTTGAACGGTAGTTGGTCTTCATGTAATAAGTTGAAGATTGGCGCTACCTTCTATGGTAGACAGAGTGATGGCCCCCAAAAGTCTCACACCCTCATCCCCAGGACCTGATAAGATGTCACCTTACATGGCGAAGGGGACTTTGCAGATGTGACTGAGTTGGAGTATCTGGAAATTTCCAGTATAATCACAAAGGAAGTGGAAGGCTCAGTATCAGTGTGAGGTAGCAGGAGAAAGACTCAAACAGCCATCTGTGGCTGCGGATAGAAGGGGCTACAAGCCAAAGAATGCAAGCTTCTAGAAGCTAGCCCCTAGCAGCTAGAAAAAGCAAGAAAACTGATGCCCCCTAGAGTCTCCAGAAGAGATCGCAGCCCTGCGGATGCCTTGATTTTTATCCCAGGGCAGCCCATTTTGGACCGTGACCGTGAGAATTCTAAGATAACAAATTGGGGTTGTTTTACGCCACCAAACCCATGATAATTTGTTTACAGCAGCAGTAGGAAAGTAATACAGCATCTGCTGCAGTAACCTCGTTCACAGGCATGCGTGTCCACACACCAGGAAACTAGCCCAAGACCGTCCACGATAGCCGACACTGGTCTGCACACCCTAACAGACTAGATGTGTTGGGGTAGAGTCAGACCGTGGATTAATACCCAACAGTGACAAAAAATGAACTGAGAAATCGGGGGGGGGGGTGGCGGGAAGGACTTCTAGCTACTGCAGCGTGAAAAGGTCAGTGATACTTCTCTGCAAAAAAAGCAAGTATAAAGCTGGACACCAGGATCCCGCACGACCGCTTCAAGGCACTAAGAATGGACTGTAAATCAGCTTAAACCGAGACCCACTTATTCCCAAAGAACTAGAAAATTAGAGCTGGATAATTATAGTTCTGTCTCAATGAAACAAACGACACCTCGAAATTGTTTAAAAATGAACAGCTCACACAACATAGATGAATCCCATTAACATGATTTTGAGTAAGAAAAAGAAAAATCACAAAAGAATACACGTAGCACGATCCCACTGGTGTAAAGCATGAAAACAGGCCAAACTCAAACCGGCAATGACGAAGAAGCGCAAGGAAATGACCACTGTACGAGTCCAGATAGTGGCTCTCTTTGCCGGACGCGAGACGTTTGTGACCGGAACGCGGAGAGGGCGGGGGCACTTCCAGGGCACTGACAATGTTCTGCCCCTGTCGTGGGTGCTGGTTACCTGGGGGTTCTCTTTCAAGCATTTAAAACCTCACATATATGTTCATGAACTTTTCTGGATGTTTGTCACCTTTCAACTTTGTTTGAATTTGTACAGAAAAGAGCAAGATCCCCAGATAGGGTCCCAGGCCAACACCAATATGACCCATCTCCAGAGGATGGGTCCTAGTGCAGTGGGGAATAGGGAGCAGCAAGGTCAGCCAGGCAGAGACCGAGCGTCAGCTAGCTCCATCAAGAGCGGGATGGGGGCCGCACTCGCCCCGAGGAGCTGGCCTGTGACCGCCCAGTGTATTCCAGCCCCCACCACCTGGGGGCACTGAGCTGCCAGCTGACTTCCTACCCGGCTCAAGGGATCTGGGGACCCAGCAGGGAAGCTTCCGAGAGAGGGGCTCAGCAACTGCCCCAGACTGAGACGAGGGACACTGGTGGCACGAACAGGTCCATGGAGGGCATGGCCACACAGGGCCCTGTCCCTCTGAGTAAAGATGGAGTTTCCACTGTGAAGAGTTACCCTCCCCTTCCTCTGACTTCTGCATCATTTAAAGAACCATAAACTCATTTCGGATGGTCATCTAATGAACAGGAAGAGACACTAATGCCACCAAGCGAGAGGAACAAAAATGGAGCCTTTTCCCCTTGGCCAGAGGCTGTTTTCTCCTTGGAGTAGCCTTGGGTCTGATTTATCTCTCCCCTGCTCACAGCGAGCTAGCCAACCTCTGCTCTGGTTGTTTCTAAACAGGAGCCCCACCATCCAGACTGCTCCCAGAGAGGGGCCCTGGGCCAGCACGCAGAGGCCATCAGAGCAGTACTGAGTTACTAATCACATAGTTTATTTGGCCAGGGCTTTCAAGAGGCTCTGTTTACATAGCATGGAGTCACAGGTCATTCCCAGGAATCCAGAGCCCCTCTCCTGGCTGAGATAGCCCATCTACTGACCTGCCTGTAACTGTATGACAGTTGGCTTTCCTGATAAGGTGATGACCTGGAGGAAGCAGGAACTCAGGTTTCCTAGGGCCTAGTCTATGTGAATGGCACCCCCCCCCCGGAGTTGTGCAGTACACATACTGCACAGCTGTACACAACAGCTCTGTTAACAGGCAAAGATGGGAAAGGGGAAGGGAACTAGCATTTAGGGAGCCCTTAATGTGTTCTAGATGTTTTTCATAAAACCTAATTTTACCAGTGAGAAAACTGATTCAGGGAAGTTAAATGACTTTAACTGGGTTACACAGCTATCATGAAGATGGGCTTCAAACCTTAGCGGGCCTTAAAATTAAATGGTCAGTTTGAGACATTCTCCCATCATGTTGGACATTTTCCTTCTCCAGAAACCTCAGAACTCACCTGTCCTTAAAAGGGAAAAACAAGTCCTCCTGCCTCCATCCCTATCCTCCATCAGGCCCCCAAGTTCTTCCTTTGTGCCCAGGCCCACTGCCTCCAAGCCTCATCTGCCCATTCTGTGGGTAATACTTTGCCTCCCCCTGCACATGGCTTTGCTCCCCCTCAAGCCACCAGTTAGAGCCACGTTCCCTGGGAACTCTTTCCAGTTTAACCCTCTTAGGAGCATGTAGCCCTTCTGGCAGTCTCCTCTTCCTGGAATTTTCTTTCTTGGCTCGCACGACACTGGGCAATCATTCATTCATCTAGCTATCTATTCACACCTATTGAGGTCTGTGCATGCCAGGTACTAGGCTAGGTGCTGGAGCAAGCAAGACCGGCTGTCTGCGATCAAGTCACAGGCCGTCCGGGGAAGAGGCAGACTAGATCAAATGAGCACACAAATCACCGATTTAGAACTGGAGTGTGTGCCATGAAGGAAGAGCAGGGGGCTTCGAGACCATAAAGCAGGGTACCCTCACCCAGGCCAGGTGTCAGGAAGGCTTCCCTAAGGAGGTGGTGCTTTGAGCCAAGGTCTGCAGAAAGATGAGGAGTCAACCATCTGGGGAAGGTAATCCAGTAGGCACACAACGTGTGCACAGGCCAAGATGATGGAGAAGTGCAGCCATTGGGACGAAGTGAAAGGAAGTCCGTGTGACCCGTGCAGAGTGAACGAGGGAGAGTGGGGCATGAAGTGAGGCTGGGAAGGTGGGCTGAGTTCACATCATGCCTTGCAAAGTCATGATTTAGGATTTTGGACCTTAGCTTAGGTGAAATGGTTGTATGGCCATACAAGTCATGAGCTGTAGAACTTCAAGGGGCACCATTTATGTTGTGATCTATGGTAATGATGCCCTGGAAATGTGAATGACGTGCCCTGAAGTTGTGCAGTGTGCATCCTGCACAACCATACCCAGAGACTAAATAGTCTACCTACAGTGGGTCACATGGATTGGAGAGGGCAAGAGGCTTTAAGAGGCCCAGTTAGGAGTGTTGTCATGGTCCCAGTGCCACCCTACCACCCCCTTCCTGCTCACTCCCTTGCTGAGCTCACCTCTGTCCCTCTCTGCTTTCCAACAGTTCCTTCCCTAACTTCTTAATGTTTGACTTGAGTGGAATTTAAGAACTACTCAACATCAAGCAGTCAGGGAAAAGCAGGAATCAGCCTACAGGGCATAGGACTCCACCTGACAGGGAACTCCTTGGATGGGCAGGGCAAGGTGGCAGGGTTTAGCCACCAGAGAGGGTCTCATGTCAAAGGAGGCTCAGTATGTGCCTGAACTGACATGGGAGCAGAAAGGGAAACTGAGCTCCAGGCCTCCCAAGTGGTCCCAGGAAGACCATGAGCACGTCCATCAGCCAGAGAGCTTAGAGCAGGGTCCAAGCCCAGCTGGGATGAGGCCGAAGGGGAGAGCAGGGGGTGGTCAGAGGAGTCCTAAGGTGGTTTCCCAGCCCCAGGCCCTCAGCTTGTGGCCCAGTCAGTGTCAGTCTTTGCAGAGCCTGGGCCCCAGGGCCTGAGCACGCTTAGCTGTGGCAGCCCCAGCTGCACGGGCCCCAAGGCTAAGACCTGGGGGCCACAACCCAGCCTGTTGGAGCCACTGGCCTCTTGCTCTGCCTGATCTCCAAGAGTCCCTGTTCCTACTGACCCGGGTGTGGGTATAGTTCCGACATCTTCCCCAATCCCTTCTTTCCCAGTGGCTCAGCGGGAGCTCTCCCCGCTTCGAATCCCAGAGCATTTATTATTTTCTTGTCCTTCATTTCCTTCATCTGACCTTCTGCATAGTTAGGTTTTTAAAAATCATTCTTACTGTGCAAAACATCACATATACAGAAAGGTACATAAGATATCAATGTTGAGGTCTGTGAAGTCTCACCCCGCAAGCCACCATGTAACGATCCCCCAGCTCCCAGGTACTCCTTCCAGCTATGTAATCCTCAGCCTTCTCCCTAAAGGCAACTGCTGTCCTGACTTTTATAGTCATTGGGCTTTCGCCTTTTGCTTTGTCCTTGGCTTTTCCTTATTTTTTATCTAAATATTCACTCCTATATAGTAGGCAGAATGCTTTTTTTATGTTCTCTCTACTCCCTCTCTTCAAAGGACAGCTGTTCACGGGAGTGAGTGCGGGGTGACAAGACCAGGGAGGGGCGCCTTGTAGGGTGGAGGAGCTGGCAGAGGGGTCAAGGGGCAACCAGAGAAGAAAGTGACTGGTAAATAGAAGGGGAGGAGGGAGGAAATGGTTGAATAAAGGCTGGGGAACCCATGGCAGAACTCTCCTGAAAACACCAACTCCCAGCCTCAAACCCAGCTGCCTTGCTCGGTCCTCCACCAGGAGCAGTCTGTCCCCTGATGACACCTGTTTACTAAGTACTCCCTGCCAGGTGGGCTTCCGTGCCCTCTGGGGCCCTCCCTTCCTCCGGGAGAGGCAGCTCTGCCCTCACTCCCCACCTGCCTCCCCCCACCCCCGCTTCTCCCCACCGCTCCTGGCTGGCTCAGTGGCACGGACTGAAGGCAGCGGAGCCCCAGGCACAAGTGAGACTCAGGAGACAGGAAAGGGGCCCCTCACCTGGGGATGTCGTTTCCAGAGCAAAGCCTGTAGGCTCTGGGGTCTGCTTTCAGTGAGAGGCGGGGACTCCCCTCATCCCCGCCTAGCACCACTGGCCCTTGCAGCCGCCGCCTACTCCGAATTCTTACTACCGTACACACTGCCCATCCTTCCCCACCCACCTGCCTCTGGGTGTCTGGTGGGGGAGGCTCTTCTCTCCCAACAGGACTGGAGGCTCCTCAGGAGCACCGGATGATGTGCTGGGGGGTGAGGGGCAGGGCACCCACCCCAGGACCAGGCCGGGCACACGAGGTGGGTGGTAGAAGGAGGGGGACGAGGACGCCTGCTGTGAGCTGCGTGGCCCCACTGAAGCGACGTGTGTGTTTGTTTTCTACGCAGACATTGTCAACTGTGACCTGAAATCCACACTGCGAGTGTTGTACAACCTCTTCACCAAGTACCGGAACGTGGAGTGAGGGGCACGCCGGCCCGCTCCCCAGCCGCCTCCGCCCGCTTGTCCCCATGCCCAGCTCTGTGCTCCCCACCCGTCCGGCTCCCGCCCGGGGCGGCAGGGCTGAAGTTAGGAAGGAAAGGATCAGTAGCTCAGGGGGCTGACTCGCACCCCCCAGGCCCTGGGGCTAGGTCCAGATGTCCTCAGCGTGATTTGGGAACCAGTTTAGGCACAAGAGACTCCCCTGAGAAGATGAAAATAAAGGTAATAGTTTCCAGTTAACGTACGCAAACTATGTGCCGGGCACCACGCTAAGTGCTCCGACGCCCTCAGGATTCCCACGGAGGCAGGTATTATAATCCCCTTTTACAGACAAGGAAACCGAGGCTTGCCAGAGGCTGGCGTTGGTTTTTCTTCTTTGAACGTGCTCATTGCCAGCTAGCCCCTCCCATTCCACCCCGCACGCACGCGCTCTAGTTGTGGGGGCCGTGTGTGCACCTGCGTGCAAAGATGGCGGAGCCCCCTCCCCCAGTCTCACCACTAGGCGGGCTGGGTCAGGGCTCAGTGATTTACACTGACATCGGCTAATCCACTTTAACTCAATTAATTGTGTGTGTGTGTGGCACGAGTCATGTCCCTCAACTACTTTGTACAAATGAAAATTACTCTTAATTCCTTCAGATTTGTAATAACCCCATACTCTGGTTTCAGGGTGACATTTGGGAAGAATTCTGTTTAAAATTAATGGAGTGGCACATTCTGCAGCCTTTTTGCTTGATTGCATGTAATGGAAGTGCCCTATATTTTCCTGCAAAATAAGTACTCAATTCATTATCGTTAGGCAAATGTACAAATATACTCAGGCACCACGGAGAGCTGGGCGCAGGCCCACGTGAGCAGGGCTTAGGAAGTAGGGCTCTTCAACAGAGACCCTTGAACTTTAAAGAAAGGAACTCCTTTTTGCCTTCTAATTGATCATTTAGACCATTTCTGGCTAAGTCTGCCCACATGCAATTACCGGCTAATTGAGGCAAGGAAAAATGTAAGTCATTTAGACCCAGGCTGAGCAGTCTCCTTGCGTGGGCTCACTCGCGGGCTGTGGTTACTTGTATCCCCTCTCGGTGAACCCAACTTTGAAATACAGGGCTCTGCTTGTCCCAGGCTGCTGGGTGCTGTGGGAATAGGAAAGGGGCTGAAGTAGGAGTGACCAGGACAGGAAGCATGGGGAAGCTTTGGCATACTTGACATATGGGGGGGGGGGAATACCCCCCAGACAGAGGGATAGGGCTTGTAGTACTTAACACTTGCCCTTAAATTGACCAAGGCCTTGGGGTAAATAATAATTCGTTCTGCTATTACATCTTCATTATAGGGTTTTCCTAAATATGCCAGATCGTCACCAGGCTGGATACCCACCCATAGTCTGTGCCTGTCTTGCCACTACGTTCAGCTCACTGCCCAAAGCCCACCTCTAGTTTGAGGAATTCATCTGGATCTCTGTCTCCGTCACCGCCCACCCCCCGCCCCCCGAGTTAGGCCTCCCATATTGTCCCAAACATTTCCTTCCAGCTTCGAAACATTTCCTGCTGTCTACCTGCCATGACTCAGAACCCATAAAATTCAGATACACCACATATTTCTGTGGATATTTTGCTCTAAGAAAATAATCGTTACTCAGCATAATGAGCTTTTAAGATAGAAAGACAACGCAGGCTCTTGTGCCAATTTATGGAAAAGAATACAATTCTTTTTACATGATTACCGAAATACTACGTTTTTCATTAGGAAGCACTAAATAGTGTCATATTTCTGTTTGCGCTCATTTAAATTCCTGATAACAAATCAAGATAAACCATTGCTTTGTGTCCTTGAGCAGTCCGAAAGCGGGATGAAATAAGAGGAATGCATTCATTTAAACACGCTTTGCTGTACGAATTTTGTCTCCTTTGTTGTCCTTTTATTCTTTACATTCAAGCTGCAAATGTACGAAGTACAAGGGGCCTCATGAAGAGCACCCCTTTTTTATTTTGCGTTTACATGGTAATGGAAACACCTCAGAACACTGGGAAGGTTTTAAATCACTGGTCTCGAGATGGAGGTCTCTGCCTCGGTCTAGAAGCCTAAGGTTTGGATCTCTCATCTGGAGGTTTTCCTTTAGATTCTAGAATCTCCAGCTTAATACACAACAGTGTTTTTGAAGGCGGAGAAAGGCGTCAGAACAATAAATAAACCAAACTCCACCGTCACCTCTTAAAAGAAAAGAAAAGAAAAAGGAAAAGAAAAGAAACCAAGTCTCTGTGGGCTTGCTAGGTTTTGTTGTTGTTATTGTGCCTTTTCTCTTCTACATTCATCGATATTTTTAGTAGTTCGTATATAAGTGGCACAAAATTCAGAAAGCATGAATGGGTGTCTAGTAAAAAACCTAAGTCGGCCTCCCTCCCCTCCCCCAGCAGCCAATAACCTTCCCCAGAGGCAACTATTTGGATCTGTTTTGCATATTCATTTCCAGAGATTATCAGGCCATAGAAGGCATCAACACACATATAAAATCATTTTTTTACATAAACAGCATGTTAGACATACTGTCAGGCACATTGCTTTTTTCACTTATTGTATCTTGGAGAGTTGCACTGGACATTAAATTTTTTTTCAAGTGAGACTATGAATACTTTATAAATCCAAATGCACACCTCTGGTCTGCTTGAGCTAGGAAATGAAAGCCCTCCCCTGGAAGGAGGGAATGCTGCCTGGACAGTGACTTCAGACGTTGAAACTGAGAGCTAGTGGGTAGTGGGTCGGCGGTCAGGGGTATGTGACCAGAGACATTCTCAGGCAGCCTATACTGAATTTTTTTTTTTTTTTGAAAGGGCTCCTTTAGATTATTATGGTGAATGTGTACAATTTGATGAAGTTTTCATTTGTACATATCACTACACCTACTAATTTGTAACCGACTAAGCAAGTACTAATGGTTAGTAAATAGTGTGTGGATTCTGCTACAAGCCTATGGCCCTGCTCATCTGTTCTCTCCGAAAACTCCCGTTTCCCATGTTGCAGGCCCAGAGTTGGCGTTCCCAAAATCTGGGAGAAGACTATCAGCACATCATCAGTGTCGCCTTGAGTTGGTTGCGATTTGCAATGGCTATAGTCAGCCCTTTCTAATTACGAATTACTGTTAGCTTAGCTTTATCATTATCAGTGTATTTTGTTGTGGGGCGCTTGGTTAACCCTACGTAGCATACCCAAGCGTATTTGCATCAAAAGTCTTCTCGAACTGTAATTTTCCAATAACCAGACTCAAAGACATGTATACATTGTGGTTCAAATATGAATTGTCCACACTCCAGTGCTAAAGTAAATGTATACATAATCCACTTCCCCCAAATCACCACTAATTTATTTTTCCACTGGAAAATGAGACTAGATGGAGTCAGTAGGTCAAGAAGTTTTGCCCTAAGTGGGGGCTGATCAAACATAATTTTGAGACCCACTGCATCCACTGCAGCTCCACCTCGGGAACCCTACCTACCTAAACTATCCTAGCTATGCAAGAGGGATAGGTCCTGAAACCTTCACTCGTGCGAATATGGCGTGCAATACACCCCCCCCAAAATTCACTTAGGTCTATTGGAAAATTCAAGAGAATACTAAGAACAGGAGAACTGCTTTGAAATGAAATGTCATGTAGGAGGTAGACTCGCTCAGCCACTAAGGGACCTGTGTCCACCCACCAGCTTCCCACCACTGGCAGATTCAAGTCTCAGCAAAAGACAAGTCCGTGTGTGCAAGCTGCTACCACGATAACTCCAAAGACCGTAGCTGCAAACACCAAGGGATATCTGCAAATACCAAATTTTGACTGTTTTTCCCTTTCTTTTCCCTGAAAAATCTAAACCCAGGCTAGCTTCACAATTTGCTCACACACCCTGTGTTGCACATACGAATTCGTGCATATGCATCCACAAGCGTGCTCCGCGCAGGCCAGCAGCCCCCACCCCAAGCCTGACAGTCTGGAGTTTTGGACTTCCCAAGTCAGAAGCCATTAGTGAAGCAGGTCTCCAAGTATATTTGCAGGATGTTAGTAGATGTTAAGTGAAAAAAAGTCACATTCAAATATATTTGGGAAATGTGAGGCTAAAGAAAAGTAAACTTGCTTTTTATAGCTTTGGTTTTATTTTTTTTGTTTTTTGTGTTCTAATTGGAGTACATCTCAGAGTTTCCTACACGGATGCGTATTATGACCCTCTACAGGGAGACAGAGCACATCCAGATTACATCTGACCATGGGACCTATGTGCCCCCTGAGAAATGTGCAGGATGAGAGCTCTGTGGAACACATCGGTTCGTTTAGCCAGTGCCAGATAGTCAACAAGTATGTGCCGAGCGTCTGATGTCTTCAGGGTGCCGTGTCTGGTGGTGAAGGAGGCTCCCTTGTGGAGCTCACTCAAGGAGAGGCATAAAAAATCATCACAGATCAGTGGTACCTACAAATGGTGAGGGCCGCGGAGGACAAAGAAAACTATGGAAGAGGTCCCACTAGGTTTTGACGTCAAGAGAGGTCTCTGGCAAAGTGAGGTTTTCAAAGGACGCCTACTCAAGGGAAGAGCTTGCTGTTCAAGGGAACGGCTTGGGGAGGATCCCAAGCCAGGAGAAGACTTGGCTCCCTGGACAAAACTGCAGAAAGCCAGATGGCTAGAGGACAGGGAGTGAGGCAGGGAGAAGAGGTACCAGATCAGAGGTGGCAGAGGCCTGTGGATTTTATGAGAAAATAGCCTCTGGCCACTGTGTGAGAAGACTGGAGAAAGCAGTCAGCCATTGGGGGTCTGAGACTGGCCTCCATCTGCAAAGCTGGGTGACAGCTGGAGAACCAAGGAGGCCAGAAAAGGAGATGGACCCTCTTCCCCCGCAATCTGGTCTCAAGCCGGAGCTGGAAGCCTGGGTGTCCTTAGGAAAGCCTCATCCTCCATCTCGCGGGGGCTGCTGGCAGGGCAGGAGGTCCTAAGCCATCTCCAACCCTCCTGCTCTTTGGTCCTCTGAGAAGAGGTAAGGGAACCAGAAGCCGGGAGGGGGCTGTGTGCATGAAATAAAGGGAACGACTTACAGCCAGAAAGCTGATCCCTGGGGACCAGTGCTGCCAACCTCGTCACCACAGAGGGCTGTGGTGGTCCCTGTGTGGCTTCAGTGGGGGGTGGAGTGGGGAGGGGAGGCAGGAATGCAGTCATCCACCCTGGGGGGGGTTGGGGTGGCAGGACAAGGTATAGGCTTCCTGGAGATGGAATCAAAATTTCATTTTCCCAGTTCACATTAGTCAGCATGAATTACTGTTAGCATGCCTGCCACATTGTATGAGGCCGACCAGAAGTGGGTCACTTAGGCTTCACGGTTAGGGTCTTGTGAAATACCTTTCATTCCCATGGTACATTATTTTCACTGGGAGTTTTGAAATCCCAGAAATATCCCTGGAAACCCCCTCTGGGGAGCAATTTGGCGGGACACCAGTGCCGTGGGTGCCTGCCCCAGAAGGACGCTTCTCCTCAGCAGGCTTTCGTGGCCTGAGCAATCCAGACCTTGGCCATGGCTCCCCTGGGCCTTCCGCGCGCAGCGCACGTGGGCCCGGGCTTTGACGCTGGCATTTCAAAGGGCACTTAGGAAATTCTGAGAAGCCCCACGGATTAAGATAAATGAGGTTTTATCGGTGAAACAGGCTTTTCATTTCTTGTTATCGATTTTCATGTTTTCACATCTTCAGATGCGATTTGCTAGCCCAGGGCCGCATTCCAAGACACACAAACGTCATTAAGGCCACCCTTTTAAAGAGTGCCATGTTTTATTGAGGCGGACAGGACAATAGATAAATATTTAATCTGTTGCACATTGGCTTGGTATGGGAGATGGGGTTGGGGCCGTGCGACTCAGAGCCTCTCACATGTCTTCCCGGAAACCCTGACAATGGCCTCGCCAACTGCCCACAGAAACACAGGGCCCGCCCTTGGCAAACACTTGCCAGTGTTTCTGAAAAGCAGCTCCTGGAAGCCTTTTCCACTCCAGCTTCACAGCTTACCCCATCGTTCCTCATTCATCATGATTTTGGAGAATGCACACTCTCACGGAACCGGGGGCAGTTGGCTTAAAATAATGGGCGGTAACAATGGTGACCAGCGAGCATGCGCTAAGCCGGGTTCCCGAGGCCATGGAGCCCTCCTCGCGTCGTCCACGCTCTGAGTCAATGGGGTGCCCTCGTGGGTGCTTGCATCCTCTGTGCTGTCCCTGAGCCTCAACTTCCTGCATCGTCAGTTCTTGCAGCTCATCCCCATAACATCCGCCCCTCTCACGTTGGAATTGCTTGGTCCAGACCTGTGACCAGGTCCGTGATTGCCTGTGAGAGACCGAGCTCACCAGCAACCACCCTGACCAGGGGAGCCGCCAGATTTCTTTCATTCATAAAACTCACCTATCTGGAGTAAATGGCTTCCTGACCTGCATGCCTTTGGTGCTCTTTGTCAATAAGACGCAGAGCTTTCTCTCCCGTTCTCTTCATGACGATTCCCATCCCCACAAGATGAGTATGCCCTGGCATTGCTGAGCGGGACACCAAACACCATAGGACAACAGGAATCTGTCAGCTCCCTGGGCCAGGCCCCAAACCACGCATGATCAGAATGCAATCACATCGGGGAATTCTTGTGGCATTCTTATTCTGAGTTCGGCCCCTTGCCATGCGCAAAAGGAGATCGGAAAGTAGAGGGTCCCTCCCCACATGGATTCCTCCATCCCGACGGAGGTGGGCCACAGATGCAGCTCATTTAAAATAATACGGTGACATGACAAGATAGGACCAGATACCTCTGAGTTTCCCTAGGTAGATTCTCCCAGAAAATAACCCAACCCCAGCTGCCATGTAACCTTTAGGGGCCTCCGCCACCAGGAGCACTGATGTCACGTACCATACAGATTTGCTGCTGCAAGAAAACACACAACTCACCCTAAAGCCAAATGGAGATTTAGGGTCACTTGTCTAAAGTCATACTTGTTGCTGAGAAATCACGGTCTTTATTCTGCAAACAGCCAGTCAGGCCCCCAAAATCCAGGCTGGGCTCCATTGCCAGTCACTTGAACACTGTCCTCGCACTCAAAGCTTCCTTACCTCTCCAAGTCACCCTCTGCTCGGCCCCACTGGTGGACATTTTCATTCTTGTTCCCCAGCGTGGAATTGCTGCAGGAAGTCACAGAATGGCCACTTGTCCGTGCCTACCTGCTTCCCAGACCCCTCCGCCTACTTCCTCCCTGCACTAGGTCTTCCCCTCTTCCTTTACCAAGAAATCAAAGCCGTTCACTTCTTGTGTTTTCCATAGCATCCCAACATCTCACTGCCTCTCCCTTCTTCCCGCCCCAGTTCCCAGGCTGCCCCTCCTCCGGGACCAGCTCCCTTCTCCTCCAGCATCTGGACTTTTGCTCCAAACCATGCAGATTTCTACGGTGAAAAACCACTTGCACTTGAGCCAGCTCTCCAGCCAATTCCACCGTCTGCCCCGGTTCACGTTTTCCCTGGGACACTCTCCTGGAAGGATACAGATCCACTTCCTCGCTTCCCCCTTTCTTTTATGACCCCTAGAATCCACTACTAGTTTTTCAGCAGCTGAACTTGCTCTCAGCAGGGTCAGCTCTTCACACACGGGGCTGGCCCCGACCCCTCTTCTGCTGGCCCTGCAGCATCTGACCTTGCGGTCCACCACCTTCTTCCAGGAACGCAGCTACAAAGGTCATGCACACACCACACTTTTCCTCTTCTCTCCCGCTCTCTGGCTGCTGCTCTGTTGGCTCCTAGGTGGGCTTTTTTCCATCTCCCTGGCCCCCAAATGTGAATGCTGCCTAGGGCATCCTCCATACTTCTGTCTCTGCCTGGCTTCACTAGGGCCTGTCTCCACCCCAGCCCCGACATGTCACCTGACTGGTTGGGCATTTCCAGCCTCACATCCCCCTGAATGGGCTACTGCATTAGCCCACTTAGCACAGCCGAACACACCCACGCTGCATTTTTATCCTCCCCATATCTGCTCCTTCTTTAGACATCCCTTGTCTCTTCCAGAAGTGCCGTCTCCTTCCCAGGGGCTCTCAGATGCACAAAGGAGTTCTGAACTTTCTGCTTCCCCTCCTCTGATCTTCCCCTCCACCACAGCCAATCCGTTCTACTGATTGCTTCATCAACCACGTGTTTTGCACTGCTCTCCTCTTCAGGCCCCGAGTGTTCCCCTAATTAAGGCCTCATCCCCTCATGCCTGGACATTGCAATGCCCTCTTAACCAGTCTCCCTTTGGGCTTATCCATCCTGCATCTGTTCCCTGCCTCCGTGTCTTGAAACCCAGCTCAGATCATCTGGCCTCCTCTCCAGTAATCCCAACAGGGGTACTTACTGAGCACTTGCAGTGTGGACCTTCTACAGATAATCCCATTGAGTCCTCTCTGCAAGACTGTGAGGCACATACTGTTATCATCCTCGTTTTACAAAGGGAAAAATAAGGGCCCAGAGATTCAGGACTTGATACAGGTTACGTGCCTCGTGGGTGCCAGAGCTGGGCTGTGAGCCCGGCCAGCCAGGATCTAGCGTTTGGGTTCTAACCTCTTGAACTTAGTAGGTCTTCCTCGGCTCCCTCGGCAGTTTGCCTGTCCGTAGACCAGAATTCCTTTGCCTGCTCAAGGCCTCTAGAATTCGCGTCTCTGCTGCCTGACCAATCGCTAACTCTTTGCATCCAGACAGACCCGTCTGTTTGCCAGAGGACCTCTGTTTCCTGCCAGCAGCTGTTCTCCTTTGCCTTGTTTTTAAAAGGAATTCCTGAAGCAACCAGGCTCTGACTGATAAGGCTGTCATTCATTTATTCAATACAGATTTAAACATTGCCTGTGCCACCAGACACCATGCGAGGTGCAGAATACTGCAGAGAACGAAACCGCCGTGGCCTCATCCCCATGTGGATACGGTCGAGTGACTTCCAAGCCCTGCTACTGTCCTCTGACCCCCGATTCAGACCCTGCACGGAACCGAGCTGCATCTCCTCCCCTGCTTCTGCTCTGCGTGACCCCCTCCGGCCACAGTCCCTGCTAAGCTCCTGCTAGGGAGTTAGGGGGCTCAGACCCCCTTTGCTTGCCAAAGCTGAGGGTGTTTCCAGGGGACAGATGCTCCCTCTCAGGAAAGCTCAGCTCCAAGCCCCTTTGTGGTCAGGAGGCGGTGAGTCAGAGAGGAGATCCAGAGGTCAAGCAAAGACTTGAGAAAAACTTGTTGGGCGGCCGCCTTGTGTCAGGCACAGGTTGGCTTTTGCAGAAAACTGGGCAAGCAACCTCTCCGGGAGGGGCAGCTGTCGTCCCTATTTTACAGAAGAGAAAACAGAGGTTCACCAGCTGGGACTCAAACCTGGTTCTGACTCTGAAGTCTTTATTGTCCCCACAATTCCCTGCTGCGTCCAGACTCCTAGCATCCTAGATTCCTGGGGCCACACAGGCTAGAGACTGGGGTCAAGCTCAAGATCAGCGGGGTTGGATTCCAACTGTGAATCAGTGTTCCTTTTCACATCTCAAATACTGTGCTTCCTCTTGACTTTATTTAATGTATTTAACTAGTTAGTTGGTTGGCAGAGGGGGAAAGGTACAGTGTTCCTTAACCCACTGGAAGAAACTCTGAATGAAGAAAGATTTAACAAAACCTCCAAAGGTCCATTCTGTGTCTTTTCTTGCCAAACACTTGGTTATTTGGGGTGCTCTGGGAAGGGGCACAGGTGTTACTGGCTGAGGGAGCCTCGCTTTCTCTCCCTCAAAGACATGGCCTGCCTATGCCCTGGACTGGGAACCTGGGGCAGAAAAGTCCAGCCTTGGGCAGAAAAGCAGGAGACAGGCGGAGCATGAGGCTTGTGTCTAGAGGGATGGGAAGGGCGTGGGGGCTAGGAGAGCTGAGCACTGCTGTGCCCAGGAGAGCAGCCAGAGCTGCTGACGTCTTACAGGTGAGGCTCCCACAGGTTGGACCCAGCTCAGGCAGGGGGACTCCAGAGGTAGGGCTGAGCCCAGGAAGTAAGCAAGGCTTGAGACCAGAGGGAAGGGGCATCATTCACAGAGCGGACTAACCAACTGGCCTCGTCCCCCCCGCCCCCACCGGGAGCAGGGGCGGAACCACAGTGCAGGGCAGGGGTGGAGGCAGGAGCTCAGCCTGGGAGCTGGACAAAAGAGCCAGGGAGGAGGGCGCTGCCATACAAGTGCGCAGGCGCTCCAGCTGGACGCTGGGTCTTTAGCGACCAAGCCTCTCCAGGGCTGCCCAGCGGCTGCCTGTGAGCCCTCCCTCTACCCCTTTGGGGTGGCTCCTGCATCTGCTTCAGGGAATGTGTGTGGACCCAGCAGCAGGGAACCGAAGAAGCGTGGTGACAGCCATCCTGGTGCACAGACCAGGCTGGGCCACCCTGCTGAGAGCACGTGCCACGGTTCTGTTGTCCTGGCCTGTGCCCATGTGTGAGCAGACTCCACTGGAAGTCTCTGCTTCCTCCATTCACAACCAGGATTACTCACACTGGCCTCTGCATGAATGCTGTTTGTAAGGTGAAGGTGCCACGATGATGCATATTTACAACAACTCCATGAGATATTTCAAAATGGAATTCCAGGGGAAAGCAAGCAAGCCCCCGAGCAGCCATCTTCTTCGACATTTTCCCCGGAGTGTCAGGGAATCAAGTAACACTGACCCAGGATCGACCCAAGCAAGAGTGTACAAGCACGTGTTTTGGGTACAGCCAGAAGCCCCGGGAACTTCCATTTAGAGCATAGCACCTGGGCTCAAGGCCTGGCACTTGTAGCTGTGTGCTGTTGGGCAAATCACTTTACCTCTCTGAGCCTCTTTCTTTGTAGTGAGATATAAGGGGGACCTGTCCCATGTTCAGTACAGGGCTTGGTTCCGCTTGCCTGACTCAGGAGTCTCCTTCCCCCCCTCACCCTCTTTGGGCTTGAGGCTATGCTCCAATTCTCACAGTAACCATCCCAAACTGAGCAGGACCATTGTATCACCCAGCGCTTGTCGAGGGGACTGAATGAGAGTGTTGCTGTGGACATTGGGTAAAGCGGAGAGTTCCATGTCAGATATGAATTCTTACTGCTGTTATTGCTCCAAGCACGGGACCAGAGTCAGCAAATAGCATCATGCTTACTCTGCTACACAACTATGGCAGACATTACTAATCAATCTGGCAAATCCAGCACTCTTCCTGGCCAGTGATGTCTGCAGTGGAGCAGCAGGGAAGTGGAAATATAGAAAGGAAAGCTATTGGCCATTGTGCACAGAGTTTATGGCTTAGGATACCAAAGCGGGGCTCCCAATAAGTGCCTGAATGCTAATCACTAGCCCTGTGTGGGTCAGATGCTCACCCCGGGTCAATTAGCTGCATGTGGGGATGAGGGCACGAGGCAGAATCTGTAAGAAGATAGTAGCTACCATTCAAACTCAAGAGAAACAGCTGCTAGAAAAAAGCATGTTATTCTACCTGGATTTTTATTCTCTAGTAAAGCTACTACCCTAGGTTCTCAGGGGTACCAAGCCATGTGAGAGATGAGCAGAAAAGCCAGAGACGTTAAGTGGTGTGGCCAAGATAACCTTTTAGAAAGGGCTCGAACTACCAACTTCGGTTTCTATGCTTTTTACTTTAGGGCAGGCAGCAAGGTTTGCAAACACCCATGCATTACTCAGCCAGCCTCACAGAGGCCCAGACCCTACAGCCAGAGTCCAGCCCTGAAAAGTGAGACCCAGGGAGCCCTTGGCCAGGATCTAAGCACTGAGAAGCAACCACAATGAAATCCAGAAGGCTCTTTAGAGAAGCCTGAAGTTTGGGAACAATCCCGCTAAGTCATAAATGCTTCAAATTCCTCAGCTTTTGCCTCCAGAATTTCTGGCAGCCCCGTGCAGAGGGCGAGTGTTCACAGACAGACGCTGATTCTCCTCTGCTGGGGCAGGCCGGGCCAGGCCAGCTCCGAGACCAGGAAGCCAGCACACCAAATCTCTCCTCTAGAAACGTCCAGAGGAGGGACGGGCTGTTGCTGGGGGTGCTACGGCACCCACCCAGATCCCTCTCAGGACCTGGCACTGATCCCCTCCTTCTCCCCAGCCTCCCCCAGGTGTTTCCACTGCACCAGCGGCCTCAGCCAAGGAAGCCTCCCCACCCCAGGGACACAAGGACCGGTACCTTGCTTCCATCCATCCAGGGCGTCTCAGCGCTCCGGCGAGAGGGCTGAGTCCTTCGGGCAGGCGCCTGGCAGGTTGGCTTCTCGCCCCGGCCTCACCGCAGCTGCCTCCTCCTAGGGGCTGAAACTCACAGCTGTGGGTCCTGTGAGCTGTGCTCCCAACAGGCGTAGCCCATGCACTCATAGGTGCTCCTGCCATTGCACCCTGTCTGCCTCGTGCAGCCACCCCGCAACTCCAAGCCCGCTGCGGCCAGGGCACCGAGAAATCACCGCACCCAGCCCCGCCGGCTCGCAGGCGGACAGCCCGCCCAGGGCCACAGTGCTGCCTGGTGGCTAAGCTGGGCCCAGGGGCCTCTGACCTCACGGCCCTCTGCTTTCGTGGGAAGATATTCAAGTCGCTCACATGCTTGACACCCACTCTGTCTGTAAGCATTTCTCCTCATCTTCACGAGCCCATAAGGAAGGGGTCATTAGCATCACATTCTGCAGATGTCGTAAACGAGCTGCCCGAGGTTGCACAGGAGAGCGTGAACACCTTCCTTTCTACTCCAGCCTTCCAGCCTCCCACCCAGAGGTCAAGGGAGCCCAGCTGTTGCAGCCTCCTGGGGCACAAAGAAGGGCAGAGAAAGTTTGAAAGCAGGCCTGCAGGGGCAAATGGAGACTATCCACACACCCTCTCTGAAAACATTTTCTTATCCAAAAAAGAGGAAACAATACCTGTCCTGCTTACCTCCAAGGAAGCTGTGAGGATCGGACAGGAGGTTCAGGCTGCAGGGGAGGGGGACTGGGTGACTTCTGAAGACCTTGCCGCTCTCAGAGCCTAGGATTCTCAGCAAATAAACCCACTAGGAGGAAAGACTGAGCAGAGCACCTGGGACAGAGGAGTCTGGGGCAGCTCAGCAGAGCCAGTCTGGAGCCACAGCAGAGGTCAAGGCTGAGTTTGAGCTTAAGCAGCCACCAGAGCAGCAGCCAACCTCCTTAGGAGACCGTGGGTGTACGGGAAAGTATAGGTGGGGTTAGAAGGTCAGGTTCAAATTCTGGCTTTGCCCCCTTACTAGCCGTATAAGGAAAGGTCCTAAATCCTTCCGTCTTAGTCATCCTGAACTGTAAAAATGGGAATAAACTCTCAGAGGCTTGTTATAAGGATTAAATTCGAAGAGATGATATGTCACCATGCCTGGCATACGAGGCATTCTCCTGAAATAGGGAGAAAGGGCTCTTCCCTTTCTTAGGGACACAGGCCATGGGAGGAAACAGCACAGCCGTAATGAGAAGCGGTGGAAATAAAAGTGAAAAAGCAAGAGAGCTCAGTATGGGTTGCCTGTGAAACCATTCGCCAAAGGAGGTTTGGGAAAGTCCGCAAGAACCCCAGAAATGCTATAAAACAGGTAACACGAGACTGTAGAGTGACCCGATGTGACCGTCCACAAATGACTCAGCCTGGGGTGGAACAGAACTGTCTGTGGTCCAAAGCACGTACCAGCCCAAGCCCCAGGTCCCCCTGGCAGCCGGCTCATTATGTCTCCATGACCACATGTTTCTTCAAAGGGCATCCAGTGGCTTCCAGGTACCCCAGCGGTTGGGACAGGCATAGAAGGCAAAGCCTGGAGCGTGCACTGTCCTCTGGGTGAGGAGCTGGCTCCTCATTCGTTGAATGGACAGAGCCTGCGGTTCCAGATTCAGCCCCCGCTGCTCCCTGAGTCTCCTTCTGTCTTCTCTCATCTGCAGAATAAAAGTGATAATGGTCTCCCAGAGGACTCAGAAAGAGCACGGGGAACATGGAAGAGAGGATGCACCCGAGCGTGTGGCGTGATCCAACACCTGTGCCACTGCTCACAGCGCTCCCCGAGGCAGCTGCCGCGGAGAAGCCACAGCGGAGAGATGACTTCTCCTATCAAAGGCCCAGGGAAGAGCTAACTCTTGCCCAACCTGGAGCAGGAGGGAGCACACATGGATTGGAATTGAGAACACAGACATCCAGGCCCCCAGACTCTGAGAGCCATGGTCATGGAAAGAAAAGGAGCTCCCTGCCCCCTTCCTACTCATTGTCGAGAAAAATGACATCGGAGTTAGATTGGTTCCTTTCTGGTGTGCTTCTTGGGTCACCAGCTCCCAGAACAATTCCTGGCTCATTGCCAGCACTCAGGAAATGCTTGTGCTGTCATTCCTCCATAGGGTGTCCTGGCATCCGCACCCAGGAAGACACAGTCTAATATTTGTGCCCAACTCTTGGGAGGATTCCTTCCTTCTGGAAGCAGCCCGGACCTAATGTCCTCGACAACACCAAAGCTCCAGGTGCTAGCACCTCTTAAAGGAGAGAAGATTAAGCATCCCAGGCCCAGGATCTCTTGAACTCAGTCCTGGAGTCAGAAGGGGCAGTCTGGACCTTCCTGTGTGTGGCCTCCTTTCCCCACGTCCTATGCCCCATCCTTCCTACTCCAGCTCTCTGGATCCAGATGACAAGAGGCTGTTCTTCCGCAATTCCTGACCATCACAGCTGCTCTGGATGCTGGGCCAGGATCTGGGGCTCCAAAAAGGCCTAAGATTCGATCCCTGCCCTCAAAATGCTATCCTGGCACCTGTCAATTAGTGTGGGTGGGAACAGAAGGTACACAATAGGAGTAAATTTTGAAAGAAGAGCAGGAGTTCGGTCATGAAGGACCGCAAATATCACTCTGAAGGACTATCCTTGTCCCCCTTTCAGGGCCAGGAGAGGGTCTCTGAGGTTGTCCAAGCGGGGAAGGGATAGGATCGGGTGTGCCCGTGCAGAGAGACACAGAGGGGCCCCACCTGCTCTCTGAGCCCATGGCTCCCTAGCCAGCAGAGCCGTGCCTGGTCAGCTTCTCCAGGCCACAGAGTCCAGGTGCCAGGCTGGCTTTGCCCTTGCTCTGTGACTCACTTCAGCCCCAGGCCCCTCACCTCTCTTGCCAGCATGACCAGGGAATTTGAATGGTCTTGTTGAATCCTTAGAAGTCCCCTAGACTTCACAGTGTAATACAAATGTTAGAGCACTGGCTTAGAGACAGGTGAATTGGGTCTGAGAGCCAAATTTCCTCTCTGAATGACTTGAACAGGCCAGGACCGCTTTCTGAGCTGGGGTCCATTTCCATAGGATAGCCGTGCTCATTGCTGTGAGGGTACAATGATATCATGTGTGTCAAGGCAGGTAGTGTGTGGCCTGGGGACCCAGAAAGAGGTCAATTCGTGCTCGCTGAATGTGAACCCGACTAGCAGTTCAGGCTGGGGTCTCTGTAGGAGGAAGCCCAGCCGGGCCCAGCCCAGCAGGAGAACAGTTCCCTAGCTGGGAGATTCCAGGGATCACCAGTATTCTGAGACCATATCAGGCAGTCTTCTGACCCCTCTGCTGTCCCAGGGGGTTGGGAGGGGCCGGGGCTCCACTCCAAGGGTTTATAGGCTATTAATAGTTGGTGGCAGTGGGGCTCCAGGCCACTGTCCAAGGGACTCCTCTTTCTCCTCTGCTCTCAGCTGTGCTGCTCTTTAGAAACACTTAGAGTGGTGTTAGTTGGAAAAGTAGGGAAAAGAGCATGAAATCTTGCCTGGAGAAGACCACCACTTTCCCCAAATTGTTTCCCAACAACTGTCTTTATATTTCATTTCTCTGTTTCCAGTAAGGTGAACAAAAGCCTTTCATTTCTGCTTTTTGTTTTGGGCTTTTTCTTGAAAGAAAGTAAGTATCTATAAATAGGAGTTCACATGGAAAGGCACTTTGACGGTGTTCTATTTAATCCTTATCCTGAGGTAGGGGCTACTTTTATCCCCATTTTGCGGGTAAGAAAACTGAGTTTCTGAGAGATTATGTGATGCAGCCAGAGCCGCAGGGCTGTAATGGAATCACCAGGATGCACGTCAGGATGTCGCCCTCCACGCCCTGCTCCTACTGCCCCCCACTGCCTGCCACCTCCCTGGGGAACTCCGTCCAGGGGCTGCGCAGAGTTCGTCTCTGCAGAGCGCAGGCGCAGAGAACTCCAGGGTGGGAAAGGCCCTGCGGCATTTCCCACACAAGGCAGGAACCCCTCCCACAATATTCCTGGCGGATGCACGCCCTGTTTCCCGGAAGAGGAAGCGAGGGGAACCAACATTAACAAGGCCAGGAAGGAGCATATTATCTAGGTGGCATTGGCATGCAAAAAAACACAAGTTCTGACCTGACTGGACTAAACCATAAGGAAAGCTCATCTGTGTAACAAGAAGTCCAGCACCGGTGAATTCAGTGGCTCCATGATGTCATCAGGGCCCCAGGTTCTTTCCCACATTCGGCTCGGCCCCGGTCAGGGGATGTGTGTTTCTCCACAAGGGCTCGCAATGGCTGCTTCCTTTCCAGGCATCATAGGCAGCCTCAGCAACAGCCAGAGGAGAGTGGAGAGGTTTTTTGTGGGTTTTTTTTTTTTGGGGGGGGGGGGTGTTTTGTTTTTTTTTTTTTTTGGGGGGGGGGTTGTTTGTTTGTTTATCCTGTGTGGCATCCTTTAGTGATGTTCCCTCCTCGTGTCTCCTTGGCCAGGATGGAACCTCATGGCCACCCCGAAGCCACTCACAGGCAAAGGGAATGAGATCACCAGGGAGACTGGCCTAGAGAGTGAGGATTGCGCCTCCCTGACTCATGGAGAGGAGGTCTGGAACCCTAAGTACAACCAGGGTTCTGTTTGCAAGGAAAAAGGAGAGGGTGGCTTGGGGGAGCTGACTCTCTCTGACCATGGGAGATGCTGTTTTCTCAAACTTGGGGGTGAAAACCACCGAGATGGAGAACTCCATGATTTGACTTCTTATCTATTGGATTTTGTCCCTCCTCTCATGCACTGCTATAATCCCAAGAGGGCCCGAAACCATGCTTTACACGTAGGTGGTGCTCAACTAACCAGTTCGGTTTAATGCAACAGACATATAGGCGTTGCCTCCTATGTACCAAGCGGTTTGTAGTGCTCTGGAGATACAAAGATGGCCGACACAGTGCCTCTACCCTTAAGCTTACCATCTGGTACCTTGTAGTTATCATCATCATTATTAAATAATACTATTCTTGTTATTTTCAACCAACATTTACTCAGCACACATAATATGCTAAACATTTTGGAAATATATAACTTTCCTGCCAGGGCTCGGGATAATTTTTATATCCTGTTTGGCAGATAGGAATGCTTAGGGACTACGGTCTCGTGTTACCTGTTTTATAGCATTTCTGGGGTCCTTGCGGACCTTCCCAAACCTCCTTTGGGGGACTGGTTTCACAGGCAACCCATACTGAGCTCTCTTGCTTTTTCACTTTTATTTCCACTGCTTCTCATTACGGCTGTGCTGTTTCCTCCCATGGCCTGTGTCCCTAAGAAAGGGAAGAGCCCTTTCTCCCTATTTCAGGAGAATGCCTCGTATGCCAGGCATGGTGACATATCATCTCTTCAAATTTCGACAAGCAGCCCTCCCTAAGTCTGTCATTTTTATACTGTACCCACCCACCTCTACCTTCGCTCATCTGGGTTTCAGTTCCTCCCTTTTGTTCACCTTAGTTTTTCTTGTCCCAGTGTCTTTTCCTGGACTCTAAATAAGGCCTTCTTGCCCATAGCCAGTGCTTTAGCCTAGCAAGAACCAGCAGAGGCCTGAGATTCAGGCCACAGTCAGGTTCAAATCCAGACACTTCTACGCACCGGCTGTGAGTCCTAAGGTAAGAGACTCAATCTTTCTAAGATCCAGTTTTCTCTTTAGTAAACTAGGGATGATAGTTCCTACTTCATAGTGCTGTTGGTGGATTGAGTGGGCCCTTTCATGTAGGAAGCCTGGCATATCATCAGATACACAATCCCCAGCAGTCAGCACCACACCGTGTAGCCCACCTAAGTAGACTCACCAGTGCTCAATAGAGGTTTCTTGAATTAATCTGAAATAAACATTTTCTAGATTTCCAGGCTGTCCTGGAAGGGTTTCCTCCACCACCCCTACCTTGGTTTCAAAAAAAAGAAAAAAAAATCAGAAGCGGGGCGCCTGGCTGGCACAGCTGGTGGAGCATGAGACTCTTAATCTTGGGGTTGTGGGTTCAAGCCCCACATTGGCTGTAGAGATGACTTTAAAATTTTTTAAGAAATTAAAAATTAAAAAAAAATCAGAAGCTTGAAAGTGGAGGAGGGACTGGAGAGAGGGCAATGAAGTAAGCCGGATGCTAGAAGCCCGGATTGCCTTTGGCTCACTCTGGATTTGAGGGAAACCTGGAATTACTGCGATTTCATCACAGCAGCTGGTCCAAGATAAACCTGCCAGAACCACTCAGAGGCCAGATCTGGATTGCAGTGATAGCTGGGGCCTGCTGAGAAGCAAGGAAAAACTATTTATCTGACATTTTTTCAACCCCAACCAAGAATTTTCTTTGGCTCGAGATGCCGCTGGGACCGGTTTTCATTTGCATGGAGCTCATTTGAGGATCTGCGCCTCTGACGGTGGAGACTTCTTAGAAAGACTTCCATTTCCCTGCCTCCTTTCCACGTGTGCCTTTCTCATGATTCACAAATAATTACCCATCCAGGAAAACTAATCCCTGAGTCTTATTTGTGCTGGATTGTGCCAGAACCTCACATATAGGTTCTCTGTGATTCAGCTCCACACACAGTCTGTGCGGGCCTAAGCACCAGCAAAGATGGCCGCCAGAGAACATTTGCCCTCCTTCCAAATTGGCAGCCTTCATCTCATTGAAGCCATGTTAACTGATGTGGCACATTTTAATACATTTCACTGTCTCAAGCTGTGGCAGCAAATTTAGAGAGCGAATCTTCCTAACAGCTGCTCCTAGAGTGGCTGTCTGGAATCTCTACATCCTTGACCCATTGGTGCCAACCAAAGAAAAGCTTGTCCATGTATTATATATCGGGGGGGTGGGGTTAAGACAATCCTGTCTGAACTAAAATGCCACTATTCTTATAATACTATTATGAAGACTCTGCACTTTTCAAACAGGTAGCATTTTGGGAGTGGTATAAATATTCTAGGAATTAAAGTAGTGAGTTTTTTTGAGAAAATCATCCAGAATGTATCCAATCAGATCAGCATTATCTGCTTCCAACCAGACACTTTATTCCGATGATATTGCCTTACAATCCTGTTGCATATCTTTGGTTTTTCGTCCTTAGTCAAATCTGGCACATGGATGGTCTTGGCTGCATTGTTGCCATAGCCAAAGATTAGAAACAAATGTTCATTGATAGGGCACTGGCTAAATCAGTTATGATACATCCAATCAACAGAATGGCATACGATCATTAAAAAAAAAAAAGTGATGATCTGAAAGAGCACCTTCACCCCAATGTTTATGCAGCAATGTCCACAATACCCAAACTATGGAAAGAGCCCAGATGTCCATTGGCAGATGAATGGATAAAAAAGATTGTGGGATACATATACAACGGAATATTATGCAGCCATCAAAAAAGAACTCTTGCCATTTGCAACAACATGGATGGAACTAGAAGGTATTACGCTAAGTGAAATAAGTCAATCAGAGAAAGACAATTATCATATGATCTCACTCATACATGGAATTTAAGAAACAAAACAGAGGATCATAGGGGAAGAGAGGAAAAAATAAAACCAGAGAAACCAGTGGGGGAGACAAACCATAAGAGACTCTTAATCAGGAAACAAACTGAGGGTTGCTGGAGGGGAGGAGGTGGAGGGATGGGGTAACTGGGTGATGGACACTAAGGAGGGCATGTGATGTAATGAGCACTGGGTATTATATAAGACTGATGAATCACTGACCTCTACCTCTGAAACCAATAACGTATTATATGTTAATTCATTGGGAAAAAAATGAAAAATAAAAATAAAATTTTTTAAGATTTTATTTATTTATTTGACAGACAGAGAGAGAGACAGCCACCAAGAGAGGGAACACAAGCAGGAGAAGTAGGAGAGGAAGAAGCAGGCTCCCAGCGGAGCAGGGAGCCCGATGCAGGGCTCGATCCCAGGATCCCGTGATCACGCCCCGGGCCGAAGACAGACGCTTAAAGACTGAGCCACCCAGGAGCCCCCAAAATAAAAAAAATTCTTAAAAAGTGATTCACCAAGAATAATAAGTATTACTATGAAATAATCCCCAAGAAATATAGTGAATAGTTAAATCTGGAAATACACAAGATCCTGGTCATACCGATCATCTCTGGGAGGAGAACCAGGGGCAGAGGAAGAAGTTTTTGTCATTTTCGTACACCCTTGAGTTTTGTACCTTGTGTTACCCATATACACGATGATAAACTGGTCCATTTTTCAAAACCGCATTCAGGGTCTAGCCTGAAGAAAGATGGTCCAACTAGCTATATCATCCAAACAGAATCACAAGAACTCTCATTTGCTGAGCAATTACTCTGTATCGGCCTCGTGTTAGGGCTACTTACACATTTCATCTGATTTTCCCTTCAAAGCGATCGTATGAAGTAGATTTTACCGTCTTCATTTTAGAAACGAGGACACTGATGCAACGAGCTTAGGAAAGTTGCCTGAGGTTACACAATCACACCAGGCAAACCTGGGATTCAAACCTCGGTCGGGCTAACTTCTTCCACTGGTCCCTGAGGACCTTCTCCGATCAAACACTCAATGAGACTACATCTCCTTGTTCTGTCCCCAGGGCCTGGCAGAGTGCTTGGCACACAGGAGGTGTCTAATACATGCTGCACGAATGATAAGCAGAAAGCAAAACAGTGAGAGCAAGACTCAGCCAGTAATTCCCTAAAAGGGATTTTATACATGTTTGAGCATCTTGGAATTGCAGGCTAATGTCCCACTGAGATTACTTGGAAGGCAACAACCTTTATTTAGATGGCTCTATTCTGCTGTGTTTGCTTTAAAAAAAAATAAAATAGAATAAGTTAGTCACGTTGTTTTTAGTCACACCTCACAAAGCCTCATTACTTCAAAATGCCTTTCTGATGGAAGATGATTTCACAACAAGGAGAACCAGAGAACGTGGTTTTCATTAGGCTACCTTTAAAAACAGCTGTTTTTCAGATGGGATCATACGAATAAATAAATACTTCTCTTCTGTTTTATCTTCTGTGTTTCTTTAGGACTGTTCGAAAAGGCCAACAAGCTTGACCATTCATTGCAGGGTGAGTTTGGGACCCAAACAGTTAAATAACCAGCCAATTTGGCTTCCTTGCTGCCTCCCAGCCACGGAGATGAATGGAATGTTCATGAGGTCGCTTGGCAGGGGGCCACATTCCTATGGGAACGTTGCAGCAGTGAGAGCTTTGGGACACGAAGAGGCAAATGTGTGGGAGTTGTGGAGCAAACTGCAAACGATCCAAAGTCTCAGAAAAATGCATGGAGCGCCATTGGTCCAAGGATGCTTTGCAGAGGACCAGCAAAGTCTCCGCCTTCGCTCAGATTGAAAATAGAGACAGGAACTGGCCTGTCCAGTTCTTTCCTACAGCTGCCCAGGCCTTGAATGGTACGAGCCACTTCCAGCACCGCTGCGGATATGAGTTCATTAAAAGAATCTCATCAAGGAGTCCCACTTCTTCAGCTGATCTTCAGATTCCGTTCCGCTTTCTATTTTCCAAAGAAAATGACTTGAGGGGAATTGACCCAATCCCCCCCTCCGCCCCTCCTTTCCCCTGCCCCACCCTGCAGCTGTCCCTAAGGACTCAAACCCAATGCACTTTTATGCTCCTCAAGGGCTTCCTTGTACCCTTTAACACGCACTCCAGAGACCAGGTGAGTTACTAAACTCCCACATGACAGCTCCCTCGGGCCTTTAGAAAGGCTACATCTGATCGGTGATGATGATGATGATGGAAGTCGGACTTTCCCTTTAAAATTAGAAACCTAGGATCTTCGCAGTCACCCTCACAGAGCCGCTCACAAGAAATTTTCTTATCATTACATTAAAAAAGAAGCTCGAGCCTAGCGACTTCTGTGTGTACCCCAAAATATCTCTGGTACCAGTCATCGGGAGAAAATTCCAGCTCTGAGGAGGGAGCCCTGTGTCCTAATTTCCCTCCCCACGCGGTAGCATTGGTACCAGGGAGTGGTAGCACTTGAAGACTTCTCTGTAGTAACTCGGGCTGTTGAGAAAAGACTTTGTGTCATCCCAGCACCATTAAGCTAGGATATGGAAGGAATGGAATGGAGACATTGGAAGCTGTTTGCAAAATGACCATTCCATATCCAAAGGCTAAGAGACAAACCAATAGGTCACTGGCTTTGTTAGTGAGGTCTTACCTAATTAAGGCCACTGGAGGCAAAAGTAGCCGTCTCTCCCAAAGCCAAGGAGCCAGGCTAAGAAGCTTACAAGGAAGGGACCACTTTGGGAAGAAACTGTAGGATCTAGGGAGGGAAACAGCATCCTGACTTTGTTGGTACCACAGGGCACCAAAACCTTACAAGGCTTTTAGGACCAGAACAGAAAGAATCAAGGAAATAACATGGCATGGGAATGACATCAATGAGCTATAATGATGAAGTCATCTGCTCTGCCCATAATCTGCCTTCCAGGGAAGCTGCATTCCTTTGGCCACAAAAGTAGCCCTTGGCTATAGATTTATCTGAACATAGGCCTTGCTCCCCAGCCCCGAGATAATTGCTCGTAAGTGGACACCTGACCCAAACTGAATAATCAGATTCTCTCTCCGCGGAGTTTAGATTTGGGGTCCAGAGACACTAGACATACCAGTTCATCACTTGAATCGAAGAGATGTAATTTGGCAGCCGTGGGGAAGTCATCTTTTATCCTGTAGATAGAAAAGCCTGAAGCCCCCCTCTGTGGAGAGAGAAGGAGGGGAATGAACTGACCAGGTGAACAGAGAGAGAGCGAGAGAGAGAGACCCCATGAAAGACCCTGAGCCTGGCTCCTAAAGGCATCTTTGTTCAGGCCTGGTCCCATCCTAGGATTCTTCAGGGATCGAATTCTCCACCTATTCTTATAATAATCCCTTTCCCCATTTTCTTTGGTTAAGCTAATATGAGTGAGTTTGGGTTACTTATAACCAGAAGAACATGGCCTAAAGCAGGAGCACAAGAAGGCCCACAGGCCAAGGTAGGACGAGAGGGAGTTCAGGTAAGCTTTGCAAGGTAAGGTTGTTTACCTAAACATCAGGATGGGATTGCAACACTTTACCTGGGCTGGACTGCCTTCCTCAAACCCCAACAAGTTTGTTTTTGTTGCTTTCTTACACAGGTAAGTCACCTACGCTCTCTCTTAGTAAAGTTTGAAACAATGTAAAAGGATATAGAGTAAGTACAGAAGTCTCTTATCCTTACCCAGCCTTAGGTCCTGCCTCCAAGATGACCCTTGCTCGGGCCATATTTTCTGCTAGCTGAAATGCGCTCAGTTGTAAGACACATCCCCATCCGGGAGACGTGAAAAGGCAGAATCAGATATAGCAGTGTGTTGGGTATCTTTCCAAATATTTTCCCAGTATTCCACGTATCTGTCGATTTTTGTATAGCTGTTAGTTTTCATCATTAATAGGTTCATTCTAAGCACATCGTTCTGCGGCCGCCTGAACAACACTTCCAGAGCCTTTGCCTTTTCAGTAGAAGACTTTGTTCCACCACTACTGTATCTCCAGTGCTGAAACAGTACCTGTCCCGTAAGTAAGGACTCAATAGTCAACTAATGAATAACCAGCTTCCTTCGTTCTTCTAATGCCTACAGGTCTTCAATAGTATTTCTTCAACCTTTTTCCCATTAAAGCAACCATTTTGGTTACTTCCAATTTTTTTACCTTTACAAATAATACTGTTGTGAACGTCCTAGCTCCGTTGTGTTTCTGTAACAGCAATACTTATCATGATTGGGTGCTCGCTATGCTAATATAAGCCCATTATATGCACTAACTTACTTAATATCCACAACAGCCATTTGAGGCTAGTGCTATTGTTATCATTCCCATTTTTCAGATAACAAAACTGAGAAAGAGATTGAATGACTTGCCAAAAAAACTCAGGAGGGAATAAGTGGACAGGCAATGATTTAGCCCCCAGGCAACCTTGCTCCCAAAGGCAAGGCCATTTAGATGAATATTCTAAGGTTGAATCGTTATTCTGAGAGAAAGAGCATTTCTCTCCAAAAATTCTGCATCAATTTAATTCACTGTCTCTTCATTTGAGAGTACCCGCTCCCCAACACCCTTGCCGATAATGGGTGTTATGAGTTTTTAAGTCATTTAAACATATAGGTAAAAAAATAATGTTTCATTATTCATTTAATTCGTACTTCCTGGTCTATTCCACCTGCACTCCTACCCACTGATTACTGGCCATTTGTATTTTTCTATGAACCACCTGCTCATTTTCTTTACCCATGTTTTCTGTCCAGTTCTCTGTCTTTTAGTTACTGATTTTTAGGAACACTGAATATTATTACAAATGTGACAAAAAGTTTCACCTTGGCTGTTTTTTTTGGGTTTTTTTGTATGATGCCTTTTGTTACTCAAAAGTTTTTAAAATTTGGTATAATTAAATCCATCAGTTTCTTTCTACATATGGCTTCTGAATTTTGTGTCCTTTCTTACTCATGATGATAAAATATTCTTATTCTTTTCTTCCAACATTTTATTTTTATGTTTAACTCTGTATTCCATCTGGAACCTATTTTAGGACGTAACTTGGGCTCTAACGTTTTAAGTGGAGACCCAATGTCCCTATCACTATTCTTTGATATGCTGTTTGTCATAAATTAAATTTCCATAAATATAAGAGTCTGTTTCTAGACTTTCTATTATGCTTCATTGTCTTAATGCTCTATTCCTGAGCCACAACATGTGTGTAAAGCAGTCAGGCACAGTTGGCACATAAATAACATCAATTAAATTCTTCATCTCTCCTTAACCTCCTTGTATTTTTTTCTTTTTCACAGTTTCAATTTATACATTCATGTCTACATTGCTTTTTATCTATTTAGAATCTTTCACCCTGAATTTTAGGGTACACATCTGACTACCCTAATCTCTAATGAAGTGAGATAACGTGGTCACTTGACCAAGTCACTTTTATAGCATTATAGCTATATATAACATAGCTTGCTCCCAGTCCCATTAAGCCAGCCAATCTCCCCTCATTGATCAGAATAAAAACAGTTGAATTTCTTCTTAGGATTCTTGGAGACGAAATCATTCACAAATCTGCTTGTCAGTCATCCTGCTGGCAGCTGAATGTGAGGTTGTGGGAAAGGATGCAGAGCGGTGATTCCTTCCTATCTTGGCTACATGTGCCGCTTGTGTCCTTTCTGTTCGTTGGGTCAAATGGCATCATTCACGGTCCCCAATGGCCATGTGGCCTGCCACAGAGTCCCACAGATATCCTCACTACCCCTAGGCTCACTGATTCTCACTCAGGCGACCCACATTCCATCCCTGCCCCTTCTCATAGGACTGTCTCTTGAAACAAAGGTGACTCTTCTGTCGCCATATTCCAGTCCAGTTCCAGTCTCCACAGTGTCAATGATACCATGAGGTCCTTCTCAAGTACTGAAGAAGCATATCAAATGTGTCCCATAAGTTACCCCTATACGTTGGTATTTCAATATTTGGGGCCATAATAATCCAGTCCCCATTCCCACTGTTCCTCCGTATAATGCATTAAGGCATCTGGTGAAGAGCATGGCCCTGCAGGTGAGTTGGCTGTGTCTGAACACAGCTGCCCCCCTCAACCAGCTCAGCCTCAAGCTTCTGTCTGCCTTAGTTTCCTCATTTGTAAAATGGGGATGATAATGATGATATACCCATTTTATGGAGTTGTAGTGAGACTCAATGGATGAATGATTCTAAAGTACTCAGAACAACACCTGACACATATAGTAAAGCCCTGGAAGTATTTGCTAAAATAAGTAAAATGATCCATAAAGCCTTTCCTACATTTTCATTAATCTCCCCACATCATTCCAAAATTGATATGTTATTTATGTTTCTCTCTCTTTAAATATTTATGTGAAAATATTTAAATATATCAACTAGGCTCAGAACATATTTTTCCCATCTTCCACAGATTTCTGAGATTGACAATCTCAGAGAAAGAATAGTAGTAAAAATAAAAATAATGATAAAAAAATGTATAATGCCTATATGAAGAAAACTAAAAATCTCCTGAAGGAAATAGAAGATTTGCCTGAGTGGGTAGCAAGA
This sequence comes from Ursus maritimus, assembly GCF_017311325.1. Lineage (NCBI taxonomy): Eukaryota > Metazoa > Chordata > Mammalia > Carnivora > Ursidae > Ursus > Ursus maritimus. The sequence continues at coordinate 1,865,171 of NW_024424786.1, forward strand.
CTCAATATCATAAAGATGTCAATCATCCCTGAGTTAACTTGTAAATTAACTCAACAAAAATTCCAGTAAGGTTTTCAGAATTAAATAGAGACCCTAAAATTTATGTGAAAGACAGAAACAAACATCCTGGAAAAGAAGAGAAATGAGGAGGGAAATATGCTAGCTTTTTACCAAAGCCTAATGTGGTTTTGGTACATGAATTCACAGGCTGACCAACAGAACAGAACAAGAAATGAACCTCTGATGTACAATTAAGGTGACATATCAAACCAGTGAGGAAAAGTGAACTATCCAGTGGAGGTGTTGGGGCAGTTAGTAGTCAGATGGAAAATCCACATATGGTTGATTCTCATTAGCAGTAGTGATATTCTATAAAGACACCACAAACACTAAATTAGCGAATCCTGAAACATGTCCACTGGGGGAAATACAGGGTTAGGTTTCTGCAAGCCTCTGGTCACAACGTTTTCATCAACTGATCAATACACACCTTGTTTTAGGTGTTTCTGTTTAAAGCACCTTGTTAATACACATTGTCTACTCATGGCCTCATGGTCAACAGCACTGTAGCTCTTGCTTGAACAAAGCTTTTCTAAAACACATATTTTCTTCATAAGGCACATCCTAGCCTTCTGGGCTTGAAAACACTAGACAGCACTTCAGTGCTATATTTGGGGGCCACTTTAAACTGAAAAATCACCAACAAATAGTGCAGAGATGCAAAAAATGTGGCACTAAATAGACCACAAAAGAACCCTCAATCACAGTTCAAAAGCTGAAACACGAAGGCAGAGTGTCACCTTGTTCAGCCTCAGCTGGGAACATGCATGTGTCAGGCAACTCAGATTTTTTACAATCCCTGTATGTCGGCAAATGACCGCAAAGCCACTGCAAGTATTAATTTGGGGTTACAATGAATTTTTAGCAAGGAAGTGAATTTATATATACTGTATCTGTGAATAATAAGAATAGACTGTAGTTAGATCCATATCTCACATTATATTCTAAATTCCAAAAGATCAGATACTAAAATAATCATAAGGCAGTAGGAAAATATTGTGATTTTTTTTTTTTAGGGTCTTGGAATGGGGAAGGCCTTTCTAATTAAAACATAAAATCTAAAAAGCCATAAATAAAGACTATTAAATTTGACTACCATAAAAACTAACAAAAACAAACAACGACAACAAACAACTCTAAAGCAAAAAAAGAATTACTATAACCAAAGTCAAATTTAACTTACTAAATAATCAAAATAGCAAAAGATAAATGACAAGGGCAAGATGGTGGAAGAGTAGGGCACCCCCTTTTACCTGGTGCCTTGAGTTTAGCTAGATAACTATCAAACCATTTTGAACACTCATGAACTCAGCCTGCGATATAAGAAAAAAAATAATCTGAAAAGCAATTGCTTTTTGCAAGGTAGGAGGTGTAGAGAAGTGAATCTGAGGAGAGATATTGGAAGATAAATGGAGGGGGAAGGGAGCCTCCATAAGCCAGCCACCGGAAAGTGATATAGCCCTGGAAGGCAAAATAGAACCCTTAGAAATCTGCTCCAGTGAGAGACATCCCTGTCTGAAAGGGGCTCAGGGGATGAAATGGGTGGGTCAGGACCCCAGGAGTCACAGAACTAACAGGGGTATCTGAGCCAATAAAGGACCTAAGCAGCGGCGTGGGGAACCTGGTTACAGTCAGTGAGCCCAGGTGGGGACTATCAGCTTGGGTCGCCATAAACTGCGAGCTAGGCCAGATCAGGTGACCATTCTCCACCTGGGTGTCCAGCAGCAGACTGGAACTCAGGGACTGTCCACCACCTTCCGGGAGTGGCAGAGCAAGTACATGCACCATCCCGCCAGGGCCCTACAAAGGGCAGTAACACATGACACTCAGACTCCCTCTGGGAGGATTGCTGTGGGCACGCACCACTGGAGTCTACAGAGTTTGGCACACACAAAAGTGAAGACCATGTCCCAGAGGGTTTCCTGAAGATAGGGGACTGCGATCTTTCAGCTTTGGGGCTGGAGATCAGGTGCGCCCATTTTTTTTTTTTTTTTTTTTTTTGATCCTCTAAAGAAGTGCGGAAAGCCTTCAGGGAACAAAATCACACAGAGGACCAGCTTACACTGAGCCCAGCCCCCGGCAAGGAGCAGTGCAACTCCACCCAGGCAAGGACACCTGAGAAGCAGCACAGCAGGCCCCTCCCCCAGAAGACCAACTGGAAGAACAGGTGCACAGGTTTATGGAGCCCACAAGACTGTAAAATCCAGCGCTAGGAGAAAATAGTATCTAGAAATGAAATCAAGGGTTTTTTTTCTCATGATTCATTTATCTTTCAATCTAAAATTTTCCATTTCTTTTTCTCTTTTTTCCCTTTTCAACTAGTTTCTTATTTTATCAACTCTTTGTTTTTAAGTCACTTTTTAACTTTTATTTGTTACATCTACCATTTTATAGATATATGCTTTATTTTTGGCCTCCTTTCATTCTATTCAATTTTATTTTTGTATATATATAAGTTTTCCTTTCTTTATAATTTTGGGATTTAGAATCTTCTAATACACAGACCAAAATTCACTCAGGAACAGGTGGATCACTCTGTTTTGTCCATGCTGTGAAGATTATATTCTCCCCCGCCCTTTTTTTTGTTTTTTTGTTTTTGTTTTTTGTTGTTGTTGTTTGCTTTTCTGTTTTGGTTTCTGACCTCTTTGGATTTGTCTAGTGTGTATTTTGCTTGGGTTGCGGTTGATATTTTTTTTTTAAAGATTTTATTTATTTATTTGACAGAGATAGAGACAGCCAGTGAGAGAGGGAACACAAGCAGGGGGAGTGGGAGAGGAAGAAGCAGGCTCATAATGGAGGAGCCTGATGTGGGACTCGATCCCAGAATGCTGGGATCACGCCCTGAGCTGAAGGCAGACACTTAACCGCTGTGCCACCCAGGCGCCCCTGCGGTTGATATTTTTGATTCTGCTCTCTCACTCATCCTTTTTCCTTTGGGCAAAATGACTAGAAGGAGGAATTCACAAGAAAAGAAGGGACCAGAGGTAATGTTGTCTGCCACAGATCTAATCAATATGAATATAAGTAAAATGTCAGGGATGGAATTCAGTATAGCAATTATAAAGATAATCACTGGATTTCAAAAAAAGCATAAAAGATACTAGAAAATCTATTAGTGAAGAAATGAGATCTAATCAGTCTGCAGTTAAAAATGCTGTAACTGAGATGCAATCTAAATTGGATGCTTTAACAGCTAGGGTGAATGAAGCAGAAGAGAGAATAAGAGATCTAGAAGACAGATTGATGGGAAGGAAGGAAGTTGAGGAAAAGAGAGAAAAACTACTAATAGCCCATAAAGAGAGGCTTTGAGAAATCAGTGATGCCATGAAACATACCAACATCAGAATTATTGGGGTGCCTGAGGGTGAAGAGAGGGCCAGAAGGTATATATGAGCAAATCATAGCTGAGAACTTCCCTAATCTGAGGAAGGAAACAAGCAGTCATGTCCAAGAGGTAGAGAGGACCCCTCCCAAAAACAATAAAAATAGATCAACACTCTGACATATAATAGTGAAGCTTGCAAATTTCAGGGACACAGAGAAAATCCTTAAAGAAGCTCGAGACAAGGGGCACCTAGCCTACAGAGGGAAGAACATCAGACTAACATCAGACCTATCCACAGAAACCTGGCAGGCCAGAAGGGGCTGGCATGATATATCCAGGGTACTAAATGAGACGAACATGCAGCCAAGAACACTTTATCCAGCAAGGCTGTCATTCAAAATGGAAGGAGAAATAAAGAGCTTCCAGAATAGACAGAAACTGAAAGAATTTGTGACCACCAAGCCAGCCCTGCAAGAAATATTAAGGGGGATCCTGTAAATGAAGAGAGAGCCCAAGAATAACATAGACCAGAAAGAAACAGAGACAAGCTACAGAAACAGAGATTACAGGCAATACAATGGTACTAAATTCATCTTCCAATAGTCACTCTGAATGCAAATGGGCTAAATACTCTAATCAAAAGACACAGGATATCAGATTGGGTAAAAAAGTAAGACCCATCCATATGCTGTCTACAAGAGATTAATTTTAGACCTAAAGTCACCTCCAGACTGAAAGTGAGGGGGTGGAGAACTATTTACCACACCAATGGACCTTGAAAGAAAGCTGGGGTAGCAATCCTCATATCAAAAAAATTAGATTTTAAACCAAAGACTGTAGTAAGAGATGAAGAGGGACATTATACTTACAGGGTCTATCCAACACGAAGATCTAACAATTGTAAGTATTTATGCCCCCAACACGAGAGCAGCCAATTATACAAACCAACTAATAACCCAAGTAAAGAAACACATTGATAATAATACATTAATAGTAGGGGACTTCAACACCCCACTCACAGCAATGGACAGATCATCTAAGCCAAAGAAACAAGGCTTTGAATGACACACTGGGCCAGATAGACTTCACAGATACATACAGAATATTCCATACTTAAACAACAGAATACTCATTCTTCTCTAGTGCACATGAAACTTTCTCCAGAATAGATCACATACTGAGTCACAACAGGTCTCGACTGATGCCAAAAGAGTGGGACTATTCCCTGCATATTTTCAGACCATGCTGCTTTGAAACTTTGAATTCAATCACAAGAGGAAATTTGGAAGGAACACAAACACTTGGAGGTTAAAGAGCATCCTACTAAAGAACAAGTGGGTCAACCATGAAATTAAACAAGAATTTTAAAAAGTCATGGAAACTAATGAGAATGAAAACACATATGTTCAAAACCTTTGGGATACAGCCATGGAAGTCCTAAGAGGGAAGTACATTGCAATTCAAGCCTCTCTCAAAACATTAGAAAAATCTCAAATACACAAGCTAACCGTACACCTATAGAGGAGCTGGAGAAAGAACAGCAAATAAAGCCAAAACCAAGCAGGAGAAGAGAACTAATAAAGAATAGAGCAGAAATCAATGAAATAAAAACCAGAAGAACAACAGAACAGATCAACGAAACTAGAAGCTGGTTCTTTGAAAGAATTAGTAAGATCGATAAACCTCTAGCCAGATTTATCAAAAAAAAAAATGAGAAAGGACTCAAATTAATAAAATCATGAATGAAAGGGGCAAGATCATGACCAACACCAAGGAAATACAGACAATTTTAACATATTATGAGCAATTATATGCCAACAAATTAGGCAATCTGGAAGAAATGGATATATTCCTTGAAACTTATAAACTACCAAAACTGAAACAGGAAGAAATAGAAAATCTGAACAGGGGCGCCTGGGTGGCACAGCAGTTAGGCGTCTGCCTTCGGCTCAGGGCATGATCCTGGCGTTCTGGGATCGAGCCCCACATCAGGCTCCTCTGCTATGAGCCTGCTTCTTCCTCTCCCACTCCCCCTGCTTGTGTTCCCTCTCTCGCTGGCTGTCTCTATCTCTGTCAAATAAATAAATAAAATCTTAAAAAAAAAAGATTTAGAACAAAGACTATTGCCAGAGATAAAGAAGGACTAAAGGGGTTAGTTCACCAAAAGGAAATAATCCTTGCATTAAGAAGATTTAGTTGAGAGGCTGGAGAAACTAAGGTGACTTGCATTTGTGAGACAGAGTAAAGAGAAGATGGAGTATCAGAAAGAGAACTGCAGGGATCTGCAGAGGGTTCCCTCAAGTTTTCAGCTAAGTATTAGCACATGTGTGTGACAAAACTAACCATGGTTGGAGAAAGGACTTCCTAAAAGATTTAGAAATAACTGTAGCCAGTGCTCACTTATAGCTAGGAATGGTGCCCGATCCCACCACCTAAACTGGGAAACTTTATGATTCTCAGAATGTGAGGTGAAGTACACAGAAGTCTCTCATCTCAATAGTGGGGAATTGTTAGTCCTCTATTGTGCACTACTTCAGTTTCCCTAACAAATTTTAAAAGCAAAACCTGAAAGAATCAAATTGTTTCAAGTATCTTAAGCATGCCCCAGAAAAAAGGGGAAGAACAAAAATAGTCAACATGCGTTAAGGAAAAAAATCACAATGTCTGGAATCCAACCAAAAATTCCCATATAGAAAAGAGAAAGAAAACAAGACCCGTAATGAGAAATTAGTAAGTTAATAGAAACCAACCAGAATGGACACAGTTATTAGAATTAGCAAATATTAAAACTGTTACTACAGCTATATTCTTCATGTTAACAAAAACTAAATGGAGATATGAAAGATAAAAAAAAGAAGAAGAAAGGGGTGCCTGGGTGGCACAGTCGTTGAGCGTCTGCCTTCGGCTCAAGGCGTGATCCCAGCGTTCTGGGATTGAGCCCCACATCTGGCTTCTCTGCTGGGAGCCTGCTTCTTCCTCTCCCACTCCCCCTGCTTGTGTTCACTCTCTCACTGGCTGTCTCTCTCTGTCAAATAAATGGATAAAATCCTTTAAAAAAAAAGAAGAAGAAGAAGAAGAAGAACCAAATAAAACTTCTAGAGAAGAAATTTGCAACATGTGTGTTGGAAAATACATTGGATAGAAGTAATGGCAAATTAGATTTTGCAGAAGAAAAAGCTAGTGACCTGAAGGTAGAAAAATAAAAATTATCCAAAAGAAGAAAAAGAGAAAGAAAAAAATTTTAATGAGCTGTGGGAAAACTGTAAGTGGCTAATATACTTGTAATTAGAGTCCCTGAGAAATAAAATGTGATAGTAGAAATATACTTAAAGAAATAATGGCCATCATTTTTCAAAATTTGATGAAAACTATACGTAGACAGAGCCAAGAATATCAACAAACTCCATACACAAGAAATATGAAGAAAACTATACCAAGGTCCACGATGATCAAACTGTTCAAAACCAGTGATAAAACTAAATAACTTAAAAGCAGGCAGTTAAAAAAAAAACCAATATGTAACTGATGTGGAAACAAAGCTAACTTGCTGGAAACAATATAAGTGAGAAGACAACAAATAACATGTTTAAAATGTCGAAAGCAAATAAACTGTCAGCCTAGAATTCTATACCCAGCAAAAATATCTTTCAAAAATGAAAGTGAAATAGATTTTTTCAGATATTGAAAAGCTGAAAAAATTCTCTACCAGCAGACCCACACTACAAGAAATATTTCTTCTTTTTTTTAAGATTTTATTTATTTATTCGACAGATAGAGACAGCCAGCGAGAGAGGGAACACAAGCAGGGGGAGTGGGAGAGGAAGAAGCAGGCTCATAGCAGAGGAGCCTGATGTGGGGCTCGATCCCATAACTCCGGGATCACGCCCTGAGCCGAAGGCAGACGCTTAACCGCTGTGCCACCCAGGCGCCCCACAAGAAATATTTCTAAACATCCTTCAGGCAGAAGCAAAGTGATGTCAGATGAAAATACAGATGTACACAATGGAAGAAAGAGTATTGCAAATGGTAACTACATACATAAATATATAAGGTTCTTCTCTTACTGTGAATTCCTGTAAAGGTAATTGACTCTTTAGACAAAAGCAATCACTATTTAATGAAAGTGTAATAACATATGTAAAAGTAAAATACATGACAATAACAACACAAAGCTTAGAAGGAAAGAAGTGGAAGCATACTATTGAAATGTTATTTTACTAGATATGAAGTGGTATAACATCACTTGAAGCTAGATTATGATTAGTTAAAGATGTCTATTATAAACCCTAAAAGAATCTTTAAAACAATAAAGCATCATAGCTAATATTCTAACAAAGGAAATAAAATGAAATCACAAAAATATATCCAGTTAATTCAGAAGAAGTTAGCACAAAAGGGGAAAGATAACAAAGCATACATGGGATGGATAGGGGAAAAAAGGGAAGGTAATAGACTTAAACATATCTGCGTCAGTAATCATATTAAATGTAAATGGTCTAATTGTCCTAATTAAGAGGCAAAAATTATCAATTTGGATAAACACATGTGAAATCCAACTATGTGTTACCTCTGAGAAACTCACTTCAAATATAAAGAAATCACAGAAGTTAGAAATTAAAAGATGGAAAAATATAACCATGCAAACACTAATTTGAAGACCGTTGGAGTGGCTCTTAACAAGTAGGTTTTAGGCCAATGAATGTTTCCAGGAATAAATAAATTCACATTTAGTGGTTGCTCTAGGGATTACAACGTACATGACTAACTTCATAACCTCTTTGGAATAAATGTTTCACCAAATCAAGTAAACTGTAGATGTCTTACAACCATTACCTTTCTGTTTCTTGTTTACAGTTGTCATATGTATTATATCTAGATGCATTGACAATTTTATAATATTTGATTTCAGCAGCCAGACATCTTTTAGATGTCTTAAGAGACGAAAAAAATACTTACAAAAAGAAAAATCATCTATGCTGTATATGAAGATATTTACCATTTCTGTTACTCTCCCTGAATTCCTGAAGTTCCAAGAATCTCTCTTGTATCATTTTCTTTTAACCTGAAGAACTTCCTTTGACACTTCTTTAAGACCGGGTCTAGTGGTGATGAATCCATTTTCTTAGTTTTTATTCAAATGAGAGTATCTTATTTTACCTTCCTTCTCAATGAACCTCTACCGGATATAGAATTTGGATTGACAGCTATCTTTCCTTAAAGATTTCATTCCACTGTTTCTTGGCTTTCAAGGTTTCTGGTAAGAAATCCACAGTCTTAAAAATTATTATTCCCTTGTTTGAAATATGTCGTTTTTCTTTAGTTGCTTTCAAGATTTTGTTCTTTTTCTTTGATTTTCAGAAGTATTGCTATGATGGATATATGGACATGATTGTTTTGATTTATCTTGTTTGGGATTCAGTGACTTTTTTTTTAAGATTTTATTTATTTAGGGGTGCCTGGTTGGCACAGTGGTTAAGCGTCTGCCTTCGGCTCAGGGCGTGATCCCGGCATTATGGGATTGAGCCCCACATCAGGCTCCTCTGCTATGAGCCTGCTTCTTCCTCTCCCACTCCCCCTGCTTGTGTTCCCTCTCTCGCTAGCTGTCTCTATCTTTGTCAAATAAATAAATAAAATCTTTTTAAAAAAAGATTTTATTTATTCATTTATTTATTTGACAGAGGGAGAGAGAGCATAAGCAAGGGAAGTGGCAGGCAGAGAGAGAGGGAGAAGCAGACCCTGCTGAGCAGAGACCCCGATGCAGGGCTCCATCCCAGGTCCCTGGAATCACGACCTGAACCAAAGGCAGACGGTTAAATGACTAAGCCATCCAGGAACCCTAAGTGATCTTCTTGAAATATAAACTTATGTCTTTCACCAAGTCTAGGTAGTTTTTCATAATTATCTCTACAAATACTTTTCCTGGACCCATCTTTTCTCCTCTCTTTCTGCAAGTCTATTGACATAAATATTAGACCTTTTGATATCCCACAGGTGCCTGAAGTTCTGTTCTTTGTTGATCTTTTTTTTCCTTGTTTTTTTAAATTGGATAATTCCTATTGCTCCATCTTCACATTCACAGACACTTTCCTCTGTCATTTTCTCATCCAGTGAATTTTTTCTTCTAGATATTACACTTTTCGGTTTTAAAATTCCCAACTGGCCCTTCTCGCAGTTTCTATTTCTCTGTCTCAGACTTCTAGCTTTCTATTCATTTCAAGAATGTTTACCTTTACCTGACATAGCTTAGTTATTTTTTTTCTTTTTTCTTTTTTAAAAAGTTTATTTATTAAAGTAATCTCTACACCCAATGTGGTGTGCGAACCCACAACCCCAAGATCAAGAGTCTCATGTTCTTTTTTTTATTTTTTTTATTTAATGATTTTTTATTATATCTTAGTCACCATACAGTACATCTCTGCTTTCTGATGTGAAGTTCGATGATTCATTAGTTACGTATAACACCCAGTGCACCATGCAATACGTGCCCTCCTTACTACCCATCACCAGTCTATCCCATTCCCCACCCCCTCCCCTCTGAGGCCCTCAGTTTGTTTCTCATAGTCCATAGTCTCTCATGTTTCATTCCCCCTTCTGATTACCCCCCTTTCTTTATCCCTTTCTTCCCCTACCAATCTTCCTAGTTCTTATGTTCCATAGATGAGAGAAATTATATGAAAGTTGTCTTTCTCTGCTTGACTTATTTCACTTAGCATTATCTCCTCCAGTGCCATCCATGTTGCAGCAAATGTTGAGAACTCGTTCTTTCTGATAGCTGAGTAATATTCCATTGTATATATGGACCACAACTTCTTAATCCAGTCATCTGTTGAAGGGCATCTTGGCTCCTTCCACGATTTAGCTATTGTGGACATTGCTGCTATGAACATTGGGGTGCATATGGCCCTTCTCTTCACTACGTCTGTATCTTTGGGGTAAACACCCAGTAGTGCAATGGCTGGATCATAGGGTAGCTCAATTTTTAACTTTTTAAGGGACCTCCACACTGTTTTCCAGAGTGGCTGTACCAACTTGCATTCCCACCAACAATGTAGGAGGGATCCCTTTCTCCACATCCTCCAACAATTGTTGTTTCTTGCCTTGTCTATTTTTTGCCATCTAACTGGCGTAGGTGGTATCTCAGTGTGGTTTTGATTTGAATTTCCCTGATGGCTAATGATTTTGAACATTTTTCATGTGTCTGTAGCCATTTGTATGTCTTCATTGGAAAAGTATCTGTTCATATCTTCTGCCCATTTTTTGATTTGTTTATTTGTTTCTCGTGTATTGAGTTTGAGAAGTTCTTTGTAGATCTTGGATACTAGTCTTTTATCTGTAGTGTCATTTGCAAATATATTCTCCCATTCCGTGGGCTGCCTCTTAGTTTTTCTGACTGTTTCCTTGGCTGTGCAGAAACTTTTTATCTTGATGAAGTCCCATAAGTTCATTTTATCTTTTGTTTCTCTTGCCTTTGGAGGTGTGTCATGAAAAAGGTTGCTTTGGCCGATGTCGTAGAGGTTGCTGCCTATGTTCTCCTCTAGGATTTTGATGGATTCCTGTCTCACATCGAGGTCTTTCATCCATTTGGAGTTTATTTTTGTGTATGGTGTGAGAGAGTGGTCAAGTTTCATTCTTTTGCATGTAGCTGTCCAATATCCCCAGCATCATTTATTGAAGAGACTGTCTTTCTTCCACCAGATGTTTTTTACTGCTTTATCAAAGATTAGTTGCCCAAAGAGCCGAGGGTCCATTTCTGGGTTCTCTATTCTGTTCCATTGGTCTATGTGTCTGTTTTTGTGCCAGTACCATGCTGGCTTTGTGATCACAGCTTTGTAGTACAGCTCGAAATCCGGCATTGTGATGCCCCCAGCTTTGTTTTTCCTTTTCAGCAGTTCCTTGGAGATTCGGGGCCTTTTCTGTTTCCATACAAATTTAAGGACTATTTGTTCCAGTTCTTTGAAAAATGTCATTGGTATTTTGATCGGGATAGCATTGAAAGTGTAGATTGCTCTGGGTAGCATGAACATTTTAACTATGTTAATTCTTCCGATCCATGAGCATGGAATATTTTTCCATCTTTTTATGTCTTCCTCAATGACATAGCATAGTTATAATAGCTGCTTAAACTCATTGATAATTCCAATGTCCGAAACACGTTGGGATTAGCATCCATTGTTGCCTTTTCTCTTGAGAATTGACCACATTTGTCTGGTGTTTTGTATGTCAAGTAATTTAAGATTATATCCTGGATAACTTAATATTGTATTGTAAAGGTCTGGGTTCTATTAAAATCCCCTGTAGATCGATTTTGGCAGTAAATCTGGTGACATTCAGACTGTAAATTCAGTTTCTTTTTTTTTTAAGATTTTATTTTTTTATTTATTTGACAGAGAGAGAGAGACAGCCAGCGAGAGAGGGAACACAAGCAGGGGGAGTGGGAGAGGAAGAAGCAGGCTCCCAGCGGAGCAGGGAGCCCAATGTGGGGCTTGATCCCAGGACCCTGGGATCATGACCTGAGCCAAAGGCAGACACTTAATGACTGAGCCACCCAGGTGCCCCTGTAAATTCAGTTTCAAATTACAAATTTTAAAAGCAGTTGAAAAATGACCAAAAAAATCTACCAATTGATAATGGCACTAAGTCCAAATGGGTTTAGAACCGAGCTTCATCTAAGCTGTAGGACACATTATAACAATTCTATTCAAATTATTTCTTTTTTTAATTCAAAGTATATCAAGCCACATAAATATATAGAGAACTCTCCAACTCATCTTATTAGCAAACATTGTAATAATCAAATTGGCTAAAGATAGTACAAAACAAACTAAGAAGATCAAGATTGCCCATTTACTTAAAAAGAATAATTCTAAACAAAGTATTAGCAAATAAAATGAAGGAATATATAAAATAATAATACCCTATGATCAACTGGGGTTGCTTCTAGAGAATAAAGGATGGTATGCTAGCAAGAGTTTGATTAACATAATCCATTAGAAAGAAATCAAAGGAGGAAAACTGTATCATCATTCAGCATTCCTTAAGATATTCAAGATTGATAAATATTAAAAAGCGTAGGGGAGAGAGAGTGAGATCATTTGATTATGTTTTCAGTCCCTGAATTCTAATTGTATGTAATCACTTCATTTGTCCTTATTTACATAAACCAATACATTTCTATTTTTTCCTTAAGCTAGTTTGAGTTGGAATGCTGTCACTTGCAATTGAGAGTATATACTAATACAAATATCAAGAGAAAAACTATTAGGAAGTAAAAGATTGTTCAATAAGGTAGTCACATACAAGATAAATATTTTAAAGTCAATAGAGAACCTTCATACATTGCTAGTGGGAATATAAAATAGTGTAGCCACTTTGGAAAACGGTTTGGCAGTTCTTCAAAAAGTTAAACATGAAATTACCATACAACCCAACAATTCCTCTCCTATGTATCTACACCAAATAAATAAAAACATATGGCCACACAAAACTTCATGCAAATGTTCATAGTAGCGTTATTCATAATAGCACAAAACTGAAAACAACCTGAATATCCACTGTTGGTGAATGGATAGAGAAAATGTGATATAAACAGTGGAATAATATTCAGCAGAAAAAAAAACCCTACTAACACAGTCAACGTCATATATGAATCTTGAAAAAAATTATGCTAAATAAAAGAAAAACAGACACAAGAGACTATATATTTCCATTTATGTGAATTATCCAGAAAATTTATAAAGCCAGAAAGTAGATTACTATTCACCTGGGACTGAGGTTGGGAGCTGGGGTTAACTGTGAATTGCCATGTGAGATCTTACTGGAGAAAGGAAAGTATCTAATTTATGGTGATAATGGCATCACTCAGCAATGTTATTAAAAATCATCAAAATGCACACCTAAAATAGGTGAATCTGACAATATTATAGAATTTAGCTCAGTAAAGCTTCTTAAAAACCAATAACTAAAAGCTAATAGATTTCTGATATACAAACAATAATCAAGTTAAATATATGATAGAAGAAAAGATTCCATTCACAACTACAGTAAATTATAAATTATCCAGGAAAAATGTAATAAAAAATGTTTAGGATTTATAAGAAACCACCCGATTCTACTAAGAAACATTATGTCTGGAATAAATGGAGAGCAATATTTTGGTTTCTTTAAAGTAAATTTTGTCGTCATGAATTTTTCCTAACTTAAACCATAAATTCAATGTATTCACAATCAAAATCTCAGCAGGATTTTTTTGGAAGAAGGGATTTGAAAAAAATGATTCTTAACTTCATCTAAAATTATAAACATGTGAAAATAGCTGGGAAAATCCTTTTTAAAAAAAGAAGAGCAGAAATGGGATCACGTCCTACAATACATTATCATAAAGCTACGGTCCTTAAAATAGTACAACAGAATGTATAGATATATCAATAGAACAAAATTAAAAAGTTGATAAATTAGCAAATAAATATACAAATTTAATATATTATAAATCAAATTTCAAAGCAAAGGGAGAAATACAGAATATTCAATGCATGGTCTTTGGATCGGTGTCAAGTCATTTGGAAAAACATAAAGCATGATTCTGACCTCACTTCGTGTGCCAAAATAAAATCCAGATGGATGTTATTTTTAGCATAGCTGAGTGGAGAGGACTTCTCTGAGCATTTCACAAAGATCAGTGTCTACAGAGAAAAAGATGATAAATTGGATTGCATTTTAGCTAATAGCGTCTGAGACCTCACTCCATACCAGGCACTTTGCTAAGCATTTTACAACTAGTAATGTATTTAATTCACACTACTGATAGCCCTATAAAAGGACCTATTTTGGGTACATCCTTTTAGTATCTTAGTCTCACTCATCTCCTGGACTCCCGGACATTCGCTCTGCTTCACTCACCACACCAGCCAAAGAACTTCGTGCAGGCCCTCGTGGTTCTGCTGCTTGAGGCTGGCCACCCACTTACCTAGAGTCTATGGTTCCTCCCACAACCGCAGACTCAGATGAACTGTCACTTCACAGGGTATGGGATCTGACTGCCCACAGCAGCCAAAAATCCTGATAATCAACCCAAGAGTGAGGGACAGTGAACTCGCAGTGGGGTAAATGTTGACTAGTAAAAGACAGGAAGCAGGAGGATAAACACGAGCATCTTACAGCTTTCATAGTCATGGACAACAGGACAGTAGCAGGACAACGGCAGGATGTGACGTGTAAAATTTGTAAACACAGATTTAACTTCACGCATTACCTCCAAGTTTAATCAGGTCTAAGACAAAAAGAATCCCATCATCCCATCCATAACTACCTAATATGAGATTTCTCTAGCCCCTAAAAATTTTTTACCAATTGAGTTTATATTAAGAGTGTGTCATTTCTACTTCACAACTACATCCTCATCAGGACACCTATACCAAACATTTCTATTGGTAAAATACTAAAAATCCCATTCCTCAGCCTCCCGGGGGGTAGTTATCCCAACTAGCAGAGGGGAGCAACCACAGACAACCGCAGCTTTGTTTCTCTTTTAATGTCAGTATGATAAACATACAGCGTTGTGTTAGTTTTAATTAGTAGAGTTGTATTAGTAGAGCACAGTGGTTCAGCAGTTAAGCGTGCTCTTAATCCCCCTCACCTGTTGCACCCTTTCCCCCCTTCCACCTCCCCTCTGGTAACCACCAGTCTGTTCTCTATAGTTAAGACTCTGGTTTTTTGTTGGTCTCTTTTTTTCTTTGCTCATTTGTTTTGTTTCTTAAAATTCCACATATGAATGAAATCATATTTGTCTTTCTTTGACTGACTTATCTCACTTAGCATTATACCCTCTGGATCCATCCATGTTGTTGCAAATGGCAAGGCTTCATTCTTCTTTGTGGCTGATTAATATTCCACTATAAATACATACGTACCACATTTTCTTTATCTGTTCATCTGTCGATGGACACTTGGGTTGCTTCCATATCTGGGCTACTGTTCATAATGCTGAAATAAACATAGGGGTACATATATCCTTTTGAATGAGTGTTTTTGTATTATTTGAGTAAATACCCAGTAAGGGAATTACTGGGTCATATAGTAATTCTGTTTTTAATTTTTTGAGGAAACTCCGTAACTGTTTTCCACAGTGGCGGCATTCTGACCAACAGTGCATGGGGGTTTCTTTTTCTCCACATCCTTGCCGACACTTGTTGTTTCTTATCTTTTTTATTTTAGCCATTCTGGCAGGTATGAGGTGATACCTCATTGTGGCTTTGATTTGCATTTTCCCGATGCTTGATGATGGTAGCATCTTTTCATGTGTCTGTTGGACATCTATATGTCTTTTTGGAGAAATGTCCGTTCATGTCTTCTGCCCATTTTAATTGGATTACTTGGTTTTTTGGTGTTGAGTTGTTTAAGTTTGTATATATTTTGTATATTAACCCTTTATCCAACATATAATTTACAAACATCTTCTCCCATTCAGTAGGCTGCCTTTTTGTTTTGTTGATGGTTTTCTTTGCTGCGAAAATCTTTTTATTTTGATGTAGTCCTAATAGTTTATTTTTGTTTCTGTTCCCCTTGCCTTAGAAGACATATCTAGAAAAGTGTTGTTATGGCCAATGTCAGAGAAATTACTGCCTGTGCTCTCTTCTAGGAATTGAATGGTTTCAGGTCTCACATTTAGGCCTTTAATCCATTTTGACCTTATTTTTGTGTATGGTGTTAGAAAGTAGTGCAGTTTCATTGTTTTGCATGTAGCTGTCCAGTTTTCCCAAAACCATTTGTTGAAAAGACCGTCTTCTTCCCATTGGATATTCTTGCCTCCTTTGTCAAAGATTAATTGACCATGTAATTGTGGGTTTATTTCTGGGTTTTCTATTCTGTTCCATTGATGGATGTGTCTATTTTTGTGCCAGTACCATACTGTTTTGATCACTACAGCTTTGTAGTAGATCTTGAAATCTGGGATTGTGATACTTCCAGGTTTGTTCTTTTTCAAGATTGTTTTGACTATTCAGAAATTTTGTGGTTCCATACAAATTTTAGGATTATTTGTTCCAGTTCTGTGAAAAATGTTGTTGGTTTTGATAGGAATTGTATTAAATCTGTAGGCGGTTTTTGGTAGTATGGACATTTTAACAATATTTTTTTCTCCCAATCCATGAGCATAGAATATCTTTCCATTTGTGTCTTCTTCATTTTATTTCACCAATGTGTTATAGTTTTCAGAGTCCAGGTCTTTCACCTTCTTGGTTTAGCATATTCCTAGGTATATCATTACTTTTGGTGCAATTGTAAATGGGACTGTTTACTTGATTTCTTTTTCCAGGCAACTGCAGTTTTAATCATTACTGTTCTTTTGCTTTTGACATTGGCTTTGAACCTTGCCCTTTTCCCAGGGATTAAACCAATAATGTCCTGATAAATGTTTAACAACCAGATTTCAGGAAGGCAGAAGCTGATTTTCACCACTTGCTGACTTCCATGGTGTAAGTACTCCACAAAGGACCGCTTCAAGAGACCTGCATAATATCACTGAACACTGAGTTAGGAAGAGATGCAGAGTGGCACACCACTGCATGTATTTTCACCATTCAGTTTCAATAGATATAAACAACTCAAAAGCATAGATAATAGAAAATTGTAGTAAAATAATTAGGAAGTGATGAGTTTCGAGTTTCTATTATCTTCACTGTTAATATAATTTTAAATTATATCTTTATAAAATTTAATTTTTAATAATAGTTACAGCTAATAATCAGCTCACAAAGTTCCTGAAGATTTAAGTCAGTTCTTAGGAGCTGGCACACCACTGAATTCAATCTGCCAAGCTTTTTCATGGTTCCAATTTGAACTTAACTTCCCGAGATTTCTCTTGACTCTTTGCAGGTGGGAGACCTATATACTCCACACTGAATTCTTTGGGGGCTTCCACACTCTGCACAAACAGGTGCCTGCATCACTTACCTCTCTCGTCCAAGCCATAAATTTCCCTAAAGACTATATTGTATTCACAGCTTAGGTCATTTCCCTTTTCTTCCCTTGAGTTAGAAAAAGGGAGAAATATGCCTACTAAACTAAGCCTAAAACTCATTATATGGAAGTTGTAAAAGTTAATTATATTCGTTGATTAATACAAAAAGACATGGGTCTTAATCCTTATTCTGTACTTACGAGCTATGGGACATCATTCGACCTCCCTGAGTTTCGGTATCCTCATTAGTGAAATGAGAGTAATAATAACCTCACGGGTTGTTGTAAAGATTAAATGAAATAATGTCTATAAAACACCACAGTGTCTGGCACTGAGTAAGTGTTCAAATGGTCCATTTTATCCATTATCCAAATTGCAACCATCCATTGCTATTATTCACCAGCTTTAGGTAGGTACACTTAGGATGCAACATATGGAAGTTGCTAGTTATCCTGATTAACTAGCTCATTACGAAGGCAAAATGCCTTCCAACATTGTTTCTTTCTTTTTTTTTACATTATTTCCATATTCACATGCAAATATTAAAAGCAGGAATATGCCCTTCAGCCACCAAAACACCCAACACGCTTTTTCATAGACATGCAATGAAAAGGTACATCCATTTATTAATCTGGTTTTCCAGGCATGGGAAATACAGCATTTAACAACATTGACAAGTTTTGCTCTCATGAAACTTATGGCCTAGTGGGGGACAGGGACACAATATAATCACACAAATATATAATATCATGCTGAAGTTGAAGAGCAAGGAAAAAGATGTTATGAGGAATTACTTCAGGCATATCTTACCTGGTCTGGAGTGTTAGGGAGCTTTTTGTTAATAAGAGACATTTGAGCTAAGATCTAAATGGTGAGCAAGAGTTAACCAGTCACAGATGGGGAAAACATTCCATGGTAAGGGATCAGCCTTTGCAGAGACCTTGAAGTGGGAGAGAGCTTGGTGTGTTCAAGGCCCTGAAGGATAGGAGCCACAAAGTGTAATACGCATAAAAGAAAAACCACGTTTGTTGTTAATAACAATTGTATTTGCTACTTCCCCCGCACTCATCTCCTACACCAGCTTTCCTACTCTTTCTAAGAGGGTAGATCCTATACCCTAAAGAACTCTTTGTGATATGTTTGACTTACACCAGTTTGGAGGCAGAAATTGGAACCAAGTTGAAATCAAACTTAATCGTTCAGCACATGAAAGGAATGGGAAATTTAAGAGTGACCCAGAGGGAGAAGCTGAGAGCCAGTGAGGCTGTGTATTGGGGAAGGTACTTCTAGCTAGTAGAAAAAGCTTGCAGAAGATCAGAGGCTAGAAGGAGGGGAGAAGCCAGGGTTTTTACTCCCTATCTCTCTGCCTCCAGCTGGGTCTCCAGCAGCAGTTGCATCTCCACTGTAACTTCAGATCCTGCCAGATAGCCCCTCCACTTTGGTCCCAGCTCTCATCAGGAAGGCTTGACCATGTTGCTAGCTACCTCTTGATGGTACCAAGTTCTAGGCTTTGGAAGCAATGTCTCCTCCCAGTGTTCTTTCAACTCTAAGGAAAAGTATGTCTTCCTGCTCTTCCTAATCTCTGGTTGCCTCAACTTCCCTTGTTTCCTTGCTATTCAAAAAGTGGTTAATGGACCAGCAGTATTGGCTTTGTTTGGGAACTTCATAAAAATCCAAATTCTCAGGCTCTACTCCAAACCTACTGACTTTGAATTTGCATTGAAAAAGATCCCAGGTGATTTGAATGCACATTAAAGTTTGAGAAGTAATAGCCTATTTGTGTCTTCAAGAAGACCGTCCCCTAAAAAACAAATCACCTGTATTAAATTCCCTCTGTTTGCAATGCCTAGATGGTTCCTGCTTCCTGGCAGGACCCTAACTGACACAGTCAAGTTTTTATGTTCCATGTTTTACGTTCAAGTTTGTTTTTAATGCTTACCACCTATCCTATTGTACAACAATTTAACACTCTGGGATTATTTTAGATTCATCTCTCACTTGGTTTCTCTGACAAAAATGTGGTTAACATTTTTCCCTTTAAAACTATGCAGACATTGCTCAATTTTCTTAAGTTAATCAGTGCCACCAAAGAGAAATCTGATTTTGGTTCCTTTGTAGATAATCTGTGGTCTTTTTTTGTTTATTTTGCATGCATTCTTACAGAATTTTTTTGTTTTCCTTCAAATTCAAAAAATATGATCAGGAATGTATATTAATGTCACCTGAAACATACCAAACCATATTGATCTCCAATCGCTTGCCTTTCTTCCCACTGAAGAATAGTTTCTTTTATTAAAAGTTAGATTCTTATTTTTGTTTCATTTATTCCCATCTGTTCTTCAGAAACATCTGATTTTATAAAATTATGTCCAACACTGATATTATTCTTAGTCTTTTTTTTAGGAGTTGACTCTCAAGCTCCCCTTTTATCTCAAACCATTGCTGATAAAACTCACTTATCCCTTTTTGAAGAGCCAGTGCCTGCTTGGATCTTATTGAAAATAATAAGGAAATGTCTTTCAAAACCTTTTCTAATTCCTGTAAGTAATTTTTAGAGTTATGATTTTCCTCTGCACCTAGAGAATAATTTTCCATTTCTTTTGTGCTATAATAATTTGTATAGGATTCCTTTTTTCTTACTGTCTTATCCTTAAACAAGGCCCAATCGTTGCCAACAGGTGGGAACCGTGTACTCTCCTTGGTTTCTCTCCCAATGCACTTGAGTACTAGAGTATTCCTCTTTATGATCTAGGCTTAGAAGACGGATAGATGTACGCAGCCCCTGGTCCAGGGCTGGGAGGTGAGCATCTCATTGACTGAGCAGGACTGAGGTGAGATCTCCTCTCTCCCTGATGTTTGGGTCAGATGCTTTCATTAGTTCTTTTGTCAGAGCATAGAAGACCGCATCCTTTTTCCAGCCTCTTCCTCCACCACTATCTCATCTCTACCGACTGCACTGTTCCCAAAACTCTACCATTTCTACCAGAATGTTTTTTCTTGGTTAACTACTCCTTTTAGGAAGAAATATATCACACATCCTGAGAATTGCAGCTTTGGGATATGTGTGGAGTGAAATTTATGGAAATGAGAGGATAGGACCACATCTATCAAGCTCAAAAGATAATCCCCAAATGCAGAAGGGATGTAGCTGCATAAGGTTTGTTGATATTTGGGATCAGTTTAGGCTCCTTCCCAAAAGGGGGTTCTGTGTTTTCTGAAAAGACTGTAGTCCAGATGCTTATCTTTATGGACAGTACAACTGGAAGAATTTCCCCCTCAGACATTGGTATATGGTCTTCTTTAGCTTCCAATGTTTGTCTTTTTTTGCATATCTCCATGGATATTTTAATGGAAGGATATCAGAAAATATATATGACCCTGCTAATCTGCTACCATCACAACAATCATAAAGGCTAACATTTGTTGAGTGCTTACTGTGTGCCAGGCGTTGAGCTTAGTGTTTTGTATATGTTACATCATGTTCATTCTCACAATAACACTTCGTCGTAGGTGTTGGAAGCAGCCTCCCCTTCTGTGGCTTCATGTTTTCATGTGGAAGAATCCACATGAAATGTGGAAGGTGGCCTCTTGCTCACCCCCTCATGTGCCTCCCCTTCTGTGGCTTCATGTTTTCATGTGGAAGAATCCACATGAAATGTGGAAGGTGGCCTCTTGCTCACCCCCTCATCTCCCTGGGGAGAGTCGCTCATCCCATTGGTGGGTTGAGGAAAGAGGAACCAGACAGAAATGGCTTGGCTACATCCAAGACCACACTTCGATCTGCCTGCCTAAAGAAAGGATGCATTTCAGTCCACTGGGGAAGCCTCGGAGTAAGCTTTGTGAAGCAAATCTGTCATAGAAGAGTGGCTGGTAGTTTCCATTTCTGCCTGTGCCTAGTGAATATGTTTAATGTTGGGGCATGGTATTAGGAAGCCCTTCATTTCTAAATATCCAATGTTTTGAATACAGCTTTATTAGTATAAAGCAGCATTTGATATTTGCCTATCTAATTTCTGCCCTTTCAATTAGTTCAACCCTATATTGGAAAGATGGGAAATTATTAATCTCTTAAAATCCCCAAAGTAGGTATTACTAGTATCTCCAGTTTAAGCTGAGTAAACACAAGCACTGAGCCAACTTGTCCAAGGTTTCCCAGCCCATCAATGACAGAGAATGGATTCTCACTCAGTTCTGGTTAAGCTAGAGCAAGCATTCCACTATCCGGCCAAGCTAATCCCTGCAACTTCATTGTTCCCCACAGCTGACCATCATAAAATCTCATCAGGCCATTAAGACTCAGTGATAGCATCATCTGAGGAAAACCCACCTATCCTTGGAAACTCTTCTGTGGAGCCTTCCCCAGTTCTCCTGGACAAAGTTAGTGAGTCCATCCTCTGTGCTCTTTGTATGGCCTTTTGTTGGAGAGTGAAGTTTCATTCAGTTACTGATTTATTCATTCATTTATCTCCCCAACCATAGCATTTAGCACAGAGGAGGCGCCAGTTCAATTTTTGTTAAATGATACTCACAGAGGGGCACCTGGGTGGCTCAGTTGGTTAAGCATCTGCCTTCAGCTCAGGTCATGATCCCTGGGTCCGGGGATCAAGCCCTACGTCAGGCTCCCTGCTTCTCCCTCCCTCTCTGCTGCTCTCTCTGCTGCTCCCCCTGCTTCTGCTCTCTCACTCATGCTCTCTCTCAAATAAAATCTTTTTTAAAAAAAGGACACTCATAGAAACAGATTAATGTCAAGTTCTCCAAGGCAATCACTTTAAGTACAAGGTCTACACAGATTCCAGGATGGATTGAGCTGCCCTCCAGCATTATTTAAGTCATGGGGCCTCCCTCTGTTCCATTTAATTTGGAGGAAGGTTTTTGTTTTTGTTTAAGTTCCTTTTATTCTTGCCCATAGAAGTTGTTGTTCTGGGAGACAGTAAACTGGTTGCAAGGTGATGTCCATTCACATTGCTTTACTGCACCTGGTTTAATCTCACCCTGAATTGCCACAAGAAGCCAAAATAGTTACAACAGTTACAAACATGAAAATAATAACTACCATCCATCAAGCACCTAACAGGTGCCAATCATATGGGTTGTACAAATTAGCTCCAAGCACAACAAGAAACCTGTGAAGTAAGTGTTATCATCCCCATTTCCCAAGTGAGAAAACCAAGGCTTGATGAGGTAAAGATATTTGCCCACTGCCACCCATCAGTAAGTGGTGGAGCAGAAGCTGAATCGGTGCTGTCTGGCTCCAGTTGGATCTTTTTCCTTTCTTCAGTACCCTCCAGAACATATAGCAGCTGTTGTGATGGTTGGAGATGGTAATGGGTGAGAAGGAGCTTGGAAAACAAGAACTAAGCATGTGTGAGATTATGTAGTTGAGAGCTTCAGCAAGGGCACTGTGATAGCAGCCCCGGGGGGGGGGGCACATTGATTTGGCTGGAGTCGAGGGGCATCTCCTATTATGTAATTGGTCTGGATTCAGTATTTCTGAGACAATGGAAATGCAGACACTTCTTTCTTCATGAAACAGTCCTCACCTCTGGGAACAAAGATAGGAGAGCTTCATTTGGTTTAAACCAGTTGTTTTCTTTCCAGACAAATGAAAGGGGGACAGTGGTGGTGTCCACTTGCTGTTGGGTCCCAGGCATTGATTGATTCTGGGCCCTGCTCTGAGTGAGAGCAGTAACTTACAACACATGCTGAATGTTTTTTCGTTTAAAATGCATTTCAAAAATACAATAGGGCTGCATGCTTATCCTCTGAAATATAGCACAGCAGAATGCACAGATTGTTACATATGTTCTGAATGTTTCACCAGACTCCAGAGGCAGGGAAGGCCTTTTGTTCTCTCATTAACCCAATAAACACTTACTGAATTATTTCTATATGTGCTAGGCCCTGAGGAACAAGACAGGGGCCCTGCTGTCAAAAAATTAAGGCTAGAGTAGGAGACAGACCTATAAACTAACATTTTAAATATTATAATACAGAAATAAGTGCAATGATAGGAATAGATGCAAGATAAAAAGAACTGAATGAGAGAGTGATGCTCTCCACCAGCAAAGTCTCCTTTCAAGAAGAGATGTCTGAGCTGACGTTTGATGACCAAACAGGAGTATTAAACCCAAACCCTCTTAAATGCCCTGTTCTCCACCTATTTGTATCTGGTGCTTGGAAACACACTGAAATATTATTTATTTTAATAATTACTTACGAAGTACCTACTACATGCAGAACATTACGTTAATATTTGTGCTGGATGCAAAGAAGAATAAAGCATAGTTCTACCTATTAAATCCATCAAAACAGATATCAGAGTACACAAAACAAGACATGTTCCAAAATAATAGATGAATGAGCAATAGTGGGGAAAATATTTACACAACACTGGAGATGAAAGATCAAACAGACAAAATGTAAACTCTGAATCAATGGGCAGAGAGTGGGCTCAATGATCTAGACTTCCACCTTAAGAAGCTAGAAAGAGAAAATTAAGCCCAAAATTTGCAGAAGGAGAGAAAAAGTAAACGAAGAGAAGAAAATGGTAAAATTTAGAACAAACATCAAACAAAACCAATGAAAATAATAACTGGTTCTCTGAAATGATCAATGGAATTGAAAAAACTCTAGCTAGACTTTCCAAGAATAAAAGAGAGCAGATACAAAGTGCCAATTCAGGAATGAAAGAGGGAATGTCACTATAGATACTACAAATATTAAAAAGATAATAAAGAAAGATTATGAACAGCATAGTATCAACAAATTCAACAACTTACATGAAGCGGACAAATTCCCTAAAAGAACGCAACTTACCAAAACTGACCCAAGAAGAAATAGAAAATTTGAATAGGCCTATATCCTATGTTTAAAAAATAAGTTATAACTAAACACTGCTATGAACTGAACGTCTATGCCTTCCCAAAATTCTTGTGTTGAAGTGTATGTATTGTATGATTCCACTTATATGAAGTTCTGGAAAAGACAAATCTCATCTATAGTGACAGAAAGCAGGCTAATGGTTACCTGCACTGCGGGTGGAAATGACCACAATGGGGCACAAGGGAACGTTTTAGGATAATGGAAATATTTTATATTTTGATTATGGTAGCAGTTACAAGGTATATGCACTTGTCAAAACTCATCAAACTGTATACTTAAAATGAGGGCATTTTATTATAAGTTAATTACATCCAATTGGAGTTGACATAAAAGGAAAAAAAATATTTTAACAAGAAGGAGGTGTGGTATAAGAGATAGATTATCGACTGGTAGTCAGAGAGATTGGGTTCAAATCTCAGCTCTTTATATGCCAGAGATGTGGCCTTGGACAGACCATTTTACCTCTAAGATCCTCAGTTTTTCTCATCTGTACCAGTGAAGTACTGATAGTTGTGATGAGGAATAAATGTATATATATTTTTCCCTCAGAGTAGGATAGTTAACAGTGTTCTAATAACGTTAATCCGCTTCTATTTAACTTCCACCGTGGAGATGAAAAAACCGGAAGGCTGTGGTATTTCTTTGAGATGTTTAGCAAGCCCTTTGGACCCAAACAGTCCAGAAGTAATTATGGCCCCAAGTCACAGATCAGGCCAGCAGACACTACTTTCTTCCCTGGATAACAAGACAAAACACAGGAAATTGTGGCTTGGCAGCAGTTCTTAGATAAAAAGAAGGCGTGTAGAACAAACCATAGAGAGGGAGGAAGATGGCTAAGAGCAGGGAAAGGAGATACAAGTAGAACTGTGGATAATAAAGCTTTTCCTCTCTGCTGTGATTCCAAGTTTTTTATTCAGCTGTTTGATTGATAGTGTCTGTAGGTAACAAATAATTACTGTGTTCAGTGCAGGGTAGCCCGGTGGAAAGAAAACAGCCTTTGAAGTTCTCAGCGCTGGGCTCGAATGCCAGCTTTTCCATTCCCTGGGTGTGTGATCCTTGGCAGGAGAGGGAGGTTTCTGAATCACAGTCTCCTCATCTCGAAAACAGGGATAATGGAAGAATCAAGCTCACAGGGGTGTCCTTGGGGATTAAATAGCACGGGCTTCCACCAAAACTGAGTGTTAGAGACACGGTTCTCGAAGACAGGAGTTTGCTTGAGTGCTGACCGAGAACAGTCAAAGGCAGCACAGAGCTGTGGAGCCGGTCACCCAGGGACAGGTCCAGATTGGATAAGAATGCCCCTTAAGCCAATTGGTGAGGCACAGAGACCCTGAGCAACATGGGTGAGCTATGTAAGATTCGGAGGGGTCATGAAAGGCTTTGTCTTCCTCTGCTCTGGTCCTCAGCTATGTGTCTCCAGGAAGACCTCAGCTCAGTCCCCTATCACTGTTTATCCCCTTAACCCTGGAATCCCAGAGCAGGTTAGTGCATCCTCCCCCTGGGGAAGCACTGCGCCATAGCTGGGTATTTTCTGTGAAAGGTATTGAGCTGAGGGAATGACCTCTCTCCTCCATGGGCGCCAAGGCCTCCTGGCCCAATGGGGACTGGGCCTGTGCCACAGCGGCCGCTAGGGGGAGCCTGGGCCGGGAGTTCTGGGAAGTTGGACCACTCTGGAGACATCTTCCACGCATTGGGAAACTTGAGGTGGCCGGCATCGATTCCTGAGAGGACCTCATTCTACATAGACCAGGATTAAGAGAAGGTTTGAGAAAGGAAAATTGTCCAGTGCTGAAAGAAAAAGAATTAGAGAACATCCTGTTATCTCCATAATCTCCCCTCACGGACTGAGTGACTATTCTGTCTTCCCCGTGTGTCCTTTTAAAAGAGTCATTTCAGAAGCTGTGTAGTGCAGTGGAAAGGACAAGGGGCAGAAGTCACGGATTCAGGACTGTTCAGGACTCTCCCTATGTAGGAGAACTCGGGCATGTCTCTACTTTTCTGAGCCTTTGTTTATTAATGATGACTATTACCATTCACTGGCTCTGTTCCATGTGTCATGCTGCCAAAAATTATCTCATTTAATGAGATATATGGAATATGAAGGAAGTGTTTGCTATCCCCATTTTATAGATTAAGAAACTGAGGCTTAGAAAGCAACTTGCCCAAGGTTTTAATCCAGTAAAGTCATTGAGATCATTCTGACTCCCAAATTTAAACTAAAGTATTTTCCTATCTCGATATATTCTCACTTTTTAAATAAGCCTCGGTAATGATGAGGATGACGATGAGGATGCCTTTGTCACATATTGTGCCTTGCAAACTTGAAAGTAATTCAAATGATTATTTATATTCAAGATTTTATCAAGGGAGGGGCACCTGGCTGGCTCAGTCAGTAGAGCACGCGACTCTTGATCTCAGGGTTGTGGGTTCAAGCCCCATGTTGGGTGTAGAGATTGCTTAAAAAAATAAAATCTTAGGGAAAAAAAAGGTTATATCAAGGTCACAGAAAGACCCCGGGTTTCAGGGTCTAAGGGTCCCCTCCAGAGAGGGCAGTGTGGGATAAGAAGATCCGTGGAGAGGGAGGGAAGCAGGACCATGATCGTGAGCATGACATTGGCTGGATCAGAGCCCAGCACAGGAGCCCTCATAATGGCACCAGCCATTTGCCGCTGCCTTCTCCCTCCCCTGGCACTGGTGCTGAGGCAGGAGACCCCACCTCTTCCAGGCCATTCCTCTGCCCCAGGCAGAGGACTGCAGTCCTCTAATGGTGAGTCAAATGAAAGAGTTCCCTCCCCTTCGCTCAGCTCTTCTAACTCAAAGCAGCTCATTGCTGACTTTGTTCTTTTGAAATTCACCACATCTCCCTCAAAACAAAGCCCTTCCATTTATGTAAATTTTTCATCCATTCTCCTTCTCCCCTTAGCCCCAGAAAGTGAGAGACTTATAATAGCTAAAATGTGGAGCAATCTAAACGTCCATCCATAAAGGACTGATTAGATTAGTTATCCTTACCTTGGTAGATTCGTCTCCTAAAATTCAAGTGTAGTTGAAATAAATACAACTCGAATTGCCTGAGGTCAAAATACAGGTTTATCCTATAGCTGACGCAAGGATATATAGCTTCAGATACCATGGGATCCAGGTATTCAAGCAATGTTATCAGGGACCTGCCTCTTCCCATCTCTGGTCTCTACTTTCTTCCACATAGGCTTCATTCTCAGGCAGCAAAGACAGCCGACAGCAGCTCAGGATTTATTCCACAAAATTCGCCATCCCAAAAGGTAAGGAGTCTCTCGTGCAGTAGTTTGAGCTGTAGCTGCCCATTTCTGGACCAATCTCGGTGATTCAGACCAGACCGAGTCTTAATCAGAGAGAAATACAACACAAAGCCTAGAACATTACACTTCTAAAAGAAAACATGATAATATCTTTACAGCCTTGAAATAGGGAAAGATTTCCTTAAAACACCAAAAAAGCAGTAATCGTAAAAGGAAAAAAGTCACAAATTGAATTTAATCAAAGTTAAAAACTGTTGTTTAAAAGACACCGTTTGAAATGAAAGGTAAGACTCAGACTGAGAGAAAACAATAAATATCCCTTAAACAGTAGAATAATGTTGCCGATGTTAAATGACACATACCAATATGGAAAAATGGATTTCTGTTTTATTCTACATCTCTATCACCTAAAATCGTGCACAACTAATATTTGTTGAGTTCATGAATATTCTTCAATAAAAAATAATGCTATGTAGAGGTTGATCTCATTTATGTAAAAAAATATTTTGCATAGGTGTGTAAATGCAGAGATATAGGATTCAAAGGGAGAAGAGAGATCTGGGCTTTTAGTTTTCACTTCTTAGGCTTATGTAGACATTTGATTTTCCACTAAAATAAATAGAAAAAATAAAAATCATAAGGCTGTCTTATTTCAAGGCCTGGGCTTTCAGCCCTCAAGCTGTGCCCTGCCTGGAGCAGAGGAGCCATACCTCCTGGTTCTGGGAACTCCTCCAGACTCGGCCTCCCAAGGCCACTTCAAAGTTTCACTCACGATTGATTTTTCAAGTTTTAGTCCAGTTTGTACACAACTGAGCTTCTTACTTTTGACCCAGCTCCTTTGAATTGACAGATTGACTGCCTAGCTTTTAATGTGCTTTTCCTCTAAAATGCTGTCTCTCTAGCCCTTCTCTCAGACCATCCATTCCAGCTCTTTTATGGATGATACTTCAACACTGACCCAAGTTCCCTGGACACTATCTCCCCATCTAGCAATGTCCTCCCAGAACAGGATGCACAATCAAGCTGCGTCT
The DNA here is from genome assembly GCF_017311325.1 of Ursus maritimus. Lineage (NCBI taxonomy): Eukaryota > Metazoa > Chordata > Mammalia > Carnivora > Ursidae > Ursus > Ursus maritimus. Next base: position 1,893,701 of record NW_024424786.1, read on the forward strand.
CCTGCTAGGGCGAAGACGGCAAGATGGCTTCCAGTGACTGGAATTCTGTAAGATAAGAGTGTGGGGAATAACTACATCTGTTTGACATGGTTACTGTTTTCACAGAAGATGAGCAGAACAGAGTTGCTTCATTCTTCCCCTTTTAAAGAAAGGGAGAAACTGAAACCCCAAGTTTAAAAACAGGCCCTAGGTCCTACAGCTAGTGAGTGGCTCCATTTCAAACTGAAGTTTCTTTGATTAAAGTGTATTCCCTCTTGTGCAACTCCACCAAGTTGCTACCAAGGAATATGTGCAGATAGCAGGACCCGGCTTATCACCAGATCTCCTTAGGAAAATATGGAACAGAATTCACCCAAAGAATGAAGGAAGTTTCTACCCTAATCTTAGTGCCCCTGCTTATCCCACAGATGATGTCGCTTTGAGAGAGCTCAGCTACTAACCACCATGAGCAGATGGACATTCTATCACCCGGAATGTGTCCCAGGTTGGCCTTAGGAAAACTTTAAAGTCTGTGAAGAAAAGAAGCTGATGACCCAGAGGAGCTGGACTATGTCCTCTCGCGCCCTCGTCAAAAGGAGTGGTTTCTCTGGAAACACAAGGACTTCAGAACTTTCAAAAGTGCTTCGAGGAAAGCAAGTGAGGATTTAAAAATTTGTCTTATGAATAGTAGGCTCGGTGCAAAGTGGCAGCCCAATACGCTGTCTGACCAGGTCTCCCGTCACGGTTGGTTGGACCAGAAACGGACACCTGAAATTGAGCTGGTCAGACTCTACCTCCTGGTTCAGATCATCTAAACTCAGAAACAACTCAAGAACGTGGGGAAGCACTGGACTGAATATGGAAAAAATAAGTGGAAGGTCATTAAACTGAATGGTGAGACTTCCCAGGACCTTGAAAGCCAGAGTGTATCCCTGCTCAAGGGCAAGGACCTACATATACTGACATTCTGATGTCCCCTCAAGGAAATGGCCAGGTTACCCCTAATCAATGAAAAAGTCTATTAACAATCTCTCTCGCTCTTTCTCTCTCTCTCACACACACACACACATGCATGCACACGCGCACATCTCCACTGCATTTAGTGCCTCGTTTTTAAAATACATATTTTTTAGGGGCGCCTGGGTGGCTCAGTCATTAAGCATCTGCCTTCAGCTTAGGTCATAGTCCCGGTGTTCTGGGATTGAGCCCCGCATCGGGCTCCCTGCTCAGCGGGAAGCCTGCTTCTCCCTCTCCCACTCCCCCTGCTTGTGTTCCCTCTCTTGCTGCCTCTCTCTCTGTCAAATAAATAAATAAATTATTTTTTTAAAAAAATACATATTTTTTTAAAAAAACAAGGCTCACCAGACATTTGGAGAAAACTTGTTTTAACATAACAGACTGTGATAAAACAAAGAAACAGGAGGAAGAACAAAGGAAGAGAAAGAGTAATACAGAAAAATTAGGAACAATCCAAGAAATGAATAAACTCTTAAAAATTATAATACACGCAAGAAAATAGCAGGTGAGGTTAAATTAAGTAGTGTGGGACTAGATAATAAAACCACACTTCTGCTGAGAACGTCTATAAAAGGGGGCAGAGGGAGAGGGAGAGAGAGCATCTTTAAGCAGGCTCCACACCCAGCATGGAGCCCGACATGGGGCTTGATCTCACGGCCCTGAGATCATGACCTGAGCTGACATTAAGACTCAGACACTTAACCAGTTGAGCCACCCAGGTGCCCCTGGATTTGTAAAAAATTGTAAACCTACTTAGATTGTGAAGAACCAAAAACTGCTGGACCAAGATGCAGGAGAGGACAGAAACATGGAGGTAGCAAACCTAGAGACACCAACTCCAGAAGTGTCTTAAAACAACAGAAGTCCATTGTCTCACAGTTCTGGAGACCAGAAGTCCAAACTCCATTTCATTGGGACAAAATCAAGATGTCAACAGGGCCATATTCCTTCCAGAGGCTCTAGAAGAGAAGCTGTCCTCACCTCTTCCAGCTGCTGGAGGCCATTGGCATTTTCAGACAAGTGGTGACATCACTCCCATCTTCACGCCCAGCATCTTCGGATCTCTCTCAGTCCCATCTTCCGGTGACCTCCTCTTCTGTGTGCCTCGTCAAACCTCCCTCTGCCTCTCATATAATGATACCTGTGATGGCCTTCCTGGTCCATCCAGATAGTCCGGAACAATCTCCCCACCTCAAGATCCTTCACCTAATCACATCTATGAAGACTTTTTTCCAAATAAGGTCACATTTACAGGTTTTAGGGATCAGGACCTGACATCGTTGGGGAACCATTTTTCAGCCGACCAAAAGTAGCACCAAAAAACCTCAAGTATCTAGTAATAAGTATAATGGAAAGCGTGCAAGACCTCTACACTGAAGACTGCAAAATGTCTTCCAGAGAAATGAAAGTAAATCCAAATAAATGGAAGGATGTATCATTTTCATGAACGGAGAACTTAACATTTTAAAGACACCAATAATCTCCAAATTGATCTCTAAATTGCATCCAATCCTGATCACGGTGTCAGCCATGTTTTATTAGGGGAAACTGACAGAGGCCATTTCTAAAGTGTATATAAAAAAGCAAAAACTGAGAAGAGCCAAGACAAACTTGAAAAAAGGACACTGTTGGAGTAATTAAACAACTAGATGTCAATAAAAAGCTAAAAATATAGGGGCGCCTGGGTGGCTCAGTCGTTAAGTGTCTGCCTTCGGCTCAGGGCGTGATCCCGGCATTATGGGATCGAGCCCCGCATCAGGCTCCTCCGCTCTGAGCCTGCTTCTTCCTCTCCCACTCGCCCTGCTTGTGTTCCCTCTCTCGCTGGCTGTCTCTCTTTGTCAAATAAATAAATAAAATCTTTAAAAAAAAGAAAAAGCTAAAAATATAAGCACATTCATCATGCAACTGAATTGTAAAGCAGCATTTTTAAAACGTTCATGCACGTAGGGGGAACTGATAGGCATAGCACTTAAATTCTATCTTTCTCACTCACTGCCCCTCACCTTCCAGGAAGCACATCCATTGCAGTGAGGACTTTTGCTTATAATCAGCAGAAAAATCAGAATTTGGTAAACACAGTCAACAATATACTTCTTTCATTTGGATATAAAAAATAAAAAAAGTAAAAAATTTTTTAAAGTTGGATTTCAAACATTAAAAAAATTTAAGATATAAATAAATAAATTTCTTAAAATTAAAAAAATAAGCAGAAAAGTAGGTGCTCAGAAAATATTTGCTGAATTGACTCTCATAACCCAATTCTCTTTGCAATTATTAAAATAATAAATATATCAATGAAAGGACTAACACCGTCCCATCCACGTCCGTTAGTGATTTGGGGATGTGATAAGTGGTCGTATACTAAACTTAGATATCGGATATCGGATATCAGATGAGTCTATGAAGACTTTTTCCAAATCTAATTTTCTACAGACCAAGAAGACAGCGGGACCAATTCTGTCTTCCAGCTGATAGATGGAAAGCACACGGCTCATTGAGTAACCCTCAGGCTAGGTGTGTATTTTACATCAGTACCGTTATCCACACAAATGGCCCTAGCACCTCCCTCTATTGTGATTCAGCAAACAGTACTGGCTAGTGATCCTGAAATCAGCTGCCTAACCCAATAATGGCTCCATTGGACATTATCTTTCTATTGTGGCTCCTAAAATTAGTATTTCTTTCTGTTATAATGAAAAAAATAATCTCCATTGATTGCAAAAAGCAATGCCTGATATTACAGCATGATTACCCGCAGAATAAATTGAATACTGTATTGTCCAGGAATAATTATCATGTTAAAGAGATTTCAGTCTACAAAATAGGAAGAAATCCTATCAATTAGATAATATCCAATAAACCAATAACCAAATTGTACCAGTGCATTAAACATAATTAGCCTTAGATTTTTAAAAAGTATTCAGAGGAAAAGTCAAGTCTTTCCCTGGAAGATGTTACGATTGCCAAGCAGAGCTATAAGTCACCTCTGTTTCTCGGGCTGACAGGCCTGAAAGAGCGCACAGTGTTTAAGAACACAGTGTAGGTAATGTTTTTACTTTTTATCGTCCTTTGTTCCCACGGTAGTAAGCACAGTTCAGGCCCTTGCCGTTTAACATACGTGTCTTAATACGTACTTAGCACCCTCATGACCTAAATACCTCCCAATACCATCACATTAGGCTGTAGGTTTCAACATGCAAATTAGAGGCGTGGGACACAGATATTCCGTCTATAGCAATATGTTCCTATCTCCAGGCTGTGCCTCTACCCATCTCTGCCGCACGCCACAATCAAATCACCTAAAAATGCCTCGAGTCGTCCGTTGCTAACTTGATACTCCTTGTACCAGTTAGGATCAGTTAGGTTATCAGATAGCAGTGAACATCTCTGGGTCTTCGTGGCTTAACCTGACAAAAGCGTGTTCCTTGCTTATGCTGCGTTTGCACTGACGACTGGCAGTGGGGTTGTAGTCTTTGTAGACACTTGGACTCAGGTGGAGGAAGGCTGTAATGGGTTATAATCCCCGCTGGTGAAGGAAGGACGAGAACTTGGTAAATCACACTTAAGTCTTCCTGGGAGTGACATACACGACGGCCACTCACATTGCTTTGGCCAAGGCAAGTCACAAAGCCAGGGCTAACTTCAAATGGAGGCAGGGAAATGCTATCCTACCATGTGCCAGTAGAGAGGGATGGAATATTATGAACAGAACAAATAACTGCTACTTCTACAAGCAGAATTTAAATAAGAGAAATATACCACCTTATGAGAAAAGTAGAGTAAGACCACTGAAATATCTTATAAATATTTTAAACTTACAATTATTTCAGCACACCAAATAGCATTAGCTTTTAAATACATATCAAATTAGCAATAAAAATTCTATACAATTAATTCCTTATTATCATGGCTTTCTTTTTGGAAAATTTAAAATTTCTCTCTTCAATAGTTTCAGTACTAGCTGTATTTTTCATTTTGCTTAGTATATATAGTGTAGGCGAAATATACAATATACAAATTACACAAATATAGTGCCTGTGCAAAGGGTTTGTTTTTTGGTTTTTGGTTTTTTGCTATTTGTCATCCCAGCCAGCTGTCCTGTTTTATTTTTTAAGATTTATTTACTTATTTTAGAAAGGGAGAGAGAGTGCGCTAGTGGGGGGAGGGGCAGAGGAAGAGGACGAGGAACAAGTGGACTCCCTGCTGAGCATGGGAGGGAAAGTGGGGGACTTGATCCCACAACCCTAGATCTTGACCTGAGCTGAAACCAAGAGCCAGTCCCTTAACTGACTCAGTCACTCGGGTGCCCCCTGTTTTATTTTTAACTCCTTGTAACAGTTGAAAATTCACATATTCCCAATCAGACATATTCACAGTCTAGAATAATATACATAATTTTATCTTTACCAGCTTAAATTTTACTAAATAAGGTAGATATTTGAGATAGGAAGGAAATATCTGGAATGGTTTATTATTTCACCTCTCTGCTCAAAACCTTAAAATTTCCATTAGCTACCTGTTCAGATTTAAATTTTAATGTTTGAATTGGCAAAGGTGACTAGCTCTCTATCAAAAATTTTCAAAATATTTTTTCCCCTTCGAAAGTGTGGAGCTGCCACTAGGATATAGCTGCCTAGCTCTCTTGACAGCCACGTATAGAGCAGGAGTTATTTTTTTTAATATGATGATTGTTATTAGTAGTAGTATTACTTAGACAACACTTATAAGCAGGGGCACCTGGGTGGCTCAGTCAGTTCAGTGTCTGACCCTGGGTTTTGGCTCAGGTCATGATCGCATGGGTTGTGGGATAGAGCCCCGCATCCTGCTTCTCACTCAGTGGAGAGACTCTGCCCCTCCCCCTGACTCATTCTCTATAAATAAATAAATAAATAAATAAATAAATAAATAAATAAATAAATAAATAAATCTATCTTTCTTTTAAAAAAAGGAAAAGAAAACACTTATAAGCACATACTATGTGCAAAGTATAAATAAGTGTTTGACAAACATTAACTCATTACTGCACATAACAATCTTATAAGGTAAGTTCTTTTATTGTTTCCATTTTACAGATGAAGAAACTAAGGGTCTGATTAGTTGAATAATACAGAGGAAAACTGCCAGTAAGTCAGAGATGGGATTCCAGCCCAGGAAATCTAATTCCAGAGTCCATACTCTTAACTACTGCATTATCTTTCCTCTTGGGCGAGGGTCTTTAAAAAGCAGGTGGGACTTCTGTGTCTAGTCTGTGACCCCAGGGGATAATAGAGCCATACCATTTCTTATAGGATCCTGAGTTTCTGATCAGCCACAGGGAAGCAAACTACCCACTGACCACAAACTCCCACACTGGACTACCACATGAATAACAAGTAAACTTCTGGTGAGCTAACTCTCTGAAATTTTGGCATTTTTTGTTATAGCATCTAAAGTTTTCCCCAACTGATGCACACAGCAACCAAGACCCACCACAATTTGTCTTTGTCCAGAGTCTGGAGACCTGGATTCTAGCACCAGCACAGACTCTGACTTAATCTATGACCTTGAGGATGTGCTTCTTTTTTTTTTCTTCAAGATTTTATTTTTATTTGAGAGAGAGCAAGAGAGCATGAGCAGGGGGAGGAACAGAGGAAGAAGGAGAAGCAGACTCACCACCAAGCAAGGAGCCCGATGTGGGGCTCAAACCCAGGACCCGGGATCATGACCTGAGCCGAAGGCAGATGCTTAACCAGCTGAGCCCCCCAGCACCCCAAAGATGCACTTCTTTCCCTCAGGCCACATTTCAAGAGTAAGAGAGTTGTATTAGATCAACATTTTACCATCTCTGCTTTATGGAACATTGTGTCTTGAAGATGTTGCCTGAATCTTCTTGAAAACAGGACTCCATGGCCAAATAAGGTAGGAAAACATTAGATACTGCATCTCCCTTCAGAGATTCATAATGCATATTTGCTTAATGAGGACTTCGAGACATCCTGCCATAAAGAATTGGTGGACAGTATTCACCATGTGGATTTGACCACAGTTCTTAATGTTTTTTAATTGGGAGACATTTATTAATATTAAGTGGGATACAAGTGTACAAAGAAATGCAGTTCAGGGAATGGTGGACTAGAATCCTAAAGCCATTCCAAGTTCTAAAGATGCTCTCCATGGTTCCCTAAATTTTCCATGCACACCTCCAACCAGGTTACCTCTTCAACACTACACATATGCAACATATGTCTACACTTAGGTCTGAGAACCTCTTACCCTGTTTTCTGAAGCTGGAATGACCCCTCCTTTCCTCTGCAGGAGAGTCTGTCCTATACTTCAAGGCTCAGCTCAACTCTGTGCCTGGTCCATGAAATCACACAGTGTGATTCAGCACAACTTACTTCTCTCTCACTCAACACCCATCAGATTGTCTGCACCCTCCACAGACATTTTAAGCTTGGACTCTCCTGAAGAGTCTCCTGAAAGAGGACATTTGCAGGGCAAGAGATAACTAGAAGGTGAGTTCCTTGAGCCATTTCCATATGCATTGGTTGAAGAGAGACAAAATCAGACTGGAAACAATCACAAACAAGAAAGATGTGTGTTGACTCAAAGGGGGAGAAACAGAAAAACAAGTTCAGTGGTCTTCAGCCAAGAGAATACACAAGGATCAAACAAGGAGTGAGATACCATTCCAGCTGGAAGTTTCAAAGACCGTCTGCAGATGGGAAGAAATTATGTTTGGGGATTCCCTTAGAAGTAATTGCAACAAAATGGGTTTTGTCTAAACTAGGCTAAACATGCATCACCCACATGGGCTTGGCTCTGTACTCACTTTGCCTACTCTACATCGTGATGGCATCTTCTTTGGCACTTTGGGATATCTGATCAATAAGCATAAACACCTGGGTGCCAGTTACATCCATGTATTGCCCTGTCATGTGTAAAATAAAGTTCTATTTTTAATCAATTACTGGATCCCCAAAATGCATGAAATAAAAACTGACAGATTTGAAAGAAGAAATAGATAATTCAATAGAATAATAGAAGAGGAAGGAGCACTTCCTAACTCATTCTTTGAGGCCAGCATTGTCCTGATAACAAAACCAAACAAATCACAAGAAAGAAAACTATATCTTCATGGATATAGATGCAAAAATCCTGAACAAAACACGGGCAAACCAAATTCAGCAGCATCCCTCGTGACAAAATGAAATTTATGCCAGGAATTCAAGGTTGGTTCAACCTATGAAAATTAATCAATATAATACACCATATTAATGGTGGACAAAACCACATTATCATCTCAATAGATGCAAGGAAAGTAGTGACAAAATCTAACACCTTCTCATGATAAGAACAAAGTAGAAATAGAGGGAAACTTCCTCAACCCGATTGAAGGCATCTATTAAAAAAACTCACAGCTAACATCATAATTAATGCGCAAAGACTGACTACTTTGCCCCTAAGGTCAGGAACAAGACCAGGATGTCTGTCTCACCTCTCCTAGTCAGTCAGCATAGCAGTGGAGAAACTTGTCAAGGCACGAGGCAAGAGAAAGAAAGAAAAGTCATCATATTGGAACACAATAGGGAGCCCAGAAATAAACCCATGCATATACGGTAAATTACAACAAAGGAGTTGAGAATATACAATGGGCAAAGCATAGTCTCCTCAATAAATGGTGCTGGGAAAACTGGACAGCCACACGCAAAAGAATGAAACTGAACCACTATCTTACACCACACACAAAAATCCACTCAAACGGATTAAAGACTTGAATATAAGGCCTGAAACCATTAAACTCCTTGAAGAAAAAAAAAATAGGCAATAAACTCCCTGACATAGGTCTTAACAATGATTTTTTTTAATCTGACACCAAAAGCAAAAGCAACAAAAGAAAAAAATAAATAAGGTGGGACTACATCAAACTAAAAAGCTTCTGCATAGCAAAGGAAATAAAAATGAATAGGAGAAGATATTTGCAAATAATGTACCTGATAAGGAAATAATATCCAAAATATATAAATAATGCATACGGGGTGCTTGGGTGGCTCAGTTGGTTAAGTGTCTGACTCTTGATTTCGGCTCAGGTCATGATCTCCGGGTTGTGAGATCGAGCCCCATATCAGGCTCTGTGCTGGCCTTGTAGCCTGCCTGGGATTCTCTCTCTCCTTCTGCCCTTCCCCTTCACTCTCTTTCTCTCTCCCTCTCTCCCTCTTTAAAAAAAAAAGAACGCATATAACTCAATAGCACACACACAAAAAATTTTTGATTTAAAAATGGGCAGAAGATGTGAAGAGACATTTTTCCAAAGACATACGGATGGCCAATGGATACATGACATGGTGCTTAACATCACTAATCATCAGAGAAATGCAAATTAAAACCACAATGAGATACCACTTTATGCCTTTTAGAATGGCTATTATCAAAGAGACAAGAAACAACAGGTGTTGGTGAGGATGTGGAGAAAAAGGAACCTTCGTGGACTGTTGGTGGGAATGTAAACTGGTACGGCCACTGTGGAAGACAGAGGGACGGTCCTCAAAAAATTAAAAATAGAACTACCCTATGGTCTGGCAATTTCACTCCTGGCTATTGATCTGAAGAAAATGAAAACACTAACTCGAAAAGATAGATGCACCCCCATGTTCACTGCAGCATTGTTACAACAGCCAAGATATGGAAATAATCGAAACTTCCATAGATAAATAGGTAAAGAAAATGTGATATATATACACACATACACACAGCCATAAAAAACAAATGAAATCTTGTCATTTGTGACAACATGAACGAACCTTGAGGGCGTTAGATAAGTGAAATAAGTCAGAGAAAGACAAATACCATATGATTTCACTTATCTGTGGAATGTAAAAAAGCCAAGCTCATAGATACAGAAAACAGATTGTTGGTTGTGAGTCAGGGGAACAGTGAGGATGGGGACAAGTGGGTGAAGATGGGAAGAAGGTACAAACTTCCAGTTACAAAATAAATCAGTCATGGGGATGTCATGTACAGTATGGTGACTATAGTTCATAATATTACATATTTGCAAGTTGTTAAAAGTAGATCTTAAAAGTTCTCATCACAAGAAAAAAACTGTAATTATGTATGGTAACGATGTTGACTAGACTTACTGCGGCGATAATTTCTAAATCTATACAGATATTGAATCATGTTGTACACCTGAAACTAACATAATTTTATATGTCGATTATTCACTCTGGGAATCAGATAGTTACATAGTGGTGATGGTTGTACTTCTTTGTGAATATACTATAAACCACTGAATTGTACACTTCAAAAGGTGAATGCCACGGTATGTGAATTTTTTCTCAATAAAAAATTGTAATAAAAACCTTGAAGTCACGCTCACTCGTTGGAGAGAATCCCAGCCACAACACTTAGGGCAGGACCCTTGGTCTTCGTGGGCGTCATTTCCCCATTTGACAATTAGACTCAGTCCCATCATCCCCACAATTTGTGGTGAGGTCTGTATATGAGCAGAGCTGAGCCCAGTGATCTCCTCCTGTTCCTACTCCTTGTTGAAGCTGAACCTTTCCTCTTGTTTGTAGCCTTGCTCCCCGTCCAACCTACCGTCATCCAGCCCACCAGAGGTTTTCAGCTTCTTTGGTTTGGTATGGTTTTTATATACCCTCTCCCCACTCTCAGAGTCCTGAGCAGGCAGGAAAAGTAACAGTCAGAGAGCACCTACTATGTGCCAGAATCTGGTAAAATACCAGACTTAATTTAAGGCTCCAGACAATGCTTGGTGTGTTTATTTCCACCTTAAAGGAAAGGAAGCCGAGGCCTGGCTCACAGTACTCTCTCCAAGTCATGCCATTCAGGAGACCAGGCATGTGGGATTTAGATAAGCCTCAGCTCAAACCTGCCTCTTAGTAAATCTTATGAGATCTCTCGGGGGGGGGGGGTGTTCCTAAGCCTTCTGAGCCTCAGTATCCTCATCTGTGCAATAGGGACAATGGGAGGACCTTTGTTGTGGAGTGGTTTTGAAATTTAAATGAGATCCAGAAGATGGACTTAGCACAGATCCTGCAATACGTGTCAGCTATTTATCGTTGGTTCTATGTGAAGCTAAGCAGTGGCTAAATTCGGATTAGAAGCGAGATATGCGGCATTCCAGCTCGCTCCTACTTCTCCAAGTTGCCTCTTCCCCATACCTGCCCAGGTCAGCAGGCAGAAGGACACAGAACAAACTGTTGATAGGCCTACACATCCCATTTCCCCCAAACTTGTCAATCGCAGCATATCCTTCACCGCGCGCGCGCGCGCACACACACACACACACACACACACACACACACACACACACAGCTTTCTTGCTATTTCTGAGTAACCAGCCCTAACAACGTCATGGAAAAATGGATGTAGCTTCATCCAGCCTTTCACTGGAACATCCCCAAGGTTTCACTCGCTTGACCTTTCATAAAAACTCTGAGACATAATCAAAAAGCTTGCACAAACCTCTCCACTCCCTCTGTGTCTTCTCGTAAACTGGCTTCTGGCCTCTCCCAGCTGCATCTGGTCTCAGTGGAATGTGCTTATCAATCTTACTCCAGGGGAATGAGACCGAACAGCCTGGTGCCCTGGTAGCTGAGGTGGCTTGTACAAGCTTGTGACATGTCATCAAGTGGGTTGACACGGGATTTCAACTTTTTATCTTCTGGTAACCTCCCTCACACTCAGAATTCCTCTGCACATGCGCCCACCCTTCCAGACTCATTCTCTTTGTCAGCGGCAAGCCTTCTTTTCTGCTCAGTCTCGTAACCTACATTGAGCATTTGCTCTCACTATGATCGTTTTTAAGTTTTGATATTATGGCTTACGGTAATCACTGGTCTAGTCGGGCTCCCTGGTACAACTCAGCCAAGGGACCCGCCATTGCCTGAGAAACAGCACCAAGGGTGGGGAGAGGGCTTCGGTATTGGACAGGCCTGGCTTTGAAGCCAGCGCTCCTCTAAGACAACCTGAATCAGGTCCTTCACTTGAACCTGTCTTCTTATCTGTACAACCCAGCTATTCACACCCGCCTAGCCAGGCTCTGGGTGAAAATAAATGATATAAATGGCACCATGGTCATTATTAACAGTGTCATGGTCTTCACTGTTGTTGCCCTAAGGTTGCCAAGAGCCACCTGACAGGGACAGGGGCCCATTTCGAAACACGCATTCCGTGCAAACTATTATTTGGTTGTTAAAAAAATTAACCATGGGATGTCTCAACCTCAAGGGCGTACTCGCCCTTTATATCCGGACACACAATTCTAGGACTGGAGTCTAAAGACATAACCATGGACGTGGGGCAAAGATGCAGCTACAGGAATGACCATCACATTGTTGCTTATAATACTGAAAGACTGGAAAACCTTAAACTTGAAAAATGAATTCTTTTTTTTTTTTTAAAGATTTTATTTATTTATTTGACAGAGAGAGACAGCCAGCGAGAGAGGGAACACAAGCAGGGGGAGTGGGAGAGGAAGAAGCAGGCTCATAGCGGAGGAGCCTGATGTGGGGCTCGATCCCACAACGCCGGGATCACGCCCTGAGCCGAAGGCAGACGCTTAACCCCTGTGCCATCCAGGTGCCCCTGAAAAATGAATTCTTGTACAGATAATGCGAGTCCAACTCAATGGGCAACTAGCAGCTCTTTAAACGCTGTGGAAGAATGTCAATGACGTGGAATGCTGGCTACAGTGTTTGTAGTTGAGCATATAATCGACATTGCAAAAAGCAGTTTCAGAACAGCACCTAGAACATGGTCCTGATTTTATCTGAAGGAGGCTCGGGAGAGGACATCTGAGCATATACTAGAAAAGCCCAAGATCATCCTTGAAATGTTCAAAGTGGATAGTCTTTCTTTAGTCCGTATCTTCTGAATTGTTGTAACGAAAATATTGAGGAAAAAAGTAAAAATTGGGGTCAATTTTACCAAAACATTCCTCCAGAAAAGTTGCACCAATCCTAGTACAGCTTGATGACTTTGATAAAGTGAACACGCCTGAGGAATTAGCACTCTGATCATGAAACATAACTTGCCACCACCCCCAGAGGCCACCCTCTTGGCCAGTCCAGTCACTGTTCACCCTCCAAGGAGAACCAGTCTCCTGATTTCTAACAGTCCGGGGGAGTTTTGTTGGATTTTAAGCACTTTACAAAGAGAATCCCCCCTTGCGCTTTGTGTCTTTCGTTCATTCAGTGTGGTCTGCGCGAGCGTCCGTGTCGTTTGTCACTCCCCACTGCTGTATTCTGCACGAACATACAAACAGAGTTTACCCACCCATTCTTCTATCATTTGCATCATGACTTACTTTTGGCATTATGAATAGTGCCCCAGGAACGTTCTTACTCTCTTTTGGTGAACTTACGTACACACAGCATTGCTGGTCATGGGAAATGCATATATACAATTTAGTAGATACCGTCAGACAGTCTTCCAAAATAGTTACTCCAGTATAAGCTTCCACCAGCAGAGTGAGAGTTCTGGTTTCTCGACTCCAGTGACTTGTCCACACTTGGTATTGTCTGGTGTTTTCCTTTTAGCTGTTTCTAATGGCATCACACTGAGACTTTAATTTACATTTTCCAAATGACTAGTGGAGTTTAACATCATTTCAAATGTTAACTGACCACACTGATATTCTTGTGCAAGGTGCCTATTCAAGTCCTGTGCCCATTTTTCTATGAGCTATCCCTGTTTTTCTTATTGCCTTGTAAGAATATATATATTCCATACACAGGTCACATACATACAGATGCGTGTAGTATATCTTTTCCCATTGTGTGGATTTTATTTTTTCAATTTCTTAAAGGTGTCTTTTGATGAAAGAGGGTCTTGATGTTAATGCCCCATACTTCATAGGACCCTTGCTGTGTCCTCTGGCAGAGCAAACCCTGACCATATCACTTACCACACCATCCGGAGGCTAGGAAGGCAAACCCACCTGCAGAACAAGCATCTATTCCCATGAGGACGAGAAGCTGGTCCTCCCGAGATGAAAAGGGCCGATAGTGCTATTACCCCACTCATAGGACTACTTCTGTTAGAATGGGTCCTTGAGAAAGAGATGCCAAGATGGAACTAAACATGCAAAGATTCTTCTCTTAAGAAAATAGAGAAGGAGTTGTGAAAACCTGGGAGAGCCACAGATCGCAAATGCAAGAGACCCCCCACGTGCTGGAGGGAGGGAGCAAAGTGGGGACAAAAGCATGCAACTGCCATGCAGTCTATGGGAGACTCTGCAAGGCCATCAGGGGGCCTGTAAGCCCAGGTCAGTTGTCAGAGACGTCCCTCAGCAAGCAGGAATGGAGGTGCCCTAGTGTCTTTGCCAGGCTCTGTCATTCCCGGGAGCCGCGCACGGGAAGCGCGGTCACCGAGCGCCCACGCAGAGGTGGGTTTCAGAGCGCAGAGGCGGGGCCTTTGGTCCGTTACAGCCGCAGTGATTGGAGTTCTGGGCGGCACACTCACAGCCACTGCGCCCAGAGAGCGCATAGGGCAGGAGAAGAAGGCAGACATAAATGAGGAGAGTGGCTAATGGGATCACTTTGGGAGATTACTGGACTCCTCGTAGATATACAGCAACCAGCAAAAGATACAGGGCTACAGAATTCAGCGAGCGGGCTGCGGGTTGCTCAGGTGCGAGCCCTAGAAGGGTCTGCGAGAGAAGGAGTTTCAGGCCTCTCTGTAGAGGGGGTAGAAGGGCAGTAGGGGAACCAGGCATTTCGGTTACTCCCTGCTCCTTCTGCTAGTAGCTTATTGGGAGGTGGAGAGCAAAGAGGGAAGAGAGAGAGAGAAAGAGGCCCTCGGACCATGGGGCCACTCCCAGACGAGGGCCCTGGTTGCTAACACCCCTCCCTTCCCAAACATGGCAACCCAAGGTTGCTGTATTTATCTCAGCAGAACAAACGGGTTTCTCCCACCTTGAAACCGAATGTGGCCAAAGTAATTTGTATCAGTGTTTCCATGAGAACGTTAGAGGGGAGCCAGTGTGCATTCATTATACACACGAGTGAGCTTGCACGCACGCTTGTACAAACACACATACTCACACACAGTGCAAAGGATGTGAGCAGTCAGATGTGGCCAATCGCAGAATCTATGTTCTGCAATCTGGGAGGGAGCGCGTGGGTCCGTGAGTCAGGATTAAACACCATAGCGACCAAGTTACTGAAGCTTGCCGAGTCAGGCAGCAATTTCTGCTTAATAGAGCCCTGAGGTCTCAATAAGTGCTTTGAAATCCTCACATCAGCATGCAGTTCTCATGACTGGGGAAGCCAGAAATCCAAGTGTGAGGGCAGAGCTGACAGCCTCTCCTATGAACATTCAAAGATGCAAAAAAGACCTATGGTTCTGCCTCTTTCTCAGCATTTGTAAATACGCAGCTGAAACTATCTTTTTACTAATGTCCAGTCACCCACGCTCACCTCCAGGAGTTTCACAGCAGATTGGGCTGGTTTGTGCACAAGGGCGAGAGGTGGCCCCTGAATTAAAATTCTGCATTTGCCAGCAAGGCTGCTACTGACCCAAATAACCATCTAGACGAAAAGTGTCCCTTCTCAAGACACTTTTCTTCTATATGCCTGAAAATTGTCATAGTACACTAACTTTGTTAAGCAATTTACGGCCAAAAAAAATTGTTGTACTAAATATGCAAATTAATTATGTCTACTTTATGAATGGAAGACGTGGCAGTATACAACCTAGACAACAGTTCATGGCAGCCACCTCAGATTAGTACCCGAGAATTGTCTTTCCTCTGCCCTTTGCTTTCACAAAGGCTGCTATTTGATAGGAAAACAGCTATTCTGACAGGCCAGGCTTCCGTGCCGGGAATTTCACATCCTTAGACACTCACGGTCTATGGAAGAACGCTAGGAAGACAGAGCAGGCAAAGAATTCCAGAACAGGAGATACTCAGGAAACCTCAAGCAACCTGGGAAAGCACAAGAGCATGAGTTATGATGAGTTCCATATGCCCCAGATGTTTGCAGCCTGAAACCAGCTCTGTGCCTGGCTTGCTCCCTTGGCCGCTGCTTTTCTGGCTCCTCCCACCTCTCTCTGCGCCACTTCTCGCTCCCAGGGTCCCTCTGCAGCAGCAAGCGTGGCTGCTTGAACAGAGAGGTCGTTGCTTGGGAAACAGTGGTACCCAGCACTGAGAAAGGGAGAGCTCTTTCCCCTGCTCTCCAGGACCAGTGGGTAGTCACCAGGTGGCCAAGCCCAGCCTGGCTAGAGACTGGCCAGGGATAGATGCCTCTCACTCCGCAGGGAGCTGCTCAGGAGCCCCAAACATCGTTTTCGAAAACTCTGATCTAGGGTTCCAAATCAGAGTTTTTATTCTTTTTTTTTCTTTCATATTTAAAATAGTACAACGCCACTATGAAAAAAATGACAAAAAGAATGATAAAGAAAGTAAGTTTCCCTTAAACTCATTAACCAGAGATGAGTTGTCTTTTTTTGTTCTGATTACGGAAATAATATATGTAGTCATTGCCTAAAATCTGGGAAAAAAAAGAATACTAAGAAAAAAAGCTTTACGTATCATTCTGTGTCATTTCAGTGTGTTCCTTTCAGTCTTTTTTTCTATGTTCATTATTTTAAAAACAAAGGTACAGGGCGTCTGGGTGGCTCAGTCAGTTAAGCGTCCAATTCTTGATTTTGACTCAAGTCATGATCTCAGGGTCGTGAAATCGAGCCCCACATGGGGCACCGCACTGAGTGTGAAGCCTGCTTTGGATTCTCTCTCTCCCCCTGCCCCTCCCCCCCTAAAAAAAACCAAAACAAAAAAACAAATGAGATCACACCTTACATATGGTGGGGTTGGTTTTTTTTTTTTTTTCATTTTTATTCTGTGAGCATTTTCCCAGTAATTTTTAAAGATATTTCTATTTCTTTTTTGCTTTTAAATTTTCTTTTATTTTCTATTAATTTATAAATGGCATATATACACCTGCATGGTACACAATTTGAAAAATATCAAAGAACCTAACGCAAATAATAAGTTTTCCTTTCCTTCCTATTCCCCAAAGAAGCTATTAATAACTTTTTATGTTATTCTTGAGATAGTCTCTAAATTTAAACACACACACACACACACACACACACACACGTGCCATACTTTTCTCATTTAATCTATTTAGCATATAGCTCCGTGCAGTCGTGAACTAAGTGAACTCCCTCGTTCTCATTAACAGCTGCAGAGGGCACTATGCTTCCTAAGTGTACCCACCATTTCTACCCAATGCTTTACTGGTAGATGTTGGGGTTGCCCCCAGCTCTTGTCATCTAAATACAAATCATTAGACACAAATGCGAAGGTATCTGCAGATAAATTCCTAAAAGTAGAATTGCTGAGTCTAAATGTTTATGCATTGAAAATTTGGTAGAAATTGCCAATCATCTTGCAAGAAGGCTGAGGAGTTTTCCTTCCTGCCTGCAGAGTATGTGGGCCTCCTAGATGGCTTCTTGTGTTTTTAAGGGGAACTGTACTTTCTTCTCTGTGAACTATGTATTCTCTCCACATAGATCGTTTCGTTTGTTTGTAGAGACCTAGTATGTGAGTTTATGTGACTAATTTAATGTTGAATGTGACGGATTTACCCATTCCTTTACAATTCGACGCTGAAGTCAATTTCCACATTTGGGCAATCACAATACTGACAAAAACATCACAAATCTTTGTCCCTACAGCTGATAGTTTCCCGAGAGGAGACTGTTATACAGAGGGAATTACTGGGTCAAAGTGCAGCGCGAGGCAGAATGTGTGCAACGGAGCTGCCCTGAAATCTGCCTCGTTGTTTTAAGGCCGCTTCCTTATACAAACTGGCGAACTCCTTTTCATAAAAGTTTCATGAACATATACTCCTACCTGCTGTACCCACCTCAGCCTCACCCTCACCGTCCACCAAAGCAAATATGATCATTTAAAAAAATATATTGCTCAGCCCCTGGCTGGCTCAGTCAGTTGAGCATGAGACTCTCGATCTCAGGGTGGTGAGTTCAAGCCCCATGTTAGGCTCCATGCCTAGCGTGGAGCCTACTGAGAAAAATATATATATATATTGCTAATCTGAAAGACCAAACATGGCCTCCCACTGCCAACACTGCTTTTGGAAAGCATCCTCCCTGAAAACCCTAACTGAAGTTGAGATTGCATCAAGTCTTGATTATTCAGTGGGCCCCCACAGGGTCTCTGGCATCGTCACAGAGTCCCACTGTCATCTGAATGTCATTTGGAATGAACCAACGTGGACGGCAGCATCAGCAAAGGCAGCTGTGAGGACTGTGGGGACCATCACAGCTGGGACCTCACTGCTCCAAGCACTGGCCACAATGAATGCCAGATTTCCTGGGCATCTCTGATTACACACTTCTGGTCATAATCCCACAGGCACATGCATGCTAGTCAGACCTGGGGCCCCCAGGTGGAGTGAGGAAAATGTGGACACAAAACTTCTTATGCATGCGTTTCCTTGGCCTCCACTCCCTAAACCAGGAACGGCAGGGCAGGCCACGGGGGACAAGCAAGACTTCCTCTGAGTGGAAGGGTGGCAGAGCCCATGGCCTTATCTGCTAGCTGAGGGGCAAACGCCTCCTGAAGGGAAATCCCAGGTCCTGAAAGCTGTGAGCTTCCCCTTTGTGGAGGTTTGGAATTCTCCAGGGGCAAGGAGGCGCTTGGAGAAAGCCTCCTACCAAGAGAGAGTTCATGTGATCCCAGTGCCTGTCCCATGCTGCTGAACACCCGCGCGATCGGGTCCTCTTATCTGATGTTTCCTTTCAGTCCTGCCCTGGACATTCTCACAGGCTCCCAGCCAGCCCGTTGCTTGCTGGCTCTGCTGCTGGCATGTGACAACCCCCAGCTTCCCTGCTGCATTTCACACTTGGAACTGGGGGATTACGGGCCTTCCAAGGACCTTGGGGTATTAATAGAAGTAGGAAAAGAGCCCGCTTCCCACACCTCAAGTTAATTCGAACACTTTGGGCCAAGCCATACCGGAGGCCCCTTAGCAAAGGCTCGGCTTTCCTAAGACAGTGGCTGTAAGTCAGCCCTTTCAGAACCCACACGTGTGGGGACCACAACGTCCACACAAGATCCATCAGGACACCTACCAAAGTAGGGTGATTTCTTTTCCTCTTTTTCTTTTTTAAAGTAGGGTTATTTCTGATTGTACTATTGCAGAAATTCTATTAAAGGCAAGAAATTATTTAGCAAGTTGCTTTTGAGGGTAGGAAAAAAGTTCTCAAAATACTGATTTTTTTTTTTAAGATGTATTTATTCATCTTAGAGAAAGCACATGTGCACACACATCCACCTACAAGGGGGAGGTGGGTAGAGGGAGGGAAAGGAAGCAGACACCCCACCAGGCTCAGAGCCCAATGTGGGACATACATGATCTCAGGACCCTGAGTTAATGACCTGAGCTGAAACCAAGAGAGGGGCGCTTTAACCGACTGAGCCACCCAGGTGCCCCTCAAAATACTAATTTTTATCTTGCTTTCCAGGAACTTCCTGACCTTTACCTAGAAAGCAAAATCATCCATGTTGCCTTAAGAAAGGTTTTGGGGGTGCCTAACTCAGCTTGATCTCGGGGGTGTGAGTCTACACATTGGGTGTAGAGATTACTTAAAAATAAAATCTTCAAAAAAAAATAAGTAAAGGTTTTCAGGGGACAGATTCATAGAGCATTAAATAGTAACCTGTCTAAGTGATGGTGCCAACAGGCAGCCCCACTGCACCACCCACACATGTGCGTGAGCTTGCACACACACATAAACACACACACACACACACACACACACACATCATCACCGTCATCACCATCATCATCACCACCATCACCATCATCACCATCATCATCACCATCATCACCATCACCATCATCACCATCATCATCATCACCACCATCACCACCATCATCATCACCATCATCACCACCATCATCATCACCATCATCACCATCATCACCATCACCATCATCACCATCACCATCACCATCATCACCATCATCATCATCACCATCATCACCACCATCACCATCACCATCATCACCATCACCATCATCACCACCATCATTATCACCACCATCACCATCATCACCATCACCATCATCACCATCACCATCATCACCACCATCACCATCATCACCATCACCATCATCACCACCATCACCATCATCACCATCACCATCATCACCATCACCATCATCACCACCATCATTATCACCACCATCACCATCATCATCATCATCGGTTTTTCCCCAGGCACTCCAAACAGGAACACAGCTTAAGTCAAAATTGAACTAATGGTGCAAACTCAATTTCTAGACATATCCAGTCCCCCTTTCCTAACAATAGCACTTCCTCTTTAGAAACCTTGTTGCTACCATAGGTCCCCACTCACCCCAAAGCAGCAAAGCACAACTGTACTGTTTAGTGATTCTGTTTTCAGTGGGTCAAACAAATCCCATGGTAGGCTTCAGAGAGTGCTTGTTGGAATGAGACAAACCTTTGTGCCTTGGTCTTGGTTCTGCCTCATAAACCTGTTGCATTTCAAAAACAAACAAAACCCAGACCTTCAAATAGGCGGAGAAACTATCGCATTTTATCTAAATGTTCTCTAATCTAAAATTTCCAACCCCTTCAATTATGCTCCATGTGATATTCATTTGTTTATCCTTTCTTTCATTTATCCAACCATCCCTCCATTCATTTGATAGTTGCCTAGTCTGGGCCAAGCACTGTGACGATCAACTGAGCTACAGCATGGACCATGGAGTGACAGATAAACGAGAATTGTTACAGTCCATTGGCTTCTATATTTTCTGCTTTTTTAAAGTTTTACTTATTCATGTGGGGGAGGTGGGTAGGGGTAGAGGGAAAGGAAGAGAGAAACCCAAGCAGACTCCCTGCTGAACGTGGAGACTGATACAGGGCTCAGTCTCACAACCCTGAGATCATGACCCTGAGATCATGACCTTGAGATCATGGGGAGTCTGCTGGGCCAAAACCAGGTTGGATGCTTAACCAATTCAGCTTCTGTGTTTTATTAAATAATAATTTTAAATGGAAATACAACAAAAAGATCACGTAAAGAAAACCTAAAGAAATTAATCTGGGTATCTTAGTATTATACAGACAGTTCTGAAATTCAGAGCCAGCTGCATTCCAGAAGTCCACTTGTAAGTCAGTTGTTTAGAACACAGATCTTGTCTCCCATAGGCGGAAACAACGGCACACAGAGGCTACACCCCTACCCCAGGAAATCTAGGGAAGGGAGAAGCATTCTGTGGCTACACACGTGATGGTTGAAGAAAACTAAAGCAACAAAATTCAGTAAGAAAATTCTTCTTAGTTATTTTGCTGGTCACTGAAGATATGCAGGTATTGTTCATTCATTCATTCATTCAACCACCATTTATTTGTTGGGGTTTATTTAGAAAAGGATAAAAAGAAACATGTTGGCAACATTTGCAGAGAGTCTGAAAGGGACTTCTGGGTGCTGTCAAGGCACTCAGAGAGTTACACTACTTTTAGTTGTGAGTACTTTCACTTCTGAATGCACTATTTCTCTTTTCCTTGATACAGGTACACTACCAACAATTTGGTGCACTGATGGGCATGGGTATGGCCATTTGGGAGCTGTGAGCTAAATAGAACCAAGATTATTACTGAGGAATTTTCCAGACATAACTGGGAAAGAGCTAGAAAACAGTGGGAGGAAGTCTAATTGCCCACAGCTATGTAACTGACTAAAACAATTATCCATGTACTGAAAAAGAAATAAAAAGATTTATTAAGTGTCTACTTGTGCCAATAAACAAGACAGACATGTTTTCATAATTCTACATGAGACAAAAGGAAGATGGGGGTGGGGGGGGACATGAGTCAGCATATTCCCTGTGTTGGCCTCCACAAGTGTCTCTCAGCCAGGATGTCTTTGACTTTAGAGAGAGACCAGAGGAAAAAAGGGAAGTGGAAAGTTCGCTGTTTGTATTGGAGTTACTAGAAGAAGCATCCTACTGCCATCTCATTGACTTAAGGGTGCCTGAACTGGACATCCAAACTACAAAAGAATCTATCTGCCCTGACCAAAATATAATTTCCCTAGAATAATTGCATAAATGTTGAAGAGATGAAAAGCAAAAAACAAGTATTAGTAATCGTTGTATTCTTCTCGCACTTTATCCTATAGGATACTCTAGCATCGTTCTCTCTGTTCAAAGGCTCTGTAGTAGATTGTTCAGTTATCAGTCAAGTCTTTTTTGAGGTCTTTGGGAAAGCACAAGAGAAAACAATTCCTTGGGGAACTCACAATCAGAGAAGGAAACATTATTGAATAATGAACAACTCATAACAACAAATTAAAGTACTACAGGTATGGAAAGGAAAGTTCTAGGTTCAGGTGGAGCATTAGACTTACTCATGTCAGGACACAAAGAAAGGACTTTGCTGAAGTGTGGTGGCTTAGGCTGAGCTCTCGACAATGGAATAGAAATTAGCCAAGTAAAGAAAGGCTGACACACCCAGCCACAGAAATCAGAAAAGAAAAAGGAATAAAAGGCATCCAAATTGGTAAAGTAATAAAACTTCCACTATTTGCAGATGACATGATACTATATATAGAAAACCCTGGAGATTCCACCAAAAAACTACTAGAACTGATAAATTCAGTAAAGTTGCACAATAAATGTACAGAAATCCATTGCATTTCTATACACTAATAATGAAGTAACAGAAAAAGAAAGTAAGAAAACAATCCCAATGGCAATTGCACACAAAAAATAATACAATACATGGGAATAAACTTAACTAAGGAGGTGAAAGACCTGTACTCTGAAAACTATAAAACACTGATGAAAGAAATTGAAGACAACACAAGCAAACGGAAAGATATTCCATGCTTATGGATAGGAAGAACCAACATTGTTAAAATGTTCACATGACCCCAAACAATCTACAGACTTAATGCAATCCCTATCCAAATACCAACAGCATTTTTCGCAGAACTAGAACAAATAATACTAAAATTTGTATAGAACCACAAAAAAAAAAACAAAAACAAAAAACCTCCAAATAGCCAAAGCAATCTTGGAAAAGAAAAACAATGCTGGAAACATCACAATCCCAGATTCCAAGTTATACTACAAAGCTGTAGTAATCAAAACAGTATGGTACTGGCACAAAAATAGGCACAGAGATCAAAAGAACAGAATGGAAAGCCCAGAAATAAACCCATGATTTTATGGTGAATTAGTCTTCAACAAAGCAAGAAATAATATCAATGGGAAAAAGATAGTCTCTTGAACAAACTGTTCAGAAAACGGGACAGCTACATGCAAAAGAATGAAACTGAACCACTTTTTTACACGATACACAAAAATAAACTCAAAACGGATTAAAGACCTAAATAAGAGACCTGAATCTATAAAAATTCTAGAAGAGAGCACAGGCAGTAATTTCTCTGATATCAGCTGTAACAATTTTCTAGATGTCTCCTGAGGAGAGGAAAACAAAAGTGAAAATAAATTATTAGGACTACATTAAAATAAAAAACTTCTACACAGCGAAGAAAACAAGCAAAAAAACTAAAAGATGATCTACTGAATGGAAGAAGATGACATATCCAATAGAAAGTTAGTATCTAAAATATATAAAGAACTTATACAGTTCAATGGGGCGCCTGGGTGGCTCAGTTGGTTAAGTGTCTGCCTTCAGCTCAGGTCATTAACCCAGAGTCCTGGGATTAAGCCCCACATCCTGGCTCCCTGCTCAGCCAGAAGTCTGTTTCTCCCTCTCCCTCTGCCTGCTGCTCCCCCGGCTTGTGCACTTGCTCTCTCTCTCTCTTTCTCTGTCAAATAAATAAATAAATATTTTTTAAAAAGAACTTATACAACTCAACACCCCCAAAATAAATAATCCAATTAAAAAATAGGCAGAAGGAGGGTGCCTGGGTGGCTCATTGGTTAAGTGTCCAATTCTTGGTTTCAGCACAGGTCACGATCTCAGAGTCATGAGATCAAGCCTCATGTCAGGCTCCGCACTCAGTACAGAGTCTGCTGGAGATTCTTTCCTCCTCCCTCTCCCTCCACCTCTGTTCTTCCCCCTGCTTGAGCTCTCTCTCTCAAATAAGTAAGCAAGTAAGTAAGTAAGTAAATAAATAAATAAATCTTTTTTAAAAATAAAATAAAAAATGGGCAGAAGACAGGAACAAACATTTCTCCAAAGAAGGCATACAGATGGCCAACAGACACATGAAGAGTTGCTCAACATCACTGATCATCAGGGAAAGGCAAATCAAAACTACAATGAGACATCACTTCACTCTTGTCAGAACAGCTAAAATCAAAAACACAAGTGTTTACAAGGATGTGGAGAAAAAGTAACCTTGTACACTGTTGCTGGGAATGCAAACCGGTGCAGCCACTGTGGAAAAGAGTATGGAGGTTTCACAAAAAATTAAGAAATACATCTACCCTACGATCTAGTTGTCACACTACTGGGTATTTACCCCCTCCCAAAAAACCACTAATTTGAAAGGATATATGCACCCCTATGGTTATTGCAGCGTTATTAACAATACTAAATTATGGAAGCAGCTCACGTGTCCATCGATAGATGAATGAATAAAGAAGATGTGGTGTGTGTAGGTGTATACACACACACACACACACACACACACACACACACAGTGGAATACTACTCAACCATAAAAAATGAAATCCTGCTCTCTGCAACAGCATGGATGGAGCTAGAGAGTATTATGTAAGCAAAAGAAGCCAGTCAGAGAAATACAAATACCATATGATTTCACTCATATGTGGAATTTAAGAAACAAAACAAATGAACAAAGGGGAAAAAAAGGAGACAAAGAAACAGACCCTTAAATATAGAGAACAAACTGATGGTTACCAGAGAGGAAGTGGGTGGGTAAAATAGGTGAAGGGGATTAAGAGTACACTTACCTTGATGAGCACTGAGTGATATATAGATAGAATTGTTGAATCACTGCATTGCACACCTGAAACTATTTTTTTAAAGATTATACTTACTTCTTTGAGGGGGAGAGGGACAGAGGGTGAGGAAGAGAGAGAATCTCAAGCAGACTCCATGATGAATGAGGAGCCTGAAATGGGCCTTGATCTCATGACCCTGAGGTCACAACCTGAACCAAAACCAAAAGTCAGACCCTTAATCAATTGAGCCACCCAGGCACCCCCTGATACTACTTTAAAACTGCATATTAACTATACTGGAATTGAAATGGAAAGAAAGAAAAAAAGAAAGAAAGAAAGAAGGAAAGAAAGAAAGAAAGAAAGAAAGAAAGAAAGAAAGAAAGAAAGAAAGAAAGAAAGAACTAACAAACACACACAGATTTCCAAGCACATGAAAGGTATATGGGTAGGTCTTAAGGCAGAAGAGACCTTGACATGTTTGAGGAACTGGGAGAGATCTTGTGTGGCCAGTGGGACACAACTGACTCAAATTGAGGTTAGAAAGATAGGCTAGAGGATGCCTGGGTGGCTCAGTTGGTCAAGCGTCTGCCTTCAGCTCAGGTCATGATCCCAGAGTCCTGGGATTGAGCCCCACATCAGGCTCCTTGCTCAGCGAGGAGCCTGCTTCTCCCACTCCCTCTCCCCCTCACCCTGTTTGTGCTCTCTCTCTGACAAATAAATAAATAAAATCTTAGAAAGAAAGAAAGAAAGAAAGAAAGAAAGAAAGAAAGAAAGAAAAAGGGAGAAAGAAAGAAAGAAAGAAAGAAAGAAAGAAAGAAAGGCTAGATCACATAAGTTGGTCAAATTAAGAATTTTAGGTTTTATTCTAAAAGCAATGAAAAATCGGGGCACCTGAGTAGCGCAGTCGTTAGGCGTCTGCCTTCGGCTCAGGGCGTAATCCCAGCGTTCCGGGATCAAGTCCCACATCGGGCTCCTCCACTGGGAGCCTGCCTCTTCCTCTCCCACTCCCCCTGCTTGTTTTCCCTCTCTCGCTGGCTGTCTATCTCTGTCAAATAAATAAATAAATAAAAATCTTTTTAAAAAAAATAAAAATAAAAAAAATAAAAGCAATGAAAAATCAATAAATTCATTAAACTGCTTTAAGTTAGAGAGAAGGTATAGTTTCAGAGCAGGAAAATCATTGACAGGTTTTCATTTTTTAATAGATCATTTTGGAGGTGGGACTTCCAGAATGGCAAAGAGCTCAGTGGACCCTCTCCCCGGCAAAACAACAATTTAACTGGAGAAAATTAGTTTAAGAAAACAACAATTCAAAGTCTCTGGAAATTGTCCTAAAGACATACAGCAAATGGAGAAGCGTTCATTTAAGAAAATTTATTAAATCTTGGTAAAAATATTGAGCCACCATTCACTCCTTTACTCACTCCCAACACCATGTTATATAAGCTGTACCCCAGGTTTTCAAACTTACACAGAGAAACACCTGTCAAGAAAGAGTCCGGAAAATGAGGCAACCCTCTCCCTGTTTTTCCCAGTCTGGAATCATAGGTTCAGTCCAGTTAAGGGCATGCTGCTGGGGTTTCTCATCCACCACCGCTCCTCTCACCAACCCTGTATTCAGAAGCGCTGTTCCAGGCAGGCATAGCCAAGAGGACCAGACTCCCTTTTTCTATCCAGCACCCACTCACAGAATAGAAACTCTACCCCAAGCATGAAAGGCTGAGCATACTGGGGCTCCATTCACCTCCCACATTCACCCAACTACATGTACTCCACAAGCAGAATTTCCATGTCTGGAGGGTCAAGCTACACAGAGAAGGGATTGACTCTCCCCCGTCCTTCAGCCCCCGGCCCCAGTATCCTCTCATACAGCCAGGTGTCACCAAAATAAAAGTAGACCTCTATCCCCAATTCCAGCACAGTGGCCCAGGGGTTCTGCCCAGGCGGAGAGGTAGAGTATGGGATAAAGAACTCCGCAGGTCAGCGTAAGGGAACCGAGTGTTTGGAACAGAGTGGAGAATGCCATGCCCAAGAAGGTGGTTGAAAATCACGAAGATCAGGTGGAGAAAAATGAAGAGGAAGCTGGTAGCTCCATTGCATGAGCCCAAGAGCCGAGCAGACGGAGGTTTAATGGGGAGTGCCATGGAAAGAGCCACAAAGAGGCCTCTGGGACCATAATCAACACTGGTGTTAGGAAGGCTGTGGGCATGGGCACCGTTGCACCCCTGCAGGAGCAACCAAAAGTAGACATGTGGCAGACCGGAAGGCGTTCCCCCAACCACCCGTAGACCCATGGACACAGGGTGAAGCTTCGACAGAACAAGGGGAGTGAATAAAACACCTGCCCGGACACGGAACGCACAGTAAGCTGCTCTGCCCCAGAGACAACTCCTAAGAAGTCAAGCTTGAAAATAAAACCACACTCACCCTGGCAATCTGGAAGAATGTGTGGTGCACATGACAACACCCTCCCAGGACTGACCCGAGAAGGAATTTCTAAGTTACCTGTCCCTGGCTGCGAGTGGTAGAAAAATGTAAACTTCCTGAATTGTGATAGATTACAAACCACACACATTAGTAAAAGGTTTAAAAAAAAAGTCTAAGTGGCTAAGGGAAATAAAGCACAACCTTTGACCAATAAGTGACTTATGGTGGCCAAGACGTGATCCTTAGGAATCCGTGCTAAAAGATAAAAACCAGGGGTGGGAGGTGGGGGAACCTGAGTAGGGAAATTAGAGGCTGCACCGTACAGGGAAATATAAACTTAGCACAATTAGTTCGGCCAACTCACTAAAGAAATAAACAAACAAGCAAAGAAAAATAAACAATGACTCCCTGGAAAGGGGAAAATAAGTACCCAAACTACTACAATATAAGATCTAAAATGTCTAGTTTTCAACAGAAAACTATAAGATGTGAAAAGAAACAGGAAAGGTCACCCCATATATAGGGAAAAAGGCAGGCAATAAAATCTGCCGTTCAAAGAGGAACAGATGGTAGAATTAGCAGACAAAACTTCAAAGCAGTTACTACAAATTTGTTCCAAGAACTAAAGGAAACCACAATTAAAGAATTAAAGGAAAGTATGATGACAATGTCCCATCAAAAAAAGAATATCAGTAAAGAAATTACTTAAAAGAATCATTGGAATTCTGGAGTTGAAAAGTAACACTTTAAGTAACAATAACCAAAGTGAAGAATTCGGTAGAGTTCTTCAATAGTAGGTTTGAACTGGCAGAAGAAAAAATCGACTAATTGGCAGAAACATTAATAGAAATTATACAGTCTGGGGGCACCTGGGTAGATCAGTCAGTTAAGCATCTGACCCTTGATTCTGGCTCAGGTCATGATCTCAAGGTCATGATATCCAGCCCCGCATCAGGCTCCATGCTCAACAGGGAGTCTACTTGAGATTCTTTCTCTCCCTCTCCCTCTGCTCCTCCTCCCTCTCTAAAATAATTTAAAAAGAAATTATACAATCCGAAGAACACAGAAGAAAAGGGAAGAAAATTAACAGAGTTTCAAAGACTCTTTAAGTGCACCATCATATATGTAATAAAAGTATCAGAGAGGGGGGAAAGAAAGGGACAGGAAAAATTATTCAGAAAATTAATGGCAAAAATTTTCCCAACTTTGCAGACGAACATTAACCTATGCATCCAAGAAGCTCAACAGGGGCGCCTGGGTGGCACAGCGGTTAAGCGTCTGCCTTCGGCTCAGGGCGTGATCTCGGCGTTATGGGATCAAGCCCCACATCAGGCTTCTCCGCTATGAGCCTGCTTCTTCCTCTCCCGCTCCCCCTGCTTGTGTTCCGTCTCTCACTGGTTGTCTCTATCTCTGTCGAATTAAATAAAATCTTAAAAAAAAAAAAAAAAAGCTCAACAAACTTCAGTAAGATAAACACAAAGAGATACTTATTTAAACACATCATAGTCAAAAGGTAAAGACAAAGAGAAAATCCCAAAAGCAGGAAGAGAAAATGTACTGGGCATGTACAGTTGACCTTTAAACAACACAGGTTTGAACTTCATGGGCCCACTTAATCATAGATTTTTTAAAATAAATACAGTACCATACTGTAAATGTATTTTCTCTGCCTTAGGATTTTCTTAATGACATTTTCTTTTTGCTGGCTTACTTTATTGTAAGAATACAGTATAAAATACATATAACATACAGAATATGTGTTAATCGTGTTATTAGTAAGGCTTGGCAGTCAACAATGGGCTATTCATTGTTAAGTTTTTGGGACTCAAAAGTTATATGTGGCTAAACAACCAAAGGGTCAATAAAGAAATCAAAGAGGAAATTTTAAAAAATACATGGAGACAAACACAAATGAAAACACAACAGTCCAAAATCTTTGGGATGCAGCAAAAGCAGTTCTAAGAAGGAAATTTATGGTGCTTATGGTGCTGTGGGCCTATCTCAAGAAACGAGAAAAATTTCAAATGGACAATCTAACCTTACACCTAGGAGGAGCCAGACAGAGAAAAACAAAGCCCAAAGGTAGTAGAAAGAAGGAAATAATAAAGATTAGAGTGGAAATAAATGACAGACTAAGGAAAAAAAATAGAAAAGATAATGCAATCAAGAGCTGGTTCTTTGAAAAGTTAAAGTTGATAACTTTTAGCCAGATTCATCAAGAAAAAAGAGAGAGGACCCAAATAAATAAAATCAGAAATTAAGGAGGAGAAATAACAACCAACACCACATAAATAAAAGAATTATAAGAGTATTATGAAAAATTATATGCTGACATATTGGACAACCTAGAAGGAATGGGTAAATTCCTAGAAACATATAATCTTCCAAAACTGAATCAGGAAGAAATAGAAAAATCTGAACAGACCAACTACTAGTAACAAAATTGAGTCAGTAATCAAAACACTCCCAACAACGGAAGTCCAGGAGCAGATGGCTTCATAAGTGAATTCGACCAAACAGTTAAAGAAGAGTTAATACCTGTTCTTCTCAAACTATTCCAAGAAAGGAAAACTTCCAAACTTATTCTATTAGGCCAGAATTATTCTGATATCAAAACCAGACAAAGATACTACAAAAAAAGAAAACTACAGGTATCTCTGATACACAGAGATGCAAAACTCCTCAACAAAATATTAGCAAACTGAATTCAGCAATACATTAAAAAGATCATTCACCACAATCAACTAGGATTTATTCCAGTTACACAAGTGTGCTTCAGTATTCGCAAATCAAACAACATGATACATCCCATTAAGAGGGGGAGCGATAAAAACATTATGATCATTTCAATAGATGCAGAAAAAGCATTTGACAAAATTCAACACCCATTCATGGTAAAATCTCTCAAAAGTTGGTAGAAAGGGAACATATGTCAATATAATAAAGGCCTTATGTAATAAACTCAGCTAAAATTATACTCAATGGTGAAAAGCTGAAATCTTTCATCAGGAACAAGACAAGGATGTCTACTCTCACCATTTTTATTTTACATAGTGCTGGAAGTCAGCCACAATAATCAAACAAGAAAAATAAATAAAAGACATCCAAATTGGTAAGGAAGAAGTAAAATGGTCACTATTTGCAATGACATGGTATATAGATAACCCTAAAGACTCCATCAAAGACTATTTGAACTAATTAAGGAATTTAGTAAAGTTGCAGGATACAAAATCAATATTCAAAAAGCCATTGCATTTCAGGGCACCTGGGTGGCTCAGTCGGTTAAGCATCTGCCTCTGGCTCAGGTCATGATCCCAGTGTTAAGGATTAAGCCCCACATTGGGCTCCTGCTCAAAGGGGAGTTTTCTTCTCCCTCTCCTTCTGCCCTTCTACCCCACTCATTCCCTCTCTCTCTCTCAAATAAATAAATTCTTTAAAAAATAAAAAAAGCATTGCATTTCTATCACTAATAACCATCAGAAAGAGAAATTAAGAAAACAATTCCATTTACAATTACACTAAAAAGAATAAAATACTTAGGAATAAATTTAATTAAGGTGGTGAAAGATCTACACTCTGAAAACTATAAGACAATGATGAAAGAAACTGAAGGAGACGCAAAAAAAAAAAAAAAAAGATATACCATGCTCATAGATTGGAAAAATTAATGTCATTAAAATGTCCACCCTGCCCAAAGCAATCTACAGATTTAATACAATCCTTATCAAAATACCAACAGCATTTTTCATAGAATTCAAACAAATAATACTAAAACTTGTATAGAACCACAAAAGACCTCAAATAACCAAAGCAATCTTTAGAAGAACGAAGCTGGAGGTATTACAACCCCAGATGTCAAGATATACTACAAACCTATAGTAATCAAAACAATATGGTACTGGCACAAAAATAGGCACATAGATCAATAGAACAGAATAGGGCCCAAAAATAAATCCATCCCTATATAGTCAATTAATCTACAAAAAAAGAGTCAAGAATGTATAATGGGAAAAAGACAGCTTCTTCAATAAATGGTGTTGGGAAAACTGAACAGTTATTTGCAAAAGAATAAAACTGAACCACTTTCTATACCATACACAAAAATAAACTCAAAATGGATTAAAGACCTAAGTGTGAGCCCTGAAACTACAAAATTGCCAATGTTTTCTATAGGGAGCAATCTCTTAGACACTGGCCTTAGCAACATATTTATGGATATGTCTACTCAGACAAGGCAAACAAAAACAAACTATTGGGACTACATCGAATGAAAAGCTTTTGTGTAGTGAAGGAAACCATCAACAAAACATAAAAGCAACCCAGTGAATGGGAGAAGATATTTACAAATGATATATCCAAAAAGGGGTTAATATCCAAAATCTATGAAGAATTTATACAACTCAACATCAAAAAAATGAATAATTTCAATGAAAAATGCTAACCTCACTCATAGTCAGGGAAACGCAAATCAAAACCACAACGAGATATCACCTCACACCTGTCAGAATGACTAAAATGAAAAAGACAAGAAATAACAAGCATTGGAGAGGATACGGAAGGAACATTCGCACACTGTTTGTGGGGATGTAAATTGGTGCAGCCGTTGTAGAAAACAGTATGGAGACTCCTCAAAAAATTAAAAATGGAAATACCATATGATCAGTAATTCTACTACTGGGTATTTACCAAAAAAGCCAAAACCACTCATTAAAAAATAATTTTATAGATAGATAGATAGATAGATAGATCCTCTATGTTTATTACAGCACTATTTACAGTAGCCAATATATGGAAACAACCCAAGTATCCACTGACAGATGACTAGATAGAGAGGTGGTGTGTATACACACACACACACACACACACACACACACACACACACACATATGGTGGTGTATATATATAATAGAGTATTACTCTGCTGTTAAAAAGAATGAAACCTACCATTTGTGAGAGCATGGGTGGACCTAGAGGGTATTATCCCAAATGAAATAAGTCAACAGAGAAAGACAAATACCATATGATTTCACTTATATGTGGAATCTATAAAATAAACAACAAATAAAAGAACAGACTTTTTGTCCTGTTATACATTTATTTTTTAAAAATTGAGAAATATGGGGCATCTGGGTGTTCAGTTGGTTAAGCATCTTCCTTTGGCTTGGGTCATGATTGCAGGGTCCTGGGATAGAGCCCTGTGCCGGGCTCCCTGATCAGCGGGGAGCCTGCTTCTCCTTCTCCTCCCCACTAGTGCTCTCTAGCTGTCACTATCTTGGTCTCTCTCTCTCTCTCAAATAAATAAATAAAACCTTTGTTAATAATTGAGATATAATTGGCCTATAACATTCTATTAGTTTCGGGTGTACAACATAGTGATATGTGTATATACTGTGAAATGATCGCCACACTAAGTCTAGTTATCATCCATCACCACACTGGTATGCTTTTTTACCTAGTGATAAGAACTTTTAAGATCTGTTGTCTTAGCAACTTTTAAATATACAATATAATATTATTAACTATAGTCACCATTAACTATGGTCATCATAAAAACAGTTTTATATTTTTCACAATTTTGTTTCTGTCTTTCAAACAGACTCTTAAATACAGAGAACGACTTGGTGGTTGCCAGGGGCAAGGCAGTAGGGAGGCAAAATAGAAGAAGGAAATTAATAGGTACAAACTCCCAGTTATAAAATAAGTCACAGAAAAGAAAAAGTACAGTATAGAGAATATAGTGAATAATATTGTAATAACATTATATGGTGACAGATGGGGACTACACTTATCATGGTGAGCATTAATAATGTACAAAATTGTTGAATCATTATGTTGTACAACTGAAACTAATATAACATTGTATGTCAATTATACATCAATAAAAGAAGTTATACATGGATTTTAGACTGTGGGGGGAGGGACAGCAGCCTAATCCCCTCATTATTCAAGGGTCAACTGTACTAGGCAACACCAGTAAGATTAACTGTTGACTTTGTGTCAGAAACAGTAAAGGCCACAAGACAAGGAAATGACATATTCAGAGTGCTAAAAGATTTTTTTAAAGAAAAGTCCCTTTCACGAAATATAACAAAAACACTATTTTTCAAAAATGAAGGTGAGGTAAACATTGTCATATGAACAAAAATTAAGAGTATTCATCCCTAATAGATATGTCTTACGAGAAGTATTAACGAGAAAGTAAAATAAAAGAAAACTGACCAGCACTCTTGTTCCTGGCCTCACCTTTTCTTAAAGGTGAGGCCAGCCCAGATCAGAGTGACATGCAAAATGGTGGGGCAGGAAGTTCTAAGAGCTGGTCTTTTCACCAAAGCAGTACATGAACTGGAAAGAGCTGCTTGAATAAACTACCGTGGAGCTCTAGAACCTGCCTGGATACTTCAAATAACCAGAAGAGTGCTTGTTTCAATAGATATTTCTTTTAATCATAGGAGAATATGGCGAATAAGTATACGCTAATAAAATGTTTTATGCTGATAAAATCCAAATGAAATTAACAATCTAGCAATCTATATTATTACCAAGACTGACTCCAAAAGAAATAGAAAACCTGAATAGACCAACCTGAAAAAAACCGACAGACCAATCGGAATTGAATTAATAGTCAAATATCTCTCCCACAAAGAGCAATTTATGTTGGACGTAAAGTTTACCAAAACTTTAAAAAGAGAGATAACCTTCTTTTATATAATCCTCTAAAGAAGATACAGAGGGGCACCTGGCTGACTTAGTCAGAAAGGTATGGAACTTGCACTACAAGAAAGACTCAAGGGAGTTCTTCAGCCTGAATAAAAATGACCCCAGGTTGAAGCATGGAACTGAAAAAAAGAAATAAATACTACTGGAAAGAATAAAATGTAGATAAAATAAATGAATTTTACTGCTCAGAATAATGTTGTGTGGGGATTAAAACACAGGTGGCAATAAAATATGTTACAACAACATAAAAGATAAGAAGGAGGTAAATGGAATTAAACTGCTGTAAATGGCTTCATTATTCAGGAACTGGTAAAAGTACTAATTTAAGGTAGACTTTAATAAATCAAGGGACATATTGTCATTGATCTGGTAAGCACTGAATGTGTAATTAAAGAATTATGACTCAAATGCTAATAGAGGAAGAAAAGTAAAAATAAAAATATCTTGTTAATCCAAAATGCAATGAACAAGAGAATATCTTGTTAATCCAAAAGTATTGAAGAAACAAATAAGCAGAATGAACAAATGAAAAATAGAAGGATGTTAATTTGAAACTCAATTATATTACTAAGTATATACATTAACTATAAATGGATTAAAAAAAACTGCAATTAAAATATAAATACTAGGAGTGCCTGGGTGGCTCAGTCGTTAAGCATCTGCCTTTGGCTCAGGTCATGATTCCAGGG
This sequence comes from Ursus maritimus, assembly GCF_017311325.1. Lineage (NCBI taxonomy): Eukaryota > Metazoa > Chordata > Mammalia > Carnivora > Ursidae > Ursus > Ursus maritimus. The sequence continues at coordinate 1,928,478 of NW_024424786.1, forward strand.
TCCTAGGATCGAGCCCCACATGAGGCTCCCTGCTCAGCGGGAAGCCTGCTTCTCCCTCTCGCTCTGCCCCTGCTTGTGTTCCCTCTCTCGCTGTCCCTCTCTCTCTGTGGATACTAAAAGACTTTTTTAAAAAGCCAATCATAAGCTATTTTTTAAAGATTTTATTAATTTATTTGGGAGAGTGCACAAGCAGGGAGGAGGGGCAAAGGGCTGAGGGAGAAGCAGACTCCCTGTTGAGCAGGGAATCCTATGTGGGACTCAATCCCAGGATCCTAGGATCATGACCTGAGCTGAAGGCAGACACATAATGGACTGAGCCACCCAGGTGCCCCAAACATAAGCTAGTTACACAAAATACTTTTAAATATAAAAATACTTTTAAATATAAAGTTAAGACAGATGAGAGGAAAAGAAGAAAGAAGACATAAGATGTAAGTATTAACCCAAAAAAGCTAATATAGGTAGGTAGATAGATAGATGATAGATAGATAGATAGATAGATAGATAGATAGATAGATAGATAAAATAGGACTCTAAGGAAAAATACTAGTAAAGGTAAAAAGGAAATCTCATATGATAAACAGGAAGATTAAAAACTCTAAACAGGTATGCAACTAATAGCATAGTTTCAAAATCTATAAAGCAAAAGTTAATAGAACTAAAAGGGGAACTACACAAATCTACAATTACAGTTGGAAATTTCAACAAGCTTCTTTCAAGAACCGATAAAACAAGCAGACAAAAACTTGGTAAGGATATAAGAGATTTGAAATGTCTGATTAACCACCCTGACTTAAGTGACATTTAACTGAACTGACACTGAACTGCACAATGTACATTTTCAACCGCAGGTGGAATATACAGCAAAGTAGACCAAATGGTGAGCCATAAAGCAAGTTTCAACACATTTCAAAGAATTGAAATAATATGGAGTAGTGCTTCTCAAACCTTGGATATCAACATAGATATCAGTTAGGATCTTGACAAAGTACAGATTTTGAATTTCCAGCAAGCTCCCAAATGATACTGATGTTATTAGGCTCGTAAACCACCCTTTGAATAGTAAGAATATAGACTATAAAATCTGATCATAGATAATTTAAACTATTAATCAATTTTATAAAATATTATTAGGCAATTCATAGAGATTTCAATTTAAGCACTTACTTTTGAACAGCTTGTGGATCAGAAAAAAAATCACAAGGAATATAAGAAAATATATTAAACAGAATAATAGCAAAAAAATACTACATAAAAGAACTTTAAGGAAACAAAGCAGTGCCTAGAGAGAAATTTAAAATGTTAAATGTATGATTTAAAAAAAAATAAAGAAAGGTTGAAAATAAATTATGAAAGCTCCAACTTTTGAGGCTACAAAAAGAACAGGAAATCAACCCAAATAAAGTAGAAAGAAGGCAATCTTAAAGATAAAAGCAGAAATCAATAAAATGGGAAGCAAGCATATATAGAGAAACATAACAAGGTCTAAGACTCTTTGAAAAGATTATTAAAATCAATAAATCCACAGAAAGGTTGATGGACAAAAGGGACCACAAATTTTTAATTCCAAGAATTCTTCAGATCCTGTAACACAACGGTAAGAGGATCCTAGAAATGATTTTACGACAATGATTTGACAATTATAATAAAATGGATAAATTCTTGTACAAAGTTAACAAAATTGAAATAAGAAATAGAAATTTTGAATGGTTCCATATCAGGTTTTTAATTCCATTTTTAGTTTTAAAACTTTCTCCTGAGGGGCACCTGGGTGGCTCAGTTGTTAAGCATCTGCCTTCGGTCCAGGGTGTGATCCCAGGGTCCTGGGATCGAGCCCCGCATGGGGCTCCCTGCTCCGCTGGGAGCCTGCTTCTTCCTCTCCCTCTCCCCCTGCTTGTGTTTCCTCTCTCGCTGGCTGTCTCTCTCTCTGTCAAATAAATAAAATCTTTAAAAAACAAACAAACAAAACTTTCTCCTGAGAAAACTCCCAGTTGAAGTGTTTTTACTCTCAAATCCTTCTATATACATAAATATTGCCAATTTTGTAAAAAAATTCTTTGAGATCATGAAAATGTGATCATACTTCCCAACTCATTATATGAGTCTGCATAGTCCTGATCTCAAAACCTGAAAAGGACATGACAAGAAAGGAGAAGTATAGTTCGCTGTCTCTCAGGGAACGGAACACAATGATTCTATACAAAATAATAGCAAATGGAGTACAGGGATGTGTGGGAAGAATACTGAACCTGTTCCAGGAAGGCAGGTGTGTTAGTTATCCAGAGCTGCGCCGTATATTACCTCAATACTTCATGGTTGAAACAAAAAATATTTATTATCTCATAGTGACTCTGGATTAGGAGTTTGAGAATTGCTCAGATGGGTAGATGTGGCTCTCGGAGTCTCTCGTGAGCTTGTAGTCAAGATGTCCAGGGAGGATACTGTCCTCTGGAGGTGGGACAGAGACCGGATAACCTGCTTCGAAGATGACTGACTTACATGGTCATTGGCAGGAGGCCTCCGTTCTTTGCCATGTGAGAAAGGACACAAAAGGCCACATATTTTATGATTCCATGTACGTAGGATTTCTAGAAATAACAAAATTGTACAGACAGGAAACATTTCAAAGGTTACCTAGAGTCTGGAATAAGAACAGAATGAACCATAAGGAGGAACAAGGAAACTTTCTGGGCAACAGTTTGTGACAGGGTTGCACAAGAGTGTACGTTTTCTAGAATTCAAACTGTATTTTTAAAATTGATGAATTTTTTAAAAAGATTTTTATTTATTTACTTGAGAGAGAGAGCACGAGCTGGGGGAGCAGCAGGCAGAGGGAGAGGGAGAAGCAGACTTCCCGCCGAGCAGGGAGCCCAACGCAGGGCTCAATCCCAGGACCCTGGGATCATAACTGAGCAGAAGGCAGACACTTAAGCCACTGAGCCACCCAGGTGCCCCCAAAACTGATGAATGTAAGGTACGTAAATAAATTTGTTAATGCATAAGTGATATAATTCAGCACATTAACAAAAAATGAGAAGAATTATGTGTCTCAATAGAGGCAGCAGAAGTATTTGATAAAATTTAACACCTAGGGTGGCACAGTGAGTTGAGCATTGGACTCTTGGTCTTCGCTCAGGTTGTGATCTCAGGATGGTGAGATTGGCCTGAGTGGGGCTCTGCACTCTGCACAGTCTGCTAATCCCTCTCCATCCCTCTCTGCCCCTCCCCCTCCCACACTCTCTCCCCCTCTCACTCTCAAATAAATAAATAAAATCTTTAAAAATAATTTAACACTTATAACAGCATAGGGAAGTAGTCAATAGTATTTTAATAGTGCTGTACAGTGACAGACGGTAGCTATGCTTGTGGTGAGCACAGCGTAATGTACGGACTTGTTGAATCACTATGTTGTACACCTGAAAGCAATGTAACACTGTGGGTTGACTATACTGAATTCTTTAAAAAGTGGTTTTAAAAATTTAACACCTATAAATGATACAATATCACAGAAATAGAAGAGAACCCCCTTAATCAGATGAAGAGGTTATCACACACACACACACACACACACACACACACACACAAGAAGAAGGAAAGAGAGAGAGAAAGGAAGGGAGATAGAGAAAGAGAAAAAGAAAGAAAAAAGAAAGCTAAATTTAAAAAGACTGACACCAAATGTTGTTGAGGATAGAAAACATTTGGAAATCATATATTGCTAGTGGTAATGGAAAACAGCACTACCACTATGATAAACTGTTTTGAAGTTTCTTGTAAAGTTAAACATAGACTTACAACTGTTCTGTTCTAGGTATTATCTCAACAGAAACTAAAACCTAATTTCACAGAAGTACTTGTATGGAAATGCTGATAGCAGCTTTATTTATAATACCCCCAAACTAGAAACAGCTTAAAGGCTCATCAAATAGGAGAATAAATAAAAATTTATGGTATTTGTGGCATAGTGAAAATATTCTGCTGAGCAAATAAACCAAACATGAAAGAATACATGCTTTACAATTCCATGTGTATGAAATTTTAAAACTAAAACCATGACAGAAATTAGAACAATAGTTGCCTATGTGCTATGTGTAGTGATTGAAAGCAGGAGAAATAAAATTTTGGGGAGACATAAAAATGCCTTAAATATTAATTAGGGTACCAGATACATGAGCATAAAATTTATTTAATTATATACATAAGATCTATACATTTTTCTCTGTACATTTTACTTTGACTTAAAATACTTTAAAAACTTAACTTATTTAAACATTTGCTACATTCAGGTTGTCTGGGTGGCTCAGTCAGATAAGTACCTGGTTTGGCTCAGGTCATGATCTCAGGGTCCTAGGATCAAATCCCGCATCAGGCTCTGCATTAAGTGGGGAGTCTGCTCTTCCCTCTCCCTCTGCCCCTTCCCCCGCTCATGCTCAATCTCTCTCAAGTAAATTTTAAAAATCTTTTTAAGAAATTGCTACATTCTCAGTCATAATCAAATGTAAATGACTTATTCTTCATTGGTTATGTTTTTTAGTTAGTCTCTGAGTTTACAGTAATAGGTCTTCTAACTTATGTGAAGCTAAAGGATATATTTAAAATTGGTTCGGAATTTTACACATGAAGAAAAACACAAAAATCTGTAGTTGTAATCCTACTCAAAGATCAAATATTGGATGTTTTCCTACTGATTTCAAAAATAAGGTAAGTGTGCTCACCATTACGACTTTTATTCAGTTTTGTACTGGGGATCCTAACCAGTGCCATAAGGCAAGAAAAACAAAAATAAAAAGTAGAAAAGACGAATTAAAATTGTCTTTACAGAAACATGATTGAATACATAGAAAATAAAAAAGAATCTACAGAAAAACTGTTGGAATTATCAAGTAAATTTAGCAAGTTGCTGAATACAGAGTCAGTTATGTAAAAAATGACTTTATTTGCACATACCACTAACAAACATTTAGAAACTGAAATTAAGGAAGTAATCTCATTTACAAAGAGATCAAATACATAAGAATAAATCTAATGAAGGATTTTTAAGATCTTTACATTGACCATTATAAAATACTGCTGAGAGAAATTTAAAACATACACAGATGAATTCAATATTCAAAAATCAATCAGTACAATCTACCATATTAACAGGCCAAAGAAGAAAAGCAATGTGATCATATCAATTGATGTAAAAATGAACATTTGACAAAATTGATTTCCCATTTATGATAAAAAAAATTTGAGCAAACTAGGACTAAAGGGGATCTTCCTCAATCTCAATAAAGAGAGTCTATAAAAAATCGGACAGCTAATAGCATACTTATTGGTGAAAGACTGAATGCCTTCCACCCAAATTCAGTAACGAGACAAGAATACTTCCTCTTACCACTTTGTTCAACAAAACACTAAAAGGCCTAACCAGCACAATAAGGCAATAAGCAGAATAAAGCAACACAAATTGGAAAGGAAAAAATAAAACTGTCCCTAATTGCAGATGACGAAATTATATACATAGAAAGTCCCAAGGAATTAAAAAAAAAAAAATCAACCTCCTAAAATTAATAAGTGAGCTGAGCAAGGCCACTTATATAGAACAACACACAAAAATCTATTGTATTTCTATATAACAGAAATGAACACGTGAAAACTGAAATTAAAGATACAGTTTCAATTACAATCACTCCAAAGGAAAATACAGTCAATGGAAGCTCATTAAAACTAAATATTTCCTATCAAAACATGATATCAAGTGAGTGAAAATGCAAGTCACTGGCTTGGAATAGATATTTGCAGTGTATGTATCCATCAGAGGGGTCCTATGCAGAATATAAGATATGTTCTGGCAATCACTAAGCAAAAGTTAGAGGACTTTCCCAAAAATGAGCTAAAATTTAAACAAGCAGCTCACAAAAGGGGATGACCAAATCACTAACAAATGGATGAAAAAGTGTACAATATTGTCAGTCATTGGGGCAACGCAAATTAGAACAATAATCAGATACTATTATACCCACCCTCCAAAAAGATAGAGAATACCAAGTGTTGGTGCTAATGGGGAGCAACTGGAATGCTCACACATTACTGAAGAAGTTTAAATTTGTATAACTGCTGTGGAAAACTGTTTGAAAGTGTCTGCTAAATCAGAGCAAATTTATATTCTATGACCTAGCCATTCAATCCCCAAGCAAATACCCAACAGAAATAAATGCTTATATCCATCAAACACATATCCAAGAATATTCAAAGCAAGATTATTCACAATATCCCCAAACTGGAAAGCATGCCAATGTATATCAACAGAATTGGTCAATTACTAGATCGATACATGCCAATGTATATCAACAATAGATCAATAAATAAATAACAGTAGAAGAGATCAATGCATATCAACAGTAGAAGAGATCAACAAATAGAACAAAACAGAACAGATCATAAAATGGACTTCTGCGCAGTAATGAAGAAGTACTAGTAATTGCTAAATGCAATGAAATGGATAAATCTTTGAGACACAATGTTGAGCAAACAGAACCACAAAAGAGGAAATCCTATATGATTCTATACATATTAAACTCAAAACAGACAAAAATATTTAATAATGATTAACATCATTACATATTGAGGGTATTGATAGGGAAGGAGCATAAGATACTCTTCCAAAGTACTAAAATCATTCTATATCCTGATCCAAGTGGTGGTTACACAGGTTTATATACAGATAAACCTTCATTTTAGTTGTAAAATCAAGATTTGTGTATTTTATGGTATGTAAATTACCATTCTGCAGGAAAAAAAACCCTCACATACAAATCTGCATGAATCTCTAGTGATGAGGGAACAGAAGGCAAGCTGAGGACAAAGCAGAAACTGACACCCTGCACGCCCCCCCCTCCCCATGGGATGTACCTGACCTTCCTCAGGCACTCCTGGCTGCCCTCAAGGACAGAGAAATAGTTAACCTATAGACACCACAATCGCTCAGTTTACAAATGTCTTAGCAGTTTACAAGAACAAAGCATCTCTGTCAGTAACCTAGCTTCCAGAAGGGAATGTAGATACAATTGAATGTCCTTGTAATCTGCAGGCTCCAGGAAGTTCCTGACCAACTTCATGTTAATGTCTTATGAGAGTGGTAACCGGCCTTGACTTGACAATGTATCCTGTGAGTCTTCTTTAACATATGAAAGTATTTTCTCAACCTCCCTTCTTCCTTACCTCCCCCAACCCCATAGTCTATCATCAGCCACCCCTCACAACCCCGGGGCAGCAGCTCTTTCTGCCCACGGGTCCCATCCCCGTGCTTTAATAAACCACCAATTTTGCACCAAAGACGCTGGTCGTCGGCTCCGGACTCCACCCCACTGAACCTCACGTGTATTCCGTGTCCTCATCATCTAGTCATGCCAACAATGTAGCATTTGTGTAGGAACATGCAAATGGATCAGTGTCCTATGATGAACAACTTAGATTCACATATATGGGAATTCATTTTATAAAGCAGTATTTATTTAGGTATCAGTAAGTAAAACAAGAACTATTCAACTATGTGCTTCTGGGACAACAAAGTAGCCATCTGGGAAAAAATTAACTTGAGTGCTTGCTTTGCACACCAAATGAATTTTGGATAGATCAAGAGTTTGAGCTGAAAAAATTAAAACTATCTATATAGTAGAGAAAGCCTTCCTAAAAAAGATATAAAATAGAAATGTCACAGAAGATTGATATATCTGGTTCATTAAGATAGTATCCATCACAAAACCTTCATAAACAAAATCAAAAGACAAACAGAAACTTGGGGAAAATGTATTTGCAACTCCTGTTACAAAGGGTTAATTCCTCCAGTAATAATAAGCTCCTGCAGGTTAACTAGAGTACAAATGCAATGACTCCACTGGACGATAGGTAAAGGGCATGAATAATTTTCACAAAAAGAAACACAGTTTACAGAAATACAGTTAGCTATGAAACATATGAGCATAGTATTTAAACTTACTCATAATAAGAAAGATTCGAGGAGACAGCATTTTTTAACCCGCTGGATTAGCTAAGGTAAAAGGTTAATTTTTAAGGACAGGAGAAGCAGGAGTTTTCATACTGTTTATAGGCATGTAAATAGCTGCAATCTTTGTGCAAAGTGATCTGACAATATATCTCAAAACTAAAAATGTGCATACCTCCTGGTCCAGTAGCCCCATTTTTGATAATATATCTTGCATATATCCACACGTATATATCAAATAATGTTCAAGGTCATTTATTGTGGTTCTGTTTGAAATCCAAAAGACTGGAAAGAATCTAAATGGCCATTAAATAAGTTACCTCCGTGCAACGGGGTATGCGGCATATAAGACAGATAACGAAGAGTTTTCTGTATTGGTGTGAAACAGTCTTCAAGATCCATAGCCAAATTTTTTTAAAAACTAAGTCGGAGAAAGTTCATCGATACAAAATTGGATCAACAAGGCAATCAGTTGCAAGATAACAGTTTAGGGACAATTCCTTCAGTGGCATGGGTAACAATTACCCACAGCACAGACGAGAACCTTATTACGCTCACCAATACAGACACTATGGTTACAACCAATGGCCTCCCATAGGGAGTTCTAACAGTAACTACTGGTGTAGTCTAGTCTAGTCTAGTCTAGTCTAGTCTAGTCTAGTCTAGTAGGAACTGGTCTAACAGTTACTACTGTTAGAAATGTCAGTAGCTTTGGGATGCCTGGGTGGCTCAGTGAGTTAAGCATCTGCCTTTGGCTCAGGTCATGATCCCAGGGTCCTGGAATCAAACCCTGTGGTAGGCTCCTTGCTCAGCAGGGACTTCTCCCTCTGCCTGTAGCTCCCTTGCTTAGCTCTCTCTCTGACAAATAGAATCTTAAAAATGTATATACATATCAGCACCCTTTACTAAAACCATTTATTCTGTTTACATGACAAAAGATTGTGTGTGTTTTCTGTTGGTCGTTGTTTTCCATCTGATTTCAGAGAGTGGATTATTAACTTTTTGGAACTTGTGACTTAAAAAAAAAAATAGATCTCATTAGAGATGCGATGGTTGTCGGGAATAAATAGTGCCGTAAGAAGGTGGTGGATTATATGGCTTGACTTCCATCTCAGATTCTTCTTTGTTTCATGCCTTCACAGTGCTTTAAACTTGGTGTACCTTTTCCCTGTTTGATCTCCAGGAGTTCAGTCTTTGTTCTATCCAGAAATAAAAATTTTAAAGTAGAAAATGCTTGCCTTTACTTTGTAAGGTAAGGAAGTATCCATATACCCAGATGTGCTCATTCCTAAATTTGTACAGAAATTAGTACAATCGACTCAGGAATGCGCAACTATGCTTACTTGTAACGTATTGTATGTAACATCAGCAGTTGAAAGTTAAACAATTGTAGGACATGTCTTTCAGCTTTTGTTGTGAATGACCGTGGTATTGTGTAATTACTTGCTCCAGGCGTGAGTCAGCTCCACAATCGAGTCGGTCTCTTTTTCGAGGGATATCAAGAATAAAGCTATAACGTGAAGAAGGAACCCTCAGTTTCAGCCTCTTCATCTAGTGATGGCTGAGATTAGGGCACACAATCATTTTATATAAACTGTAAGGCTTTTTGCTAACTAAAACCTTCACAGCAGGTCAAAATTCACATGTTATACTAAAGTTTAACTCTGTAAATATTCCCCTTTTGTGGCTTCCTCTTCTCTAAACACAATGATGCCATAACTTCCTTTTAGAATGATCGTTTTATTTCCGATCATTTTAATGGCCATTAAGTGGTTTTATTCAAATAAAATATTTATAAGATAAAAAAAACCAAAACTGGATAAACAAGATATGAAAATATGATATAATCCACAGTGGAAAGAAATTAAACAGACCCCTATATATCAACACGGCTAGATCTCCAAAATTCAATTTCAAAACACAAGTCACAGAATATGATGCATAGTATAATGTCATAGTTAAGAATTTGAAAACACACTCTGAAGGCAATACAAATATTATCCGTGAATATATATATGAAAAATACCTGGCACCATTCACACCAAGTACATTATGGAGAATGAAACTGGAAGAAGAGATTTTAAAAGTTTGGAATTGGTCAGCAATCTTTTGTTTCCTTCATTTAGAAAATAGAACCAACAGTATCACACTCATACCCAGGGAACAGTCTTGCACTTGGCCTTACACTTTCAACTTTCTCACATAATCACAAACACACAAAAATGGCAATATTTTTTTTAAGATTTTATTTATTTATTTGACAGAGACAGAGACAGCCAGTGAGAGAGGGAACACAAGCAGGGGAGTGGGAGAGGGAGAAGCAGGCTCACAGCGGAGGAGCCTGATGTGGGGCTCGATCCCAGAACGCTGGGATCACGCCCTGAGCTGAAGGCAGACGCTTAACAACTGAGCCACCAGGTGCCCAAAATAGCAATATATTTTTAAAACTTGCACACAAGTCTTTCACTTATGGGCTCAGTGCTACAGATGTAATAAGCATAAAGAATGGCATCAATTCTTTACGTTACTACCAGAAAATATTTTACGAGACTGTGAGACTCATCATATAAATGATAATTGATATGAAAATTTTAAAATACCTTATATTTATGATAATGATTATTTCTCTTATAACCATCTTATTACATGAACATATGTAAAATTCATGGGGGTTTTTGTTTCTGAAATTCTAAGAATTTTACTGATAATTCCAGTGGCAATTGTCTGAAGTGACCTAAACTGAAATTAACAAAAAAAGGATCCAAGAACCCCAAAGACCAAAAAAAAGTTTCATTTGGCTTTATGTTTAATAGAAGAAAAAGTATGTAAAACTTTTTTTAAAGGTTTTGTTTATTTATTTGAGAGAGAGAGAACGGCCCACGATGGGGGCAGGAAGGAGCAGATGGGGAGGGAGAGAGACAAGCAGACTCCACACTGAGCGGAGACCAACATGGGGCTCGATCCCAGACCGTGAGATCCTGACCTGAGCAGAAACCGAAGGCTGGTCACTCAACTGACTGAGCCACCCAGGCGCCCCTGTGAAACTCTTAACTTTACAATGTTATTAGTGATGTTGCTGAAATGAAGGCAAGAAAAAAAAAATTTAGTGGAAAATATATCATTATTCATACATTATATATATATTTTAGCTTATTATCTAAATATCACAAGCTTATCAGCAAACTCCTACACATGAATAGTAATAATTAAAACTAAATCTCTTTGTTATTTACTAAGTTTTTAGTCTTAAAAAAGTATAGCTTTAGGCAGTTCTTTCTGCCCCATGGGTCCTATCTCCATGCTTCAATGAAACCACCTTTTTGCACCAAAAAAAAAAAAAAAAGTATAGCTTTATAATTCTTGTCATAAAAATACACCTATCAGTGTAGGAGGCTGAAATATAGTTGAATAGTTTATTGGTTTGATTTAGATCTTACATATTTAGGCATAAAATATATAGGCCTCTATTTGTAATCTATCCTAGACTATGAAAATGTAAGGAACTGTCTAGAAGTAAATATGACAAAATGTTAGCAATTTTCAGTTCTGAGTGGTGGAAACACAGACTAAGCTCTTTGTTGCATTTTATGATCAGTTCAAAAATTTTAAATAGTCAGTGGTTAATTTTATGATATAGTGCAACGGGTGATAACTTATTTTCTTCTTCATAATTTTCTCAATTTTAATATAATTAACATGTGTTACTTTTTGAATCAACACACAAAAAAAGCATTCCGAAATGTAAGCAAACAGTTTGGAATGAAGGCACTTTTAAGAACCTGATCCTTGTATGGGCCTGTTTAAGCTTTTCAATATTTAAAGGAAAAACTGCTCCAACAGGCCTAGTCAGTCCTTCACTTCCATGTGCCAGTAGCAACTAGGATAGGGGGTTGGACTGTGGGAGTTAAAGAGAGAAACTTAGGATGGATCTGGTCAAGTCAGCGGACTTATAGGAAAACAAACACGATCTAATAGGATGTTCGGCGAAAGTGGTGAGTTGGGAGACCAGCAATCAAGGATCTTAGGGCTCGTGAACGCAAGCCTGCCTTATAGGATATGGTTGCCCAGTGTTTTAGCTCCAGCCAGTACTCCTCCACAACTGGACATTATTTTTTTAATTTTATACAATGTTTGCTTAGAGTTACTAGCAACTACGGTCATCATTGCTCATACCCCTCACATTTCTGTATGGGTTCATTCTCCCTTTGGCAGAGCTAAATCCCTCAAAATTTCCTTTTGTGAAGATCTGTGGGTGGTATAATCTCTCATTTATATCTGTCTGAAGTTTCTTTTCTTACTTCTAACCCATTCTTGAAATATATTATATATATACATATTTGTGTGTGTGTGTATAGTTAATTGGTTTAGAATTATAGCTCATTTTCTCTCAGCATAATGAAGATACAATGCTCCTACTGCCATCGGATCTTCTGCTGTTGAAAAGTCAGACAATAATCAGTGTTGCTCGTTTATAGGTGATGTGTCTGTTGCCTCTAAATGTTTTTAAAATTTCCTTTTCTGGGCCCCTGGGTGGCTCAGTCAGTTAAATGTCTGCCTTCTGCTCAGGTCATGATCCCAGGGTCCTGGGATAGAGTCCCACATCGGGCTCCTTGCTCAGTGGGGAGCCTGCTTCTCCCTCTCCCTCTGCCCCTCCCCCCAACTCTTGCTCACTCTCAAATAAATAAAATCTTAAAAAAAATAATGAATGTAAAAAATAAAATATCTTTTTCTTTGATGTTTTTCAGTTATCTGATGACATGTCTGGATATGGGTTTTGTTTTTATTCAACCTGCTTGATTCATTGGAATTCCTGCATTTAAAGATATGTTTGCAACACTTAGGGAAAATTCTCAGTTATTATGAATTTGAATATTGTCTCCTTATTTTATTTCTTTTTAAACAGCTTTACTGATATATAACTTATATACCACAAGGTTCCCCTGTTTAAAGTGTATAGTTCTTAGAAGGACAAATATTGTTAAAATGTCTATACTGCCCAAACAATCTGCAAACTTAATAAATCCCTACCAAAATACCAACAGCATTTTTCACAGAACTAGAACAAATAATCCTGAAATTTGCCAAATTGCCAAAAGTCCCCAAATTGCCAAAACAATCTTGAAAAAGAAAAACAAAGCTGAAGGCCAGATTTCAAGTTATATTACAAAGCTGTAGTAATCAAAACAGTATGGTACTGGCACAAAAATAGACACATAGATCATTGGAACAGGATAGAAAGCCCAGAAACAAACTCACGATTATATGATCAATTAATCTTTGACAAAAAAGGCAAAAATATGCAATGGGAAAAAGGCAGTCTCTTCAACAAATGGTGTAAAAGAATGAAATTGGACCACTTTCTTACATCATACACAAAAATAAACTCAAAATGGGTTAAAGACCTAATATGAGACCCGAAGCCATAAAAATTCTAGAAGAGAGCATAGGCAAAAATTTCTCTGACATGGGCTGTAGCAACATTTTTCTAGATAGGTCTCCTCAGGCAAGGGAAATAAAAGCAAAAATAAAATAAAAAGCTTCTGCACAGCAAAGGATTTAACAACAACAACAAAAACCCCTAAAAGTCAACCTACTGAAAGGGAGAAGATATTTTCAAATGACGTCTCCAATAAAAAGTTAGTATCTAAAATATATAAAGAACTTATGCAGCTCAACACCAAAAAACCAAATAATCCAATTAAATCATGGGCAGAAGACACAAACAGACATTTCTCCAAAGAAGACAGACAGATGGCCAACAGACACGTGAAAAGATGCTCAACATCACTCATCCTCAGGGAATACAAATCAAAACTACAATGAGCTATCACCTCACACCTGTCAGATAGCTAAAATCAACAACACAAGAAATAACAAGTGTTGGCAAGCACGTAGAGAAAAAGAACCCTCATGCACTGTTAGGGGAAATGCAAACTGATGCAGCCACTGTGAAAAACAGTATGGAGGTTCCACAAAGAATTACAAATAGAACTACCCTATGATCCAGTAATTGCACTACTGGGTATTTACCCCAAAAAATATGAAAACAATAATCAAAAGGATATATGCAGCCCTATGTTTAACGCAGCATTATTTACAATAGCCAATTATGGAAGTAGCCCAGTGTCCAACGATAGATGAATGAATAAAGATGTATGTGTACACACACACACACACACACACACACACACACACACACACACAGAGTGGAATATTATTCAGCCATAAAAAAGAATGAAATCTTGCCATTTGCAACAATGTGGATAAAGCTGAGTATAATACTAAGTAAAGTAAGTCAGTCAAAGACAAATACCATATGATTTCACTCATATGTAGAATTTCAGAAACAAAACAAAGGGAAAAAAAGAGAAAGACAAACCAAGAAACAGACTCTTATATAGAGAGAACAAACTGATGGTCACCAGAGGGAAAGTGTGTGGGGGTAGATGAAATACGTGAAGGGGATTAAGAATACACTTATCATGATAAGTACTAAGTAATGTATAGAATTGTTCAATCACTACATTGTATACCTGAAACTAATGTAGCACTCTATGTTAATACTACTGGAACTAAAATGAAAAACTCAAAAAACAAAGAAACCCAAAAAAGTGTGTAGTTCTATGGTTTAGAGAATATTTAGAGTTGTACACCATGATCATAATTTAATTTTAGAACACTTCACTTCCAAAAGAATCCTTGTACCTGCGAGTAATCACTATGCATCCCTATCCCGCCTGCTCCTGCCTAGTCCAAGGAAACCACTAATTCTTTTCCCATAGGTCTGCCATTTTGGACATTTCATAGAATGGCCCATTCTGGAAATTACATATAAATAGTACCCTACAATATGTGGTGATTTGTTAATGGTTAATTTCATTTGCCATAATGTTTTCGAGATTCATTCATGTCGTAGTATATATCTGTACTTCATTCCCTTTTATTGCCAAATAATATCCTATGATATGGATATACCGCATTTTGTTTATTCATTTGTCATTTGGGTTATTTCCACTTTTTGGCTGTTGTAAATATGCTGCCATGAGCACCTGTATATAAGTTTTTGTGTGGATGTATGTTTTCATTTCTCTTGTGTAAATACTTAGTAATGGAATTTCCAGGTCCTATGTTAATTCTATGTTTAGGATTTTTTGAGGAGCTATCAGACCGTTTTCCAAAGTGGCTGCACCATTTTCCATAACCAGTATCCCAGTGTGTGATGGCTCCAATTTTCTATCCCCATTATCCTTTTTGGAAATATGACTAGATGTATACTAGACGTTCTCCAACATAACTCATCAACCTCTCATTTTTCCAGTCTCCTTATATTCCATATAAATTCATTCACTCTATTATCCAGTTCACTAATTCTATCTCCAGTGGTGGAACCCATCTTTCAAATGGGGTTTTTTACTTTTAACTATTAAAATTTTAATTTTGAGAATTTCTATGTGGACTTTCCTCAATTCCGCCAATTTATTCCATGTGCATATTTTAAGCTTGTCATATATTTATGTAAACATATCGTATTGGGCTGTCATCACAAAATTGGATAGATTTAAACAGCAGACATTAATTTTCTTACAGCCTGGAGGCCGGAAGTCTGAAACCGGGATGCCAGCATGGTAGCGTTCCTGGTGAGAGCACCTTCTTACCAAGGGCTCAGATGGTGGAGAGAGAGCCAGATTTCTGGGGTCTTTTCCTCTAAAGACACTAATGCTAGCAGGGTCCCGCCCTTATGACTTCATTTAACTTAATAATTTCCTTACTCCTAATACTGTCACATCAGGACTTAGGGCTTTAACATAAAATTCTAGGGAGACACAATTCAGTCCACAACACATATTAAACTTGGTTACTTCAAAGTGTTACAGCCTAGCGTCTGAATACATAAAGGCTCTGTTTCTGCCTCGTGTATTTTTCTGCTGGTTCTCGCAGATGATGCTTGCTTCTTAGCATGCTTTGTGATTTTGTTTTACCATGAGTTTCTCCTTTTTGTTGGAACTTCATCTGTAAGAATTTTTGGAGGCCTGGATTGAGTTTTAATTTTTCCAGGGAGGATTTACAGTATGCTCCTCTCAGTCCACTAGGGGCCTAACAATAGGGGATCACTTTAAATGACACCATCAAATGGTCCATTCGTGGTTACCAATTTTCAGGTGATTATTTTCCTGACATCCAGCACCCAGGATAAGTCATGCAGGCAAGTTTTTCCTGCTGTCTCCTTTTTTTTTCAGTAACAGTGCTTTTCTCATTCCCCTTACAATGAGGGTAGGGTCCCAGCTTTATGTAAGGTCTCACATTTGATTCACTGCTTTTTGTAGTCCCCAGCTTTGCCTTCTATTTCCCACGTACCACCTATCAAGTTCTTTCCAGTTCAGAGAAGCATTTAAAATAATGTTTAAGAAATATATATATGTAGATAGATAGATATATGTGTATATATATATATATATATATATATATATATATATATATATCTGACATTTTTATCACTTAATCAGGAAAGTATGGCAAGTGCTCATACTAATGGCCCCAGTGAATTATGCCTCCCTGTGTCAGTGCTCCTTTGCAATGTAACTCTGCTGGTCCAATTCCTGCCATCAAGAAGTAAGGTCTGGATCTGGGCTGTCCTGTGACTTGCTTTGACTAATAGAATCTGGTGTAAGTGATGTTGTATGACTTAAGAGGCCTTTTCACTTTTGCTTTCCTGGAATACTTCCAGCATCACTTGAAGTCCTAGATGAAAGAGCACATGAGGAGAGAGGCCAAGCCATCCCAGTCATCTCAGCTGGGACCTCAGACATGTGAGTGAGGACATCTGAGAACGGCCATTCCCCACCCAACTCACTCATTGAATACAGTCACATGAGTGAACTCGGGTGACACAGCAGAAACTCCCAACCTATCCTTAGAATTTTAAGAAATCATAAATTATTTTTGTTTTAAGTCACTAAGTTTTGGGGTGGTTTGTTATACGTCCAATAGAAAACTGATGCAGAAGGGTCATTTAGGATACCTAATCCACTATGTTGCTGGAAAAGTATGTCCCCAGTGCGGAGTGTAGGAACCTCTGAGGGGTGAAGAGGGCAACTATGTTGGGTGGGAGGGAGGCAGGAAGTGGTCAAGAGAAATTGGTTACAATGAGGGGATTGATCAAGTCATATATGAAGAATAAAAGGAGACAGTTTTCTCACTGGTGGAGAAGGGAGTTACAAATATGGAAAAGAAAAAACTAGAATGAATCTAAGGGTATTTGATCGGAGTTGGAGGTACCAATATAAATTCATGACTGTAAGTAAGAGATAGAGAAATACAGATGTAAGTATATGTATGATACACACACATATTACCTAATTCTGTTCATTAAGATCGACTGAGAAAAGTACACCCCAAGAGCACTGAACCAGAAAGTTGCAATGTGCTCAAAAAATGATGGGACATGTCAAAAGGACATGGAAGCCAGTTGAAGGGGCTCTGACTGGCCAAATACGGTATGATTTGATCATCAAAATAAATGATAGTAATGGATTATAACCCGTTGAATAAAATAGGAGTGTAAGCATCTCCACAGATATAAAAAAGTAATAATGAACAAAGAGAAAGTTTGGTGAGACACAGTACAGTTACATGGTATCAAAGTATCTCCCCATAAACTACTTATTAAACAGAGTGGCTTAACAGTGAAGAAGCATGACAGACACCACCTCAATCAAATGATCAAACTTCACATCACCAATAACGTGACAAATTGCAGGCATAACAGGATACAACGAGAAGAACGCAGCTCGACTTCTGTGGTGTGCCTGCCCCAGATGGAAAGCTTGTATCTAATCACGAGGAAACGGACAAACCTGTATTAGCTGGCTATTGCTGTGTACAAATTTACCCCTAAACTTTCTGGATTAAAACAATATTTATTGTCCTTTACAGTTTCTATGGGTCAGGAATTCGGGAGCAACTTGGATAGGCAGCTCTGGCTTAGGCTGTCCTCTGAGGTTGCCAGAGAACTCACTTCCAAGGTGGCTTCTTCTTATGGCTGGCAAGTTTGCATGGCCACTGATGGAATGCTTTAGCTAATCTCTGTATACGCTTCTCCGCAGAGCTGTTTGAACATCCCCATGATGCAATGGCTGGCTTCTCCGAGAGCAAGGAATCCAAGACAGCAAGGCAGAAGCTGCAACGTCTTGCATGACTTAGCCTCTAGGTACACGTCACTTCTGTACTGTTCCACTGGTCACACAGGTGACCCCTGATTCAAAGTGGGAGGGGACTTACAGGAGGGCCTGAATACCAGGGGGCGAAAACCAGTGCAGGCCATTTGGGAGCCTGGCTACCACAAACCCAAAGGAAGGGACAAAATTGCTGACCTGCAATCTTCAAAACCATTAAAATCATGAATGTTAAGAAAATGCTGAGGAACTGACTCATATTAAAGGAGATGAAAGAGGACAAGCACATGCCACACGTGATTTGGGGTGGGGTCCCTGGCGCCTCATTAGGTAATTGGGAAAACCTGAGTTCAGTTTGCAGCTTTGAAGTGTCAATTTCCCAATGTAGATGGTTGCATGTTCTTGTTTGGAGGAAAGACACACTAAATCATTTGGGGGTGCTGGGGTGTCATGTCAGCAACTTCCTCTCACCTTTTCTGAATGTTGGAGATTATTGAAAAAAACATACGTTCTGTTCAGCCCAGACAAATAATTCAAAATACCTAAAGCAGATATTATATTGTGGTTCTTTAACTCAGATAATTTTTAAAACAGACCTTCTTTATAAAATTCGCAATGCTTTAAACTTGAGAAACACAGACTAGGCCAAAGAAAAAAAGAAAATCATCTATAATCTATGATATTTTGGCATGCAGCTTTCCGATCTTTTTTTGTGCAATATATTCACATATACTTTTAAAAAACAAATTATAAACACGATATCTTACTGTTTTCATTTTTATCATAAACCTCTCCTTAGGCCAATAATATTCTGCTACAACATAAAAAGAGATTACTTACCCACTTTTATACATCAAGTCAGCAATGAGGCTGAGATTCAGGACAACTTTTGTCTGCCTCCACTCCTTGCCACCTCCTCCTCCCCTCACCTGCCTCCTTGCCCTCTCCCCAACCCTGCACTGCCTCCCCACACCACACCCTGCCTCCTTGCCCCCAGACAGGAAAAAAAAAACAGCACAGATTTTTTTTCTCACCCACCAAAATGTATCAATAATGGCACTGATGCTCGCTGGCTGTGTAGCTCGGCAATTCCCAGCACCCATGCACACCTGTCTTCCCAGGCTCTTCCAACGAGGTCTGTTATTTTTTAATGCATCAACTTCATCCTCAGGGCATTTACATAGCTAATTGCTGTCACAGTCCCCATTTTACGATATTCTTTTTAGGAGGTTATTTGAGATAGTGCTGCATGGTTTGCCACTGGCCCCTTTTGAATTGATGATGGGATATGTCTGGGAATGAGTCAATCAACCGTTATTTGAATAGCCACTGTGCACAAGATTCTGTGTTTTCTAAAAAGTCGGGAGTGCAAAGATGTGAATGCTAATTCCTTGCCAGGATGTATTCTGAAATTCAACTGGAGAGAGACAAGAAACGTCCATACAACAATACACGGTAGCATCAGGCAGCCTGTGCTCAGTGATGGGAGTCAGACAAGCATGATGGACCTTTAGTGTTAGAAAGACGTCATCAGGAAAGAGCAACTTGAGCTCAGCCCCCGTTGGTGGAGGAATGTATGTGGAGCAAGTATTTCTGGCGAGAGAAGTAGTGATTATAAAGATACAGTGGCAGGAATGTTTAGGCTTTGCGTGGGGGGTGGTGAAGAGATGAATATGGCTAGAAGGTGACAGAAAAAATTGGGTAAGAAGTTAGGCCAGGGGGGCAAACTGGTAGAACATGTTACTCTTGATCTCAGGGTCTTGAGTTCAAGTCCCACATTGGGCATAGAGCTTACTTAATAAAAAAAAAATTAAAAAACAAGATTGGTTAAAAAAAAAAAGTTAGGTCAGGGACTGATTGTGGAAAGCCTTGAATGTCACACCCAGAACAAATTTTATGAAATGGGAAGCAACCGTGTTGGATGAGAGCCAGGCCCTAGGTGGGACATGAGAATGTAGAATCTTTGTTGCAGACAGCTCCCTGGAGCCAACTGGTAGGAAAAGGAAGGGGAAGATGGGATGATCCTAAAGGGAGAATTACAATTATTGACAACACTGGGGAAGCCATGACTACTTGAAGACTGGTGGAGAGAAAGATAGAAGGCAATGAAGGGAGAGAAAATAATTAACAAAGTGGGTTCTCCAGTGAGGTGAAAGGGAGCTGAATTCAGAACACATATGTTGATGGAGAAGTTGGGGGAGGGCTTATCTTTTGAGAAGGAGGGAAATCATACACTCTGAGACAGGAAGGATGGAGACTGGCCTAAGTATGGAGATGGAATGATTTGGAGTGAAGAAAAATGTTAACGACGTGTTGTCCTGGGCTAGGCTGAGGCTCAGTGGGTTCAGGGCAGCAGGCAAGGAGTGGTCCGGTTTGGAGAGTGATGGTGAGTATTTAAAACGAGATTGCTAGGGATGCCTGGGTGGTTCTGTCAGTTGAGCTTCTGCTTTCGGCTCAGGTCATGGTCCTGGGGTCCTGGGATTGAGCCCCGAATTGGACTCCTTGCTCAGCGGGGAGTCTGCTTCTCCCTCTGCCTGCCACTCCCCCTGCTTATGCTCCTCTCTCTCTAACAAATAAATAAATAAAATCTTTAAAAACTAGCTAAATAAAATGAGAACGGTAGCTCAGAGGATGGGTGGGGAAGAGGCAGAAAGCCTGATGAAAGAGTACAGACCTGCAGAGGCATATCCATGCCCAGAACCCCATGATTAGGGAGCAGTTCTCAATGGTGAGTTGGGGCTCTCTTTGGGTGGATAAATTCCTCCAGCCCTGGTTTTGTCTTCTTCCAGGGCCTTGGAATTCTCTGGGGCTAGGGTTACCCAGTTTCTCCAGCAGCACTGTTCAGTATCATTTTATCAGTATCATACAGAATTTTCTGTAATGATACAAATGTTCTATATTTGCACTTTCTATGATGGTAGCCACCAGCTACCTGATGGCTTTTGAGCACTTGAAATATGGCTAGTGCGATTAGGAACTGGATTTTAAATTTTTATTTAATTTTAGTTAGTATAAAAGCCACAGATGACTAGTGGTCATCTCTTTGGACACAGCAGCTCTGAATAGTCCCGTTCTTCTTAGCGAAGGAGATAAGACAGGAGCAGAGAATAGGTGTCAGATAGGAGATATTGCTACTGAGAAGAACTAGTTTTTCCAAGAACTGCTCTGGTTGACCTTCCCAAGAGTAGGTTTGCAGTTTCAGAAACTCCATATTCCCTTCTTTTTGCTCATGATAAACAAGCTCACAAGGATCAGTTACTTTGGAGAATTTCTTTTTCATGACCAGATTCTGGGTAGGTCTTTAAGGATAAGTCTGTCTTTGAATCCATACACCTGGGAAGTGGAATTAGTTATCCCAAGGCTTCTGGATGAGGAAATGTGGAAACTGAGGAGATCATTTCACTCCGGCCAAAGTAGCTTCTGTGGTCCTAGAAGGAAGTCTGGAGCCCTCGAAAGAGTTCCGGCTTAGCGACAGAGACCTAGATTCAAACTCTGGTCCTTAAACATGTTATCCAACCATTTTAATTCCACATCTATGAAATGGAAAGAAGGATACCAACCTGAAAGGGCTGTTGCAGGCATTACATATAATTAATAACATTCATATTTCTTCTTTTTTTTTTTTTTTAAAGATTTATTTATTTGAAAGTGAATGAGCATGCGGGGTGAGGGGAGGGGCAGAAGGAGAGAGTCTTCTAGGCGGTCTCTGCACTGAGTGCAGAGCCCGATGTGGGGCTCCATCTCATGGCCCTGAGATCATGACCTGAATAGAAATCAAGAGCTGGAGCTTGACTGACTGAGCCATCCAGGTGCCCCCGTATTTATTCTACATTGATTGCCAGCTAATGTGCTAGGTACTAGGAAGAAAATGGTAGGCAAAGCAAGTATGATTCTTGTTCCACCTGCTTATTTCACTGCCTTATGTTCTAGTGTGTGAAGATGGGCATTAATCAAATAATTGCAGAAGTATACACTACATCTTTATAATTTAATTATGGTATATAAAATTACAGACTGTGATAAGTCCAGGAAGGAAAAGTACAGGTGATGTGATTTCTAAACTACATTTGCAGACTTTTTGACACTCTCCCTCTAAAAGGTAGTATCTAATTCTTCTCCCATTGGATGTGGGCCAATCTTAGGGACTCACTTCTAATGAAAAGAATATGGTAGAAGGGATGCTATTTGGCTTTTGAAGCTAGTTCATAAAAAGAAACAGCTTCTTTGTCTCTCTTTCCTTACCCCTATCTCCTCCCCCCACCATTTCTTCCCACTTTCTTAATGTTTAGCTTTGAATTCAAGTCACCATGTTGTGACGAGGACCAAGCAATAGGGAGAGGTGTGTGTACAGAGAAACGGAGTCCTCTTACCAACAGTCAACACCAACTTGCGAGCCATATGAATGAACAGTCTTGAAGGGGAAACTCCAGTCCCAATTGAACCTTTAGTTAACTGCATTCCCAGCTGACATATGACTACAATCTCATGAGAGACCACAAGCCAGAACCACCTTGCTGAGCCATTCCCAAATGCCTGACCCACAGAAATTATGAGAGACAATAGATGATTCTTACTGGTTTAAGACATTAAGTTTTGGAGATATTTGTTACTCAGCATTTGATAACTAATACAATAAAAAACCATGTGATAAAGTCTGGGGTATCAAGAAAAACAGGAGAAAAAATTTAAATAGAGAGTAGGGGAAGGGGGAGATATTCTAAGCAGCTGTACTAACACAAACAAGGGCCCTGTGGGCAAATGATCAGTTTGAGGACTGAAAGTTATCCAGGGTGCTAGGAGCACGCAGTTGGACGGGAGAGATGCAAGATGGCTGAAAAGGCAGGGAGGGTTTAGATCATGCGGAGCCATAGAATGACTTTCTCTAAATGTGGTAGGACACTCTTGAAGAGTTATAGCAGGTAGAGATGAATGAAGCCTGATAACTTGTTTTCTGGTGCTTTTCCTAGAGCTGGGAAACACTTCATGAGGCTCATACAGTGGAAGACTGTCATTTTGGGCAGGTTGTTTGACATGCTTTTGAGATACCCAGATGATGTTGTTCAGTAGGACAGGAGATACATACACCTAGAGTTTCAAGGAGAGATGTGGATTGCATGTGCATGTTTGAAAGACAACAGCAAACACATAGTGATTGAAACCACTGGAGTAAACTAGCTAGCATCAGCTGGAGAAGGGATATAAAGTAAGAATAGAAGAAAGCCTGGGATCTAGAACCACACAATGTAACGGCTAGCTACAGGAGAATGGGTCAGCAAAGGACAATGGGATACAGCAGAGGAGTAGGGGAAACTAGGAGATTGTGCCAGAAAGAGACTGTTTTAGAGAGGTGATAATCAACCACATCAAATAATCTAAGGTGGGGGTCAATGAAAGTCCCACTGAACTAACTAAACCAAGTCATGAGGGCTAGAAAAACATCTGTTTTGAGGGAAGAAGTGATGGAGACAAAAGCCTGAATGGAGAGGGTCAAGGAATAGTGGGAGATAGAGAAATGGCGGAAATGAAGTCAGACAACTCTTTTAAGTTTGGTTGAGAAAAGGAGGAGAAGGCAGAAGCTTCAGATGAGGTTGGGTTTGTTGTTTTTAAGATGGGAGGGAGCCCTCTGTCTGTTTAAATGCTGATCAAAGGATCCTGTAGGAGTGAAGTTCGTGATCTGGATGAGAGGGAGTGGTGTACACTGAAAGGATTATGAAAATGGGGGGGGGGGCGATAGGATTCAGAACCAGCTCAAGCCCTGGGAACGTGGGAGGGATTGGAATATTAGTGGCTCTAAAGTCTTTAATATTTATTTTTAACTTAAAAAATGTGAAATACAACAGATGTGTAGAAAAGAGTGTCTAAAGCAGATACAGTAGCCCCCCCCCCCCCCCCCGGCTGTGGTCCTGAAGCAGACAATCCCATCGTCAGAAAGTCGATAGTAGCCCAGAACTACGTCCGGATGCCTGTGCCATTCACTTGGCTTCATCTCATCACGGGTGTATTTTACCTTCTTACATCCTCACAGGAAGAGGGGTGAGTGCAGTACTAGATATTTAGAGGGCTGGAGAGACCACATTCACATAACTTTTATTACAGTGTATTGTTATAATTAGTTCTATTTTATTACAATTGTGAATCTCTTATGGTGCCTAATTTATAAACAAAACTTGATCATAGGTAAGTATGCATAGGAGCAAATATAATATATATAGGGTTCAGCACTATCCACAGCTTTAGGCAACCCCTGGGGTCTTAGAATGCGTCCCCTCCGATAAAGGGGGGGCTTCTCTGCAAAGTTTAATGGACCATTATAGTAAACATCCATGTAAGCAGACAAAAATATAACATTGTCCACATTTCAAAAGCCCCCTCCCATGTTTCTCTTCCTTGTCCCAATGCCCCATTCCTACTAGTAAGCACTATCCCAGATTTATTGGCAATTCATGTTTTTCTATTTTTTTTCTTTCTAGTTTTACCACCTCAGTATACACCTAAGTATACCTCAAATAATGCTATTAAATTTTGCTTGTTTTTGAACTTCATATAATTATATTATATGGATTCTTTTATTTCATGTTTCTTTCACTCAATATTATATTTTTAGCATTCATCCATGTTGTTGCATGGACCTTGTTTGTTGTCAACCCTGTATACTATTCCATTGTGTGATTATGTCACAGTTTGTTTATCCTTTCTTTTTTTTTTTTTAAGATTTTATTTATTTATTTGCCAGAAAGAGAGAGTGAGCACAAGCAGGGGGAGTGACAGGCAGAAGCAGGCAGAGGGAGAAGCAGGCTCCCTGGTGAGCAAGGAACGCAATGTGGGGCTCGATCCCAGGACTGTGGGATCATGACCTGAGCTGAAGGCAGACGCTTAACCGACTGAGCCACCCAGGCGCCCCTCGTTTATCCTTTCTGCTATTAGTGGACACGTGGGTTGTTTCTTGTTTGGTTGTGTTTTTTGTTTTTTAAAGCTCTGTGATCCTCTATTTTTTAAAAAATATTTTTATGTATTTTTAAGTGTTCTCTATGCCTAACACGGGGCTTGAACTCACAATCCCGAGATCAAGAGTCGGATGCTCTGCCAACTGAGCCAGCCAGGTACCACTCCTGTTCGGGGTTATTACAAAAATGCCCCAATAAACATTCCCGCATGTGTGTCCCGGTGCACACGTACCTGGATTTCTCTTGGCTCTATTGCTAAGAAGAACTTCTGGGTCATAGAGTATGCATGTGCATTAGTTAACACCAAACTTTCCCAGAAGTTGTACCAGTTTACATTCCTGTAAGTTACTCTAATTCGTTAGAAATGACACAAACTGTATCATTAATGTTCATATACATCTTTACTTATTTTCCAAAGCAGTATCTTCCTAAGCCAGGCGCTTCCTTAGGGTAAGTTCTAACCTGCCAGCTCTCCTTTCTGGCTTCGGGCTGAGCTCTACCTCAGCATGCCGTGTTACCATTAAGTGCATCGTTGTTTCTCTTATGCATTACACGTTAGGATCCTCCTTGGGTAAGACTTGGAAGTAACAAATCCTCTTGCATCATAGGTGATACTTGTAATTGTTACATCTCCGGGTAGATCACCCCTGCAGATGGTATATCTTTTGCAGTCAGTGTAGTACTGCATTTGGGCTGCCAAGCGGAAAGTTCAGAGCATGAAATATGGAGCTGGACTGCCTGGGTTTGAATCCTTACTCTGTATTTTCTAGCTGTATGATCTCCACCAAATTATTTCATCTCTCTGTCCTCAGTTTGTCCATCTACAAGATAATGAACACCTACCTCATAGGGTGACGGTGGGGGATGACATGAGGTGATGAGTGGAAAATACTTAAGAAAGTGCCGACATCCAATTGCTTTGGTATAGACTTGTTACAGTGTTGGGGGCAGTAGAGATCAGTGGTTATGAATATGGGCTGAAGTCAGAAGGAATTCAGGTCTTGCCTCTACTCTCTCCAGACTGCAGATCATGGGATGAGTCACATAATCTTCCGGTACCTCAGTCCCTCACCAGTATCAACTGAGCTACGAATCGTTACCTTGTACAGGTGCCATGAGGATTGAAATGGCAGATGCAAAGTGCCAAGTGCTGGGTGTGGGTGTAGTATATGCTAGTTGCTGTCATGTTAGCAGGTGGCAGCTACTGTTCCTGTCCTCAGATGCTGGGCGTGAACAGCTGCTGGGCCCGGACATCCATAGGTCCTATGCACTGTCCAGGGCGTGGCCAAGGAGTGTGAAAATGTGTGGAGAGATCACTAACGTTACTCCCAATTATGTGTAGGTCCCGGGCGGTGTACACTTAGCTAAATGAGACCCAGTCCGCCTGGCCTCAGATATGGGGGCATTCCAGCACACCAGTAACTACAGAATACAATAGTGCGTCTGGAGCAAGGAATTTTGAGGGTCCTCGGGAGGAAATAACTAGTTGAGCAGTCTTTCTAGAAGAGGTTTTTAAGCTAAGTCTCAAGAAACAGCCGTGTAAATGGGAGAAGTTGGAGAAAATACTGGTCATGGAGAGCTTTGAATCCCAGGCCAAGGTATTTTTCCTCAATTCAGTAAGAAATGGTATATTTTGTATTGCCAGGTGGCTGTGAGATGGGAGCTGGAGTCTGAAAAATGTTCAGGTGCACTGGGCCAACAAACTGTGGTTTAGCAACCCTCCTGTCTGGTTTGCACTGCCATCAGGCTCTAGTACTTGTAGAAGATGATAGTTAGAGAGGGATATGCCTAGAATAGTTTTAATGCCAAATTAATTATGTTTTTCTAACACATTTCCAAAAAACAATGCGAAGGTGGCTAGGGTCATTACTGTAAACCTCATTGCATCACCTTATGATTGCATGCAAACTAGAGATACAATGCATTAGTACCTACCAGTGGTGGGTACCTACCCCTGTGAGAAAATTGTAGAGAAATACAGGCACACACAATGAGTACAATTAAGACTGGGGAAATGTCAGTAAGATGCGTGGACTGCATCAATGTCAACACTCCGATTGTGCTATATTATAGTTTTGGAAGACATGAGCATTGGGAAGAAGTGGGCAAAGTGAACAAAAGATTTCTTTGTACTATTATTTTTTACAACATGTGAATCTTCAATTATCACAACAGAAATTTCAATTAAAAAACATTAGTAAAAGTTATGTTTTGTACAAAATGTGCCGTAGCAAGTCACATTCTGCTTCCCTCAATTATCCGTATTTAGGGGGCTTAGGGACACATAAAATATACGCCATTATTTATCTTGGGGTCCCAACTGGAAAGGAGAGCAAAGTGCCTAGAAGGAAAGAGGTCAACAGCACAGGATTGCTTTGCTACTTTGATCTTAGTGAAACTGCACGTGACAGTTACCGAAAACTTTAGACAGTTCTGCCACAGAGGACTGACTTTACCCAGCTGTTTTCTGATTTACCCACTGAATCTACTATGTCACTTTTGCGTCTCCAAAGGTGGAGTTAAAATTATTCTTTTATAATGGAAGAGAAGTTTATCCACACACACAAAAGGAGTGGCCTGAAGTTGCCGGACGCAGCATTTTAAAATCCCGAAAGTTTTTACCTAACCCATTACTTTCGAAAAGTACAATCCACAGGGATGTGTGAACTTAATTTCTTGAGCAAGTTGGAGAAGACCGTGCTAGCAGGGCCAGATTATTACGAACTCTGTAATTATGCTTCCTCTGCTATGTTAAAGGTTTCCCTTCCCAACAAAAGGGCCGACTTCGACTTGAATGAGCGCCCCGAACTTTTATAAAGTGCAACAGGGGAAGAAATGGCAGGCTGGGAATCCGGCCCCGGGAAGGTTTCCACGGCGCTGGAGAACCACCACCTGAATTTCCAGAAAAGAAACTTCTCTTCCCCGAACTTGCAGAATTCCGCGAGTTCGGGAGCGCTCTAAGCGGTTGGCCGAGCTTCCGCGTCCCGGATGAGGGAAACTGAGGCACCGAGGGCGCGGCGCGCGCAGCTCCGGCCTCGGCGCCCGCCTGGAGGAGGGAACCCAGGCTTCCAGAGTTCTCCGCGCGGAAGCAAACACCTCCGAGCCGCCCGCCGCCCCGCCCTGCTCGGGACAAAGCCCGAGCCCGCGCCGGGAGGGGGCGGCGGGCGGCTCCCGCGCGCGCCCCGCTCCCCCGTGGGCGCGAGACTCCGCCCCGCCGCCCCTGCGGGGGGAGTCCGCGCCCCAACGGCTAGTCGGCCGAGCCGGGCCCGCCCCGAATCCCCATGACGTCACCGGCGGCGGCAGGCCCCGCCCCCGGCCCCGGGCGGCAGGCCGCATGACGTCACCGAGGCCCCACCCCTCCGGAGCGAGTTCGGTCCTGGCGTTCATTTCATTCCTGTCCTCATTCCGAACATTCTTAGCATCGCTCGCGCCGCGCCGCGCCGCCCGAGCCGAGCCGAGCCTCTGCAGCCGCCGCCGCGGCCCCGCCGCCCGCCGCGGGCGCCCACCAAGCACTTTGCAGACTCGCTTCCACCCTGCGGGCCAGTCCGCGCGGCGGGGCCCGGGCCCGGGGCGGCCGCGTCCGGGGACAGGCCATGCAGTGAAGACCCCCCACCCCGTCCGCCTTTGCCCGGAGCCGCGGGCAGCAGCCCAGTGCGCCCAGCCGGCCCCGGGGCAGGAGCGGTGGTAGGCAGGGGTGGGGTGGCCCGGCCCGGGGACCGGGAGCCGGGGAGGGAGCCGGGCACCGAGCTGCGGGCGGGGGAAGCGGCGCCGAAGTTTGCCTCGGACTCGCCGGGCGCTGCGGCGGCTCCTTTTGCCGAGGTAAGTTGGCGCGCGGGGCTGATGCTGGGGTGCGGGTGGCGCACGGAGCGCCGGGGGCGGGGGGCCGGCGGCGCGTCCGGCTCGGGCCGCTCTTTCTTTGCGGGCTCCGCTTTGTGTGCGGCGGGCGGGCACGCGGAGGGCCGCCGCCGGGCCCCCGCGCCCCCTTCAAGGTGAGCGGCCGGGCGCCGCCGCGCGAGTTGCCGGGACGCCAAGTTGGGCCGCGCGCTGCGGAGCCCGCGCGGCAACAGGCGGCCCCCGGCGGCGATCCCGGAGGCGCCGGGCGGGCCGCGCCGCGCCCCCCGCGTCCCCCTCGCCTGTCCGCCCGCACGCGCGCACACGCACACACCCTCACACCCTCACACCCTCCGGCAGTTTTCACGGTTCGCTCGGGGAAGTCAGAAGTTCGGAGCGGGCGCGGGCGGGGAGAGCCGCCGGCGCCGCCTCGGAGCCCGGAGCCGGCCGCCACCCCCCCCGCCCCCACCGGGCCCCCACCCCCAGGCGCCGGGGCCCCCAGAGGCCAGCCCGGGGTCTGCGCCGACTCGTGCTGCCGGCGGGGGTTCGCTCCTTCTCAAAGATGAAAGAAGGCACGGTCGCCTTTGCCGCTTCTCCAGGACTGTTGCTGCCGCCGCCGCCGCTTCATTGCACATTCAAGTGGAAAATTTTCAGGAGTCAGCAGAAACATTGTGTCCAAAAAAGACTGAGTCGCAGTTACCACCAAACCCTGAAGGAGACTCTCCCTGGAAAACTTCCCTTCGGTAGGAAATACTGGGGGATTTGTTTGTTTATTGGAAGAGAAATGATCCCCAGGAGAGGAGAAAATCAGGGTGTACTTCTAGTCTTTGTTCGTAGCAGCAACACTGTTTTCAAAAGTCCAGAGGCCCGCTTTCAAGAAAGTTCAACTTCCATGAGTTTCTTTTTTCTAAAATGCGTTTGTATATTTAAAAAAAACAAAACAAAACTGAAGCAACATTTTAAATGAGTTGAAAACAATGGAGGGCTCACACTTCCCTTATTCTCCTCCCACGAAAATAAATAAAATCCAGATCATAATTTTCTTTGCTTTTTAATTGTCTTTCTTTTTAAAGATTTATTTAAAGTTGAATGGTGTCACTGTATAAAAATATTTATGAAACAATGAAATAGCAGCCACCAGCATTTCTCAGGAGGCTTGTTAACTTCTCAGAAGCAAGTGGCTGCCTGTGATTTGCAGAAATGAAAATTGACCTCAGTAAGCACTGGAAACTTAGAGACAGATGATGTTCCAGGAGCGGGTAATGTAAAAAGGCCTGTTTTAAAAACAGTGCCTTGGAGGGAGCCCAGGTCCTGGGACAGAAAGGTCTGCAAAACCTATCAGATTTCAAAATGGTTAAACAAGAAAATTTAAAATGCTACAGATATTGCAAAGGAGCAGAACACTTAACAGTTCAGGGCAACCACATGTTTCTTCCCCCCCCCACCCTTCTCCTTGATTGTTTCTGGAAGTTTTGGTGGTCTGATCGCTTGTGCTGTGCTGGGTGCTTGCAGGTGGTTACCTGAGTAGACGGATCCCTTTAGGAGCATGTGATCTGACTGCATTGTCAGAGCTGGCAGTGGGCTCCTTTCTCTGCAGTCTTCGGTGGCTTTGCTGTTGTGTCATGCACGGGGCTTCTCTGCCAGGGTACTCTGAGGCAGTGGTTCGGGAACATATCTCAGGCTGTGCCCAGTGCTTCGTCCTTTCACTATTGGGTTTGTGCCCTTTTGTAAATAGCAGGATCTTTGCGGCCAGACTTAGATCCAACTTTGGTTAAGAATCTTTCCTCTTAAGAAGGAAATAGTAGAACTAATTATCAAGTGACTCAGGAAAGACAAATGGATTAGTTGAACCTTTGTCAACAGCGAGGTTTTGAATCGTTGATTATTTTTGGGGTGGAAAGGCTTATTTTTCTAATCTCACTATTTCCATAAATGGTCAAAGATATTTTTGTTTAATATTTCTTTGTATGTGCAGCTCGGTGTTGAGCTCTCAGGTTTCAGATTTTAAACAGAGTTTGTGATTCTTTTATTTGTTGTTGGTATAAAAAATGAACTGATAAGCTGTATTCATTACTGGTTCTTGCTGATGGTATAAAAGTGCCAATGTAGACCGTTTTATTTTTACTTTAAGTATTATTTGATCTGCAGTGTTAGGGGAATATCAGGATAATTTTCTTTAAAAAAAAATTTTTTTTTTACAATTTTGAAACAAAACCAATGCGACACTTTGCCTTGACAGTAAGATTTGAAAAAATATAGGAAAGAATCTTTGTATAGATTACTCCTCTCAGTGAGCTTTCATAAAGTAACAAATAGAACTCCATCCAGAGAACATTCTTGAGAGATTGATGGTTTTTTTTTTTTTTTCCTTATCCTTTTCCCAAAACATAAACCAGGACTCACCACGACATATACTTAATGAGATTTAATTTAAAGAGGGAGGGCAACCTAGTTTAGTTTGAGCCGGATTGAAACAAATTTCTCACGGAGAGGCGCTTCCTAGCATTGTGGTACAATGTGTGCCTAGGCCCCAGCAGCAAAGTAATTATATGTAAGGGCAGGTTTTGGGCGGGGTGGACGGGGGCGGGGGGGGGCATGCTGGGGGAAGTCAGCTTCTTCCAGCTTCTGCCCTTCCCCTTTTCCTCTACCTCTCTGTTACTTTATACAACAAGAATTCTGTATTCATACACTCACTTTGGGGACTAATGTCCCCTTTTATAAGAACCAGGACAAGCAAGTCATAAGGAAAAGGGTGTGTGGGGTTTTTTGCTGCTTGCACTCAAGTTATTTAGAAACAATCTTGAATTCTGACACTGCACAACAGCAGGTATAGGAGGGCATTTCTCGGTGGGAAAATTTGAGAATATACTTGTGTATCATCCGTTTTTAGATCATATTTGTTATATCTTCAGCAGAAAAGTATGTAACAGGAACAGCTGGAGGAGGTAGGTCTCAAATGCTAGACCGGCCTTTGAAGAAATGAGCTGTGCCATTAACAATATTTTTAAAGTTCCTTGTTTGAGAAATGGATCCATCTCTCTGCGTGGTGGTCAAACCAGAGCCTGTGCGTCTGTGGGATTACTTTTTTCTCTAGTCTCCTGTCCTATTACATGTTCATTGTGAGCACAGTTATACTGCCTGCAAAGGAAAATCGTGTTTTATCCCTCCAAAGGTGGTGCAAATACCTGCGTGTAGGAGCCGGCGTCCGTAAAGGGACCGAGTTCACAAGCAGGCAGTAGGTAGATAACACTTTTAAGCTTTTTAGGCACGTTGTCTTGTTCCCAATAAAGAGATTGCGAAAGACTAAAAATGCTGCCGAGTGAAAGCTGTGCCTAGGGGTTGGATCTATTTAGTGATAAAACTTTTTAGGTCTGTTTTTTCCAAAGACTGAGGACTAGACTACTAGCCAGAGCAAGTGTCCAGCTTTCTCTGCAGCGCTTCAGGGAAATCAGAGCCCACCTTTCCGTCGATAAAGGCGCTCCCTGCGGCTTCCTCTTTAGCGTTTGGAGACTGGAACTGCCAAGTGCTCGTGTCCCACTTCTGAACTCGGCAAAAAAAGTAGATTGTAAGCTTCTTGCCCTTTGACAAACTTGGGCTCTGCGGCTGGGCTGTTGGGGACTGACTGGCTGAAGCAATCTTTTAAAGCTGCCTGGTGCTTTTTCTTATTTTGTCTGTAGAAGCCACAGCTTATGCTGTGGTGTTTAAATTAGATCCCAAATCATGTTTGAACAATATCAGTGATATATTTTATCCTTTCACATTCACAAAGGTGATAAAATCAAGTAATTCGGGTGCACGTTAAGCCCTTACTGGTTCAAGGTTAGGCTTTTTGACAAATACCAGCTTAGTCCCCCTCGCATGACAGTGACTGCGCACTGCTGAGATCTGGGAAGTTTGGGCCTTCCCTCTTCTGGGATAGTTTGTGGAATGCTAGAATATTTGGATCTAAATATCTGCAGTGTTTGTGTGTGTGTGTTTTTATTTTGTTTCAAAGCTGTGAGTTATTGAGAGTCCCCAGCCTGCAAAGATTCTCATCACCAGCTTCTTTGACCCTATCCCTTGTCGGAATTTACGGTTGAAATTCAGCCATCTCTTCAGAGGGATTCAGCTGTCCTCATGGTGCCGAATAAGAGAATTTTGAAATATGTATTTTTATTTTAGTGAAAGCAAATGGGATGCCCCAAAGGGTGGGTTTTGAGGATGGTATTTCTTACAGGGTGGGTCTCGCTCAGCCCTGAAGGTCTGTCCAGCGCTTGGGTTTTTGCATGGTTGGGAGGATTCTCAGAAAATAGTTTCCATAGTCTGGGAGTCCTAGCTAACTGTGAAACCACTGGTCTCTATTCTGATTGGAGGGGGAGGAGAATCTTAGAGACTGTCTTTTCTACTTTTGTGGCAAGCCAAGGGAAGTCTCCATCCTGGCTGTATCCTGTTCCCAACCCCCCCCCCCCATATTTACTATCCCCATCAGTGTTTACTCTCCTGATGTAATGCTTTCTGCTCTTTTTCACATTAGTTTTTAAGGCTCTGTCCTAGGATTTCATTAGCAGTTTTAGTTTGAGGAACAAGGCCCAGCATTGGAAAATGGGTTTAAAAGAAAAAAGCAGCTTATTAATGAACAAGTTAAGCACCACCATCGTCTCCAATGGGGAATTCTGGTTGCTTTTAGGCATCTGACAGATTTAGATGTATGTGTACAGTGACTGAAACACTATTGACTGGGAATATACAACAATGACGAGTGCTGTTGTTTTTACTGATATATAAACTGAAAAACTGCTGCTAATGGTGGGAAATGTTAATTATGTGAGAACATATTGAACTTATATTCTCTGGCATGAACTTTTAAAAAAAATGCATGAACTGCGCTGCTTTTTTATAGGCACAGCTTTCTAATTATCATAATTCAGTTCAGCTCCGCTCTTGGATGGAGTTCAAGTGCAATCTCAATTTAACTTGAAAGGAGGTTTTTTTTTTTAAAACTGAGAATGTTTAAGAAATTTGAAAAGTTCATCCAAGAATGTTGTCTGCTAAGGTGTTGGTAATTGGGGGGGGGGGATGAAGTGAGTGCCTTTTTATAATAGTTAACTAGATCTGAATGTTAGATTTACTTTTTTTTTTTTGCTTTGCACTGTATCCAGACCTGCATCTTGTACATTTATGCACAACCAGTGTCTTCTCTCTAATAGAGAGTAAACTAAATAAATGAATATTTTATTACCATTAATGATACAATCTCCGTAAAGATCAGAACCTCTTTAGAGGGTAGAGAGTAGAAAGCAATAAATGCAGAAATTTTATGAATTCATTTCAACAAAACCCACCATCAATCTTGGATACCAACCAAGCCTTTAGAAGGTGATCTCCTCATTTGTTCGTCTTTACATCGTGACTTGATGGCATCCTGTGACATGGGTCATCTTTGATAGCATTCATTCCACTGTCTTCTGTCCTTTAAATTTTCTCTGACCTTCGTGCCTTTTCCAAGGGAAAAAAAAAAGTTAATGAAGCCCAGGCGCCAAATCCTCTGTGGAATCAATTTTAATTGGAAGAAAGAACAACTTAAGCTGGACCTTCCGACTTTCGTCCAGTCTGACTTCTGCTGAAAGGCAAAGGGAGCCCGCAGAAACCGAATGACTTCATTTGCTCTGGTACTTAAGAGCCGAATTCACTTCCACGGTGGTGAAATAAAAGGAGCCAAGTGTTTTAAATAGCCACTCCCCGAGGCCCGCCCGCCCGAGTGTTTGGAGAAAAGCGCATTGTCTGCTACCGCTCTCGCTGGGAGCTTGCCTGCCTCGCCCTCCCCCACCAGGCAGCTCTATTTCGGGAGCTGACATCTGGTTTTCTCTGTTCACCTGATGTGTACCTGCACACACGCGCGCCCGTGCGCGCGCGCACACACACACACACACACACACACCGCATGCGTGCATGTGTCCTGCTGGTAACGCATATTTTTGACGTTGAATGTGTGTTGTGTTTCAAGTCGTGACCGGGATACGGGGAGGCACAAGGCTAATAGCACAAAATAAAATGTAAACACAGCAGCCGCCCCACATGCCGCTGCTGCTGGGTTTCTGTCTGACGGTGCTCTCTGGGTAGGCGTGCCTATTGTTGTGGCCGCAACAGGCGGCAGAAGTTGGGGCACCATATGGCGGATGTGGGCCTCAGATAAGCTGTCTGGTAATTTAGCTTATCAATAGCATTTTGATATGCTTCATTTTCAGATCACCCATCCCTGTGGCTGGGGATGTCCTGGGGGCTGATTGCAAACCATTGAAACCATTGTGAGCGATGCTTCCTTTGGTGGAATCTCTTTCAACCCATTCTCCCTGGCTGCTTTTTCATCTTAAAGCCTTTGGGAGACCGTGATGGTTAGAGTTAGAAAGAGCCCCGTCAGCTGAGGGGATGGCAGCCCTGTCCTGAAATCTGGAACACTCGGAAGACCTCAGCAAGTATTTTCATGGAGGGCAAAATAGAAAATAGGCTGTCTAATAGTATTTTTCATATAGGCAGAGCTGAGAAATTCCCGTAATTCAAAATCTGCCTTTGTTTTAAACACTGGAGAGATAAGGCCGGTATTGTTCTTTCTTATTTTGAGAAAAGGTTTCTAGTTTTGTTGTGCTTTCAAAATACCTCCCTAATTTCCTTTCACCTTTGAGTTTTACCTTAATCCTAAAATATAAAATTGATTGATGTGGATGTGACGGGAAACCATGAGAAGAGTCCTCTGTGATTTGGAGGCAGGAAGCAGCTCCCTTTGTGAGTAGGAATTGTTAAAGAGGGAAATATTTCTAGAATACTTCTGCTCAGGTGTCTGAGCTGAAGGAAAACCACTCTTCCAGTGGGGAACCGGCAGAGGGACTCCAGCCTGAGCTGCTGGAGCTGACTCGGATTCTGCACACAGTAGGTGGCTCTGTGGAAATTTGATGATGTGCATTACACGTGCTTGGCAGCCCTGTGAATCTCATTCAGCAAATCCTTGTGTCGCTGATACCTGCGGGGGAGGAAGACAAGGTCAGACCGGCTGCCCCTTTCCCAGCGCACCCTCCCTGGATGTTCTCGCTCACCTTCCCAGGCCCCTCATCTTTTCCCACATTTTGACTTCTGGGTTTGTAGTGCACTGTACCCAGATCCTTTTGCGTGGCTAATTTGAGATGATTCCGACTCAAATCCAGGTCACCTGCTTTCCGTGCCTGCCCCAGAGAGCCCCTGCCGCACCAGGGTTCCCACCTGAGCACGTGCACCGCGGCCTCCGCAGATCTTTCCGCAGCCTGGACATTACCCCTGGAGATTTAGGAGGGCTGGCCTGGGTGCAAAGTTTCTGTATTTTTAAGAGGTCCGCGGTAGTGTCCACCTCTGGTTAGGAGCCCTCGCTCTGGGTATTCTACTTCTTCAGATCCAGTCAGTCAAAATTTGGCCAGCCCTCCTGAGTGGGATTTTTTTCCCCCTGTATTTGTGGGCTTCCCCCCCCCCCCCGTATTTGTGAACGAATACCGAATCTTGATGGAATTCACTAAGATGTACTTGGTTGGTTTTAAAAATACAGCCGTACAAAGATAAGGTTGCACCTTTCTATTGCAGGAAAAGCAGTAAAATGAACAAAACCATCTCCCCCATGTTTGGCAATCATCTCTTACCCGTTGGGAGTGTAGCAGTTGATTCCAGATGTGATTATAGAGGTGAGGTGTGTGTCAGGCTTGCTGGCAAGGGGTTTAAGGGACTAGTTCTTGTCTGGCTGCTTGCAGAGGTGGTGCTGCTTTCTGGGTAGTGAGGCTGCTCGCGGAGCTCGTCAAGTGGTAACGTTTGGTGTAGCGGGGGGATGGGAAGGGTGATCCTGACGGGGTCCCAGAGATGAGCCTGCTACTCGCTAAACCACACTTGGCTTTTCGTTCCTTTCTTCTCTCTCCTTCCACCATGCGCACTTGGAGGTCCAGATGCTCCCAGTTTTGTGTAGAATTGCTGCTTGCCTCTGGTGGTTTAAACATTTACAGGTGCTACTGGGTGCCAGGGATTTGGTGGTCAGCCAAAGGTGGTCAGAGAATGGTGGTCAGTAAACACCCCTGCAAAGTCTGTAGTTCGGCAAGGGAAACAGGCCTGTAAAGAGATCGTCACCACCCAGTGGGGCAGCTGTGTGTTCCGTATTTCGTGTGTTCCAAGATGCAACTTTTTGTATATTTGAAGTTGGGACGTGGCCTGCAGTCGTGGCTGGCCAGGCAGGGGTCATGGTCTGCCATGTGGTCGCACACACTCATCAAAGCCTGTGGAACAGACGCAGGAGAGGAAGAGAATCCCGGAGCCCGCTCTGGGGCATTCCTAAGGATGCGCTTGATGTCTCCAGTGCTCTTGGCACGAGGGTGATAGTATGTGGAAAAGCGTGGGTGTTGATCTCTCTGAGAAGTTGTTTTAGGTATATCTTACCCAATTTATTTTGCTTATTATTTTCCTCTTCCTGTGCAAGATTGACCTATGCTTAAAAAAAAGTTACAGTGTAGCGTGTATGAAATTTGCTTTTTGAGTGATAAGGCAGCACTCTGTGGTTTGTTCCACAGCAATATTTTTTAGAAATAAAATCGTGTTGCATTGTACAACCAGGGGTGTGTTCGAGTTGATGAAATGTTGAAGAACCATGTTTGCATCTCTATCCAAAAGGATCTGTGAGATTTTATGTTATTGACAGAGGTTGTTTGGAGGGAGTGGTTTGGGAAGGAGCTCTTATTTTTTAAGCATGTGTAGTTTTTAGGAGCATGAATGTCCTTGTGTAGTATCAGAATAAAGGGGAAAAATAACTCCATTGTCCAAGTGCTCTTGATAATACCCACCCAGGCAGCTGTGTTGCTCAGTGGTAGGGACTGCGGACAGCTTTGCAGAGAAAGGGATGCTGGAGTTGGGTCTTGAAGGGAAAGAGTTTTTTTTTTAAGTTATTTTTTTGCCAGGTGCCATTTTGGAAGTAGCGTGGAGCTAAGTTGTTAAAAAACAAATGACCCCCCTGAAATACTCTCCGGTGACCTCAACCCTCAAACAGTGATAGAAAAGGTTTATTGCTGGTCGTGAGCCCCTACAGATCGGAAACTCGGCTGTGAGCAATTAACTGAAAGAAGCAGAGGGAACTGGTTTACAAGGGGAGTGGGAAGTGTCCTGATTCTGGCTGGGAAAAAGGCAGGATAATAATGTAGTTTTAAAAACCCAGGTTTGGAGTAGGACACTCCTTAGTTGGACTCTTGGCTCAGCCACTTTCTGGTTCTGTGGCCTTGGACAAATTGCCCTCTGAGCCTTGGTGTCCTCATCTCTGAATTTCAGTAGAATGCCTCCTGTATGCCTGACATGTCATACATGCTCAGGAAATAGCAATTTCTTTTCTTTTTTTTTTTTTTTAAGATTTATTTATTTCTCAGAGAGAGAGAAGGGGGGGAGGAGGGAGGTAGAGGGAGAGGGAGAAGCAAGCTCCCCTCTGAGCAAGGAGCTGGATGTGGGGCTCCATCCCAGGACCCTGGGATCATGACCTGAGCCAAAGGCAGATGCTTAACCGACTGAGCCGCTCCAGTAAATAGCAATTTCAGATGTTACGTTGAATGCTAGTTCTTCACAGATCTCCTGCCAGGTGAGCCTGGACAGTGACTCTTGAGGGCTACCCAAGGCTGAGGCTGAGTTACTTAGAAGAGCTGGACTTCAGGACTCAGGCAAATGGAGTCAAATCCACGAGTGGCTGAGGTATCCCATAAAGTCTAAGACCATTAATCGCTTTGAACCATACTTCCTCTATTAATAAGCGGTGGAAGAAACCCATCAGTAAATATGTGAGGTTATTCCTTGCCAAGTGGTAGTATGAATTAAATGGAAATGCTTCCAAAGATGGGTAGCATGGTGCACCTTTGTCCGCCTGAAAGGAAACCTCTTCCTTAGATTCCTTTTTTTTTTTAAAGATTCCTGCTTTTTTTTAAAGATTTTATTTATTTATTTGAGAGAGAGCGAGTGAGGACAAGCTGAGGGGAGAGGCAGAGGGAGAAGCAGACTCCCCCTGAGCAGGGAGCCTGATGGGGGGCTCGATCCCAGGACCCTGAGATCGTGACCTGAGCCGAAGGCAGCCACAGAACCAACTGAGCCACCCAGGTGCCCTTCTTCCTTAGATTCTTGCTTGGAAGGCAAACTCCTAACTTTGGGATTGGGTTCTAAAAGTTCTCTAAGATGATTGTATGGAACTCATCTTTTCATAGAGAAACTATGCTTAGGGCCCTGGACCTGCTGGGGAGACCATGGAGGAACTGTCCCTGGAGTTTTGAGGTTGGATCAAGAGGCAGACACTTAACTGAGCCACCTAGGTGCCTCTGCACTTTTTTTTTTTTAACTTTCTTTCCTATTTTATTTTATTTATTTTTGAGAGTAGGCCCCACGCTCAGTGTGGAGCTTGAACTCAGGACCCTGAGGTCAAGACTGTGCGCTATACCTATTGAGTCAGCTGGGCGGCCCCCCTCCCCACCCAGTGCACTTAATACTTATTAGGGAGCAGGCTGCTTCTCTGCTCTGCTCTCAGTTTCTACATCTGGAAAATGGAGCTGATGCTACGTACTCTGAAGGGTTGTGGGAAAGTCGAGGGAAGAGCTAGCTCGGGAGGCTAGAGCTGCAGGTGCGACGGCTGCTGGACCACAGACCATCCTAGTAATCTCAGTGCGCCAAGCTCCGAAATGGAATCTGTGCCCCTTGTGTTAGACTCCTTTCTGTGGACCCGAAATCTATTTCAAATAATGATTCACACTCGTGTGACTGGCAGCCCATCCATTCTTTTGCCAGTGTGTTTGCATATTAAAGAGGATGTTTGTTAATCCAAGATGAGTGTCTCTTTGGGTTAGCACCCAGGTACTCCCTGGGTGGATGAGCTGATCTCTCCTGGAAGCTGGTCGGTTGTGATCTGGGTTTTCAGAGTCTTCTGCCCGAAGCTGGTCAGCTACACTTGAGCAGGGTGTGTCCATGTCCCCGTGCTTTCGACTGGGGCCACGCCCAGGGACTGGTCTGAGCAGGTAAGATTGCTTTGTGTGAGCCTGGGTTGGGGACCACCTGCATTTTATAGACCTCTCCTGTTGTCCCTTAACCAGGTTACATGGAACTGTGTGTGAGTGAACCTGGTTTCCTAGCCTTTAAATTAAGAATTGAAATGAAAGATTGTTAGGAGAGATGAGTGGACTTGGCGGGAGGGATAGAGGCTTTTGCAGGCAGGCACACCAAGCGTTGAGGAGTGGAGAGAGGCACGTTTAAAGACAATTCGCAACCTGTGACTCTGCTAAAAGCCACTGAATTGTATAATTTCAAAGGGTAGATTTTATGGTATGTGACTTATATCTCACAGAATCAATACAGCAGGGGCGCCTGGGTGGCGCAGTGGTTAAGCGTCTGCCTTTGGCTCAGGGCATGATCCCAGCGTTCTGGGATCGAGCCCCACATCGGGCTCTTCTGCTGGGAGCCTGCTTCTTCCTCTCCCACTCCTCCTGCTTGTGTTCCGTCTCTCACTGGCTGTCTCTGTCTCTGTCGAATAAATAAATAAAATCTTAAAAAAAAAAATCTTAAAAAAAAAAAAAGAATCAATACAGCACTGAGTCCAGTCATCACATTGAACAACGTTGGCTGTACTTACCATGACCCCCCGCCGCAGGTGAACATTTATTTTGCTGGTCAGATGATTAAGGTTGATATGCAGAGTGATGTCCTCATACAAGTTTACATTTCTGCTTATTTACTGGATTGAGTGAGGGGCCTATAGGTATCCATTAGAAGTGTCTAAGGTAGAAGATGCTTTTACTTTAGAAAGAGTAATTTCAATAATGCGGAATGACTTGCTCCTTCCTGATAAAGGCTGACTATGCTAACTGCCCGTGTGGCTTACACTTAAGCCATCCAAGACCTCAATAAATACCAACAAGGAAAAACTGGGAGATCAGGTGCTAGGAGAGACCCGGAAGGCACCTGCGGCTGCCAAGTCCAGTATCGAATCTGCTTTGTAAGTTGACTTAAGATGGGGAAGAAAAGAATCCCGGGTTAGGTTAATTTATACCCCCAAATTTCAGCTTCTGCTCTGCCCAGTGTTTTCTTAATTGTAACTTGGTCTTGCTCCTGTGTCCTCCCACGTGCTCCCTGTCTTCCTCATAATAACTGTTCGTGGCAGTTTTTATCCATTGGTGTTTTGTAAAGGGTTGTCCTCTTCCGTCCCTCGTGGCTGTGTATGTGCTTGCCTGGTACAGTCCTGCTCCTTGTCTGCGAGCAGTAGCCAGTAGCCCCCTCTTTTCCTCTCCAGTGCCCCGTTTTGGGCGATAAACTATACAGTCATTCTACTATTAGGAAACTATTGAGGAAACTGGATGACCTCCTTTAATTAGGCAGAATGGAGGGAAAATCTTTGGGCAGGAGGTCTTTGTGGCCAGGGCTTGAGCTCCGGACAGCATTATTCTGGAAGGCGGGTCCCAGGCTGTTTCTGAGAGCAGAGTTACAATAGAGGAGCTTTTCCTCTAAACCTGTGCTACTTTTAACCAAATTGCTTCAAACCATCCGCTGTTGTGCAGATCAATTCATAATGTATTAAAAAAAGAAAAAGTGTCCATTCATAGGGATGATTCAGCATTCGTTCATTTCCTTTTAGAGTAGCAAAGTTTAATTGAGAAGTTTTTCCCAGTGGAATTCTGAAAGGTTTGTATTGTGTCAGACTCGGGGATTTCAGATTATATTTTAGGACTTGTGGTCTCAGTGCTCTTGACATTCTTAGGTTTCAGGCTTGTTCCTCTTTGTTCTTTGGGAGAC
Source organism: Ursus maritimus (assembly GCF_017311325.1). NCBI lineage: Eukaryota > Metazoa > Chordata > Mammalia > Carnivora > Ursidae > Ursus > Ursus maritimus. The sequence goes on from NW_024424786.1 coordinate 1,970,192, forward strand.
GGTGGGATCCTGTCCTATGATGTACCTAAATCTGTAAGGCAGGGAAAGTAGCATGGAATTTAAGGAATTTTAGTACTTCGCCTTAAACCAAAAGTAATTGTAGCAACATCGCTCAGTTCCAGGTGGTGGTTTTGACACCACTGTTTATTTAGTTCTTTTATCATGTGCTTTAGGCAGTCACTGGGGCAGGTGTTCAGTGTACTGTGCTGTCTTTCAGGTCTTTTGCTGTTGAGCTAGCACTGTTTCCTTGTTGGGGCCAGTCATCGGGGAAGGCAGTATTGAGGGTCCCCCATAGGCCAGGGTCTTGGCCCCCCCACTTGGCAGCTGTGTAGAGGGAAGGCTTGGTTGGACAGCCCCTGCCGTTGGCCCTCCCTGTGCCCTTGGGCAGGCAAGTCACTTGAAAATCTTGCGTTTCCCTCTGGGAAGATGATGCTGGGCCACCTTCCCCCAGCCCGCTTTTTGAGCTGAGCTTTAGATCAAAGAGATTACACGTTGAAAGCCTAGGCAGAAAGGTCCTGGAGAACTACATCTTTATCAGACTCATTCCATCCCTTGCCCCACACTCCCCTCCCAAAGGCAGGGTTTGGGGAGGAGGAGCCGTACTCCTGAGTCCCTTCCATAATTTATGGTTGCATCCATCCCCAGGCCACTCTGGAGAATTGGGTAAGCAAGGGAGACTGGCCAGATTATGTCTTAAGCCCATTCTTCAGCATGACCTCATCTAAACCCAACAGCTCCATTTGTAGTTGAAGGAAGTGAAGCTCAGAGAGGTTTAGTACCGTGTCCAAGGTCACACAGCCAGTGTCATGTGTCACAGGGTCAGTGTTTGAAGCCAGTTCCTGGATCTGTGGCTCTGCGGCTGCCAGGCTAAAAAGATTGCATATGAAGTCACTTGTCAGGTTTTATTATTGTGGCATTTGAACGGAGTTAAGACAGAGGTCAGCTTCCCCTCACTTGGTGTATTTGTGCAGAAACGGTAAAGTACAGAATAACCTTGTGTTGTGTTCTTTGTGGCCTGTTGTACTCTGTCTTAAAACGAACATGTGGCTAGGGTCCTAAAAAATTGGGCATGACTGGCTCAAGCTTTTTATCAGGGGATTGTCTCACCTTCGTTTTGTCTTCTTGGCAAGGGGCAAGAGTCGCGTCTGCCCCCTTGTTTTCAGTCCTAAAGACTCCCCTCTCAGACTGGGTATACTGGCCATTGAAAATGAGAGGGCAAGGCTCCCGGGGGCTGGATTGTTCCAAACTCCTTTATGTATGTGTGTGGAGGTGAGGCTGGTTTGGAAGCCTGGTTGGTGTGTGTGTGTGCGTGTGTGTGTGCGTGTGTGCGTGTGTGTGTGTGTGTGTGTGTGTGTGTAGGCTAATGCTCTTTGAAAGCCTGGGACTGGACCTGCCAGTTTCTCTGGTTTTTCTTTGGAATGTGCTCTGTTGGCAGACTGTCAGAATAAGTTAGCTCCCCCCCACCCTCCACCTGAACGCCTAGATATGGAAATGGCCTCATGCTGGGGGTGGGATTTAGGCAGATGCCCTTGACTTCACTCCTTCATAGTAGGGGTGCTTGAGAACCTGGGGAGATGGAATGAATTCCTTCCCTTCCCTGCCCAGGTGATTGCCCAGGGGAAAATATGCCTTAGGCTGTGATATGGGGTGGGCAGTGGTGGGGGCTGAGGGGAGAAAAGGTTCATGGGCTTGCTCAGAGCCCTTAGTAATTAGGCCTCCGAAAAAGACATTAAGATCTTCAAAATGGGATTGCTGATGTGGCTGCTACCCATCTTTGACATCTCGGCTGGGTTTTAGTGAGAGAGAGTGGGCTGGTCCATACTCTTTTCCTCCTGTTCACCTGATTCTGGTGACTCTGGTCCAAAAGGGCATGTTGGGGCCACTGATGGCCAGTTTCTGAGACTTGTGGTCCTATCTTTCCCTCCTTCCCAGTCTACTGGTTTGCTCCCTTCCTAGAGTCTTCATACCTTTCCCTGTGCCTTTTGGGTACTTCTGCTATTGGCCGTTTTGGTCTTGCCCTAACTTTGTATAGTTCTCTGTAGCGTTTGGTATATTTAGCAAAGGAGCCTAAAAGCCTGGCTTTGATGTCAGACCCTGGTTCCAGCTCCAGTCCTGCTCTTACTGAGTGTGTGATCTGAAGTAAGTTATTTCGTTTCCTCATCTGAAAATAAAGAAAATAATAATATGATAAAGTGAAATATGAAGCCATAGGGTGACTGGCCGGCAGTGAGCTTCGCCATCGTCTCCCCCAACCAGTTCCGGAGTCCCCTGCTCCCTCTGCCTCCAGCCCCCCAGCCGGAGTTTCTGAGGGCTTTGTCCGAGCCAGAATGGTCCCGTCTGCTGGGAGCTAATTTATTTGCTTTTCCATCTTCCTCTATTGGGTTTAGTTTTAAGCTTTTTCCCAGTTTCCACTCTTGCTGGATTTCCTGCTCTGTTGTTTTTCTCTCTTCAGACAATTTCCCTTTTGCTTTCACATTTTTACACACAAGACGCGCATCTACACACATGCGTGCAGCCTGGGCTTTTCCCCCTTTATCCTCTGCTGTCATCACTGTGAGATCTTACAGAGACTGCCCCTGCAGATCCCCGGGTGTCCCCAAAAGTGGTCATCAGAAAAGCCCCACTTCTCAATTCTGTTGCCTTTAAAGCACTGGGGAACTGCAAATCTTTTGGCCTACGGAGTTATCAGTGCTCTCAAGAGTTGTTACTGTTTTGAAAAGACAGGAGGCATTCTCATTCTCATGTTGATGAATCTGTAGAATTACATTTCTTCTACTTATCTCTTTGACCTTGGGCAACCTCTTTAATCTTTTCAAACCTCAGTTTCCTTACTTATAAAATGGACAAAGTAGTGCCATCCTCTTGGATTATAGCGAGGGTTAGTACAGTGCCTGGCAGAGAAGGTAGTGTCGCATAAGTCACCATCACTAGGTCACCGGCTCTGGGTGATCACTGTCACCCAGTAGTTAAAATTAGAATGCCAAGTACTTCTTCCTGTAGCGTCTTTCTCTCTGTGTGAGAGAGGGGGACAAGAAAAGTATCTTATATTTTATTTCAGATTTTCAAAACTTTTACTGTGGAAAAATTCAGTACAGTAGAGGGCTGTGACCTTCCCGTGTCCCATCATCACTTAGCAACGGTCATCAACTCCTGGCCATTCTTGTTTCTTCTAAACCCCTGGCTCCTCTCCCACTGGATTTTTGTTCTGAAGCAATCCCAGATGTCATACCATTTCATCTGTAAAGTTTCCAGTAAGTGCTTAAAAACTATGACTCTTTAAAAAAATACTAACTGTAATATCATCATCACAACCTTTTAATAATAATTCCTTAATAGAAAATATCTATAAAAATCACCGTTCAAATTTCCTTGATTGTCTCATCAGTGTTTTCCCATCGTTGGGTTTGTTTAAATCCAGGTCGGGACAAGATCCACAGGTTGTATTTGGTTACTGTGTTTCTTTAAAACTCTATAGAGATCTCTCTTCCCTCCTTTATTTTCCCCTTGCAGTTGGTTTGTTATAAAAGCTGCACCGTGTCTCTCTTGAGTTTCCCTCATTCTGGATTTTGCAGCCACATCCTCACAGTGCCATGTATCATGTTCTGCTGTCCTCTGGAATTCCCATAAGTGGGAATTTAGATCCACAAGTTCGATCTGGTTCAGGTTTAATGTTTTTATTTGTGGGTGTTTTTTTTTTTTTTTTTGAGTGGAATATTTCATAACTAGTGTTTCCACAAGAGGTACGTAATCATAACGTGTGGTTGTCTCTCTTTTTATGATATTAACAGCCATTGGTTTATGATCTCTGCCCTATCTCTTATTTCATATGGGCTTTGTAAACTGGTAGTATTCCAGTCCTCTTGTTCTTTCCTCATGTAGTAGCTAGTAGACGTTTACAGAGAAATGTTCTCTTATCAGTTATTTGGTTAACCTGGTGTGTGGTTTGTACAGGAGAGGCAGGTTTCTGGTTTTGTTTTTTGTTTGAGTATCATTATGCAATCATAGATTTTAAATTATTAGATGCATTTGAATACATTACAGTTCCTCTTATTGATACTCAGATTGTACCATCTTTGGCCAAGACGAGTTTCTTTAGTGAGTTCCTTTGTCCTTTTCATGTGACCGTGATAGTTTTTGATAGCTTCTTGCTATCCATTCTCTTCCTGTGTATTCTTGACTTAGAATGAATCATTTCTGCTGGGATTTTGGTTCCTTGTAGTGGAAAATGGTATTTCAAGGCTACGCTGTGAGCGCTAGGGTCTCTGCTTCCCCTCACACCACTTGTTCAGAAATGGATCCCACCTTCCAGGTCAACTTGTCGACCCATGGTAAATCCTTTCCTCACGCACTTGTCTCATGTTGGCTCCTTTGGCTCTCAGTCGCCACGTCCATGCCCTTGCTTGCCATCTTGTCCTTTTCTCCCCTAAGAAAAAAAGCCCAAACCAAAGAATTCCCCAGGGACAGTTCATGGTTTGACACTCATCGTGAAGGCCAAAGCTCACATTAATTCAGGCTTTACCGAAGACTTCAGTCAGTTCCATTGGTGCTGTCTACCCAGTAGTTCATTCTGCTCCTCTTTAAATAACCAGAAGGCGAGAAATTCCTTATCTTATTACCTCCCTGAGCCATTCAGACTGGAAGCTATATTATGATGAGATTGTTGGGGTCATTTACCCACATCTGTTTGAATAAATGCTCCTTGAATTAAGTTTTGTACCTTCCTCTCTTGAAGTGTTTAAAATAGAATATATTGAATCTCTCAGTCATTTAAAGAATTTATCACTAATACATTATTTTTATAAGCAAAAAAAGCAAGGTTAAAGCTTTGTGGTTTTAGGCAGATTTATGCAGTGGCGTCCTTAGAACCCAGCGAGTGTGGTGCTGCTGTGGAAACACTATAGTAAGCCTCTAAGCCTAAAATGAGTGCTTTTTTCTTTAACAGGTCTGCCGTTAGATTTATTTTTAGTAATTCCTATCTTTGTTTCTTGGAAATTGTTTTGATACCCATGTTGGTTCATCGCGGGATATGCACTTAGGGAAAAAGTAAAAATTAAAAAAAAAATTAAAAGCTCATTTTAGGGAGAAGCAGCTCTAATGCTCTCCTCAGAGGGTCCATTCAGGCCAGGAGTTTCGGCTTCAGGAATACTTTTTCTGTTTTGTTGGTGAAACAAAGCCACGTGCGTTCACAATCCAGCCAGCACAGCCTCACAACAGAATGAACGACGAGTCCTGAAGTGATCGTCGTTCATGACGTCCCTGAGGAATGAACCAGCATCCTGGCCGATGACATTTTGGGTACTCACTTAGTAACCAACTGCCCGCCCTCCCTGCGTTTTATTTTCATTTTTTTTAAGAAAGGCAGTGAGCTTCATTTAATGGTTCCTCTGTATTAAAGCAAAGCACAGCTTTGTAGGGGTTCGTTCCCTCCCTTTTCCTCCACGGCACAGAGAGAGGGCAAGGAGCCCTGTAATTCACAGGCAGGCCGGCCTCTGTGCCCTGAGGTAAACTTGGTTTCACAAAGGGAATTTTCATTGTGGTCCTGTGGCTCCCTGACATAGTGGAGGCTTCAGGAGGCAAGTGGTAAAAGCTACCAGAGAAAAAGCTGGACCGGAGCCACTGACGTCATGTCAGTAAATCTGCTGGAGGAGCCCCGCCGAGCAGTGCCTGCCAGCCAGCCCCTGCACTTTGGCCTTGCCTGGTCAACTGTTCTCACTGTTTCCTCCACCCCCCACCCAGCCGACATTGTTGTTTTCCTTTTCCCTCTGTGTGCTGGGCTGGTGTTGAAACCAGTAAACACTTTGAAAGCCATCCCAGTGGATGGCTGGTCCTGTGTTTGATGCCTTCCACTGGGGGAAAGGGGCAACCCAAGGATTGGTGTGGGCAGGGGAGGTTTGAAAACGGGTCCCTCATGGGACTTCTCCATGATGAACGAATCCGTGGGGACCTCGTGGGAAGCAGCCAGAGGTGCCAGCTCTTGACCCGATACTTTTAGAGAGCTTTGCTCTTCAGTACTGTGTGTGTGTCCGTCCGTCCGTCCACGTGCGCACGTGTGTCCGTCCCCATTCGTCTGCGTGTGTGTGTGTGTGTGTGTGTGTGTGTTGTGTGTGAGTGTGTGGTGGGGCGAAGAGAATAATGTTCAGAGGCAGAGGACGGTGGAAGTCCTGAGTCGCAGTGTTCTGTAGAGGGTGATTTAAGAGAATGAGTTCCACTAGGAGTCCTTTATTACCCATTACTCATTGGTCAGCTAACCCCGACCTCTCCTGTTGCACGTCTAACAGTTAAATCTAGAGCTGCATGCTTCTTCACATCTTGGGTATTTAGAGTCACAACCCCAGATGCGCCTGAATTAAAATATTGCTGTGCTAAATCTATTTTTACATCGAGGGGAATGACATCTAAAAATAAACCTTATCCCACCTGTTATCCACTTTGGGGAAGTTTGAATGCTGTCAAGTCACAGCCCACAGACTAGGCTTTTGATCATGGCTTCAAATGGGATGTCCGCATACCACTTTTCCTGTCACTGGCGTGATGTTTTATTTTATTAACCATCATCCTCGTGCTTATTTTGCTGGGCAGATTCATTTGCAAATAAGAGTGAAGCGTAAGTTCAGGTTGGTTTTGAAGCCCCTGAGTCTTAGGGTCAGAAACATATTAAAAGCAGTATCTTATCCATGAATCATTAGATGAGTCAGTTCCTGAAACCACTACAAGCCTCATAGTTCTTGGCTACAAGCAAAAGCAGGAAATCCAGGCTTCAATAACTTCCTTTCCCGGTCCTGGCTGTAGTCGCATTGGTGGTTAGGTTCTGCTGCCTGCCTTTGTAAGCGGTAGGAAGATGTATGTCTGAGGAACAAAGGCACTCGAGTCAATTTACTGAAACTGTTTATAATTTGTGGTCTCGATCTGAATGTGAGGCTGCATTGGCATACCCTGCTCTGCCGTTCAGCCCTGCACACTCTGCCCGTGCCCGGGAAGGCGGCGGGCTGGGTCCCTTGAAATGCTCCCAACAAACACGAGGCGAATGCTGCAGGGGGCTTTCATGTTCCAGGGAATCCTCAAACTTGGGGGCATGGAAGCAGACATTAGGCAGAAAGCTCTGGAGTCCATATGTACAGCTGAAGTATCAACTTCTTTTGTTCTCTCGGTGAAGAGAGAGGGAGGGTGAGGGAGGGAGGGGAGAGAGAATGAGAGAGAAAGAGAAAGAGAAAGAAAGAGAGAGAAAGAAAGGAGAGGAGAGAACACACCCATGCCAGCCGGCCCGAGCTCTGGCTTGTCTCTTGCTTTTTTCTTGCAATTTACTTCCTTCTAAACAGGGTCTTGTTTTTTTTTTTTTTTTTGCTTTTAATTCCTTTTGCAGTGTTTCAGGCCAGTCTTGCTGACTTCAAAATCAGCTTGGTAACTATTTTATTAAACACTTGAAAAAGTAAGGGAGAAACACGAAGTGCTTATCTCCCAATGTAGTGGGTCCGCTGCAACCTGAGTACCTCCTCTTTTATGGGCAGCCTCCAGCTTGTCCTGGTTCCTCAGTCGGAGCCGACGTAGGTTGGTGTCTCCACCCGCGGGGCTGCTGCTCACTGCTGTTTTATGCTTTGCTTGTGGATTTATGGGCTTTTTCGATTTTGAAAAAAAAATTAAAATCGAGTGTGATACGTTTTCATTTCTCAACTCCTCTGTTCTTTTCCTACGCTAATTGGTGTTAGCAGGCTGTGAGAAAATGGGACTGAACTTGGACTTTTTTTTCCCACTGAGTATATATGGAGTCATTGGAAGTTCTGATAGAAGTCTAAAAATAGGGTGGGTAGGCCAACCTTGTGAAACAGATAAGGAAAAAGAGGGAGGAAAAGTGAAGTGATGAGCAGTCATGTACGGATGCTGTCTTTTAAATTGAGCTCGTTTCCAATTCATAGCTGGCAGTGACTCAGAAAGGTCAGATTCTGTTTCGGCCTTTGTAAAGGATAAAATAAAAGCAAATGCAAAAGTTTGCCTGCCTTTTTAACGAAGGCTGGCTGATGGAGAGCACAGCCAGGCTGGTGAGTGCCACTTTGTTCTTACTTGTCATTTGTAGTTTGTGTTTGGGTAATTCTCTGTTCAACTTCGGTCTAGACTGAAAGGTTCGGGTCAGCTGTTGAGAAAGTTAGGCTCGTTTTGATTTTAGAGTTTGACTGAGAGTCATGATAGCAGACTTCGGTTTTCCAGATTTCGGGCTTGTAAAATAAAAACATAACAAGACCCTCCGTCTTAGGTGAGTTTGAAACCACTGAAAATATATTCCTCTTATTGACGTGGGAAGAGTTACTGTCTAAACTTGGAAGAGATTTTTTCCTTATGGCGTGAGAGATACAAACCCAATTACTTTTATTTGTCCTTCATTGATCTGAGAGTTAACTTCTTTTTAATGTAGATTTCAGGCCCGGAGTAGAGACTGAAGCTGGATTGCTTACCTTCTCTGGACCAAGTTGTTCAAGGCCAGGGATTGATTCATTAATTAAAATCAATGTAAATGGATTTGTAAGCCTCCTGTAACAGATTATCTTATTAGCAACCGCACAGAGCAGCCTGTGATCTGGGAGGAATGTGTTTGTTGCCCTAGGTGAAACAGACCCCGACTGATGGACTCTTTGGGGTTACTTTATGAGAAACCCAGTGGCCTTTGTGAGGAAGGAGTGAGCCGTGCTTTAACCTTTACACCTAACAGTCTCTTCCTATGGAAAATTAACTTTTCCTACGTTTGCCCCCGAAAGCTTCCGTTCTGTGTAAGTGTGTCCCGTGTGTCTCTCTCCTACCTTTGCATTCATGATCTCAAGGACGTTTTCGTGTATTGGCCAGGTTCTGCCTGTTTCCAGGCAAGATGCCTGCCGAGAACCTTCCTCTAAAGAGAAAGGGAAGAACCAGAAATAAGTCCCATTTGATAACAACAAAATGCTTTTTTTCTTGACCCAAGCAACCAACAAGCAAGCTACAGAAGACATTGATCTGTTATTTGAGGATCTGGCCATACAGCTATGCTTCCTCGGCGTGAAGATAAGAAGACAAGATGGTGCCTTTGGAAAGCCTTGTGGCTTTAACAAAGGTCAGAGTTCATTCAGCTGTCCCTGTATTGTAATTTTTTGTAATTGTGCCAGGCAGGTAGATATCCTCTACAGTTAGACCAGCTTGCCCACTTCCTCTCTGATGTTTGGATCAAGGGGGGACATCTCACCCAAGCTGCGTTGAACTGTTTCCTGAATATTTTGGAATGGGGACTGCAATCCTAGCTTGTTTTTGATGTTCCCATTATAGTTGAGGGGAACTCTCAATGGGGGGATGGTTGACTCGTGGGTAGAGAGAAGCAGGGAATAAACCGACTTTGCAGAGAGAAAAGAACAAAGCAATTGTGCAGAGCGGGAGACCAGAGACCTTGGGAGAAGTCTCATTTGTGGATGGTTTTCCATTTCTTGGTTTCCATTTGCTCTGAGGGCTGGCTGCAGTTCTTGAGTCAGGGTCTTCTGATAGACCCCCTTGGCCTTATAATGAACCCGTGTTCCCCTATCTTTTTACCCCCCTTAGGTAAGTGGGAGTGTGTCTCTGTTTATTGAAACCAAATGGTCTCTGGCCAACTGGTTTGCTGGGAAGTAGGCCCTGTGTGGTGTTCTGGAGGAGCCCCACTCACAGAGGCGGCTCCTTGCGGTAGCACGTGGCTTCTGGTGGGTTCGCCACGCAGGGCTGCTGTTCTGGCCCCCGTGCTCCCGTGGGGGCTCAGTCTCGGGGAGCATTACTTTGTTCCCTGGGTGTTTAGCCAACTAGGTATTGGCAGCCAGGGTGACCGTCTCCGACTGGAAGATTTCAAGGCCTTTTCTGGGCTTTTCTGCTGCCGATTTGCTTTGCAGCTTTAGGTTGTATGGTGCTTGGTTCAAACGTGGCTTTGGTGAGGAATCCCCCCCCCCCACCTCATACCCCAGGGCGCTGGGATGATCTGGTTGGCTGAGCACCTGAGAAGAAGCAAGCCAGGTGTGTCTGTAGACCTGAGTGTCCTGCCTAGTGGCACCACCCCTCCCGCCCTCCCCTCCCGTCTCTGACCAACTCTGACCAACGTGGAAAGCATGCTCTCTGTGGCCTTTGGCAAATGCTTCCTGATGATAAATCCAATGTGTATATCACGCACGTGCTTCAGACTTCCTCCCAGGGAATCTTCCAAACTCATTGGATTAGCAAATGGATTAAATGGCAGATGCCTTCTTGAGGAGACCAATAGGATGTGAGCCCTTGGGGATGGTGTCAGATATCAAATATTGCTTCCTCCACTAGTCCCCAGATTTGGGGCAAGGGGCGGGGTGCGGTGGGCAGAATTAATGAGCAGAGATGAGGATTCAGATGAGACTCAACCTTTAGAAATAACAAAGTAGAAGCTGTTAAAGAAGATAGAATTTGATCAACATTTGCAGCAACATGGATGGCACTGGAGAAGATAATGCTAAGTGAAATAAGTCAAGCAGAGAAAGACAATTATGTGATTTCTCTCATCTATGGAACATAAGAACTAGGAAGATCGGTAGGGGAAGAAAGGGATAAAGAAGGGGGGTAATCAGAAGGGGGAAATGAAGCATGAGAGACTATGGACTCTGAGAAACAAACTGAGGGCCTCAGAGGGGAGGGGGTGGGGAATGGGATAGACTGGTGATGGGTAGTAAGGAGGGCACGTGTTGCATGGTGCACTGGGTGTTCTACGCAACTAATGAATCATCGAACTTTACATCGGAAACCGGGGATGTACTGTATGGTGACTAACATAATGTAATAAAAAAAACGTTTAAAAAAAAAGAAGATAGAATTTGATTTGGAAAGTCCTTGTGCACATTAGCAGACATATATGCAGGATTTGTTGGCATCTTTTACAAAGTTGAAGCCGTTTTCAGTTTCGGCTTGATAGGACATGTTATGTTTTACTCATTTGGTTCATAGAATTTAGTCTGTATATTTAGAAAGTAGAAACCTGGAGAGTTTTTTTCTCCTGTAAATTGAGAGGCGACGGGGAGGGGAAACTTTGTAGAACATTATTGGTACGTGGGTGTGAGGAGTGTGGGTTTATGGACGTGCTTTCCTAAAGGTCCCGCATCTAATAAAATAACATTCATCCGATGCTTTGCAATTCACATAGTTCTTTCAGGAGGCGAACGCGCTTAGCCCTCACGACAACCTGCCTTTCGTAAATGAGGAAATGGGGTCTCAGAGATTAGGAGGCTTGCCCAGGATCACACAGCCAGTGTGCTGGCGGAGGGCGGCCGAGCTCCGAAACCAGCCCCGGGATGCCTCCGAGTCGTGCAGGAGGCCTCCTCCGCTGTGCGCTCTCCATCCTGCAGGCTCGGGAGGTGGGAGGGGATGTGTTAGGACAGGGCTACAGAAGGGTGACATGGGGGTCAGGGAGGGCGGGCAGGTGGGGTCTGGGGACAGGAAAGGAATCGTTTCAAGCTACCAGTTCAGACAGGTCTCTCTGCGGTGTTGAGAGCACAGAAGAAGCAGGAAAGGACTCAGATGATCTCCCCACTGGGTTGCAAACCAGGCTGAGTGTCTTCGCCACGAAGGGAGGTGTGGTTTTTTTGTTTGTTTTTGAATACTGATTCCTGCTGTTCACGCTGGATCGTCTAAGTCAGACTGGCCAATGGTGGTGCTTGGGTGGGTGGGTGGGTGGGTGTGTTCTGAAACCTTCCCAGGTGATTCTTGTGAAGGTATTAAGTCCCTCTTAATTCTGGCCCCAGGTTTCTTTAACTAGGCAAGTTCCATAAAATTTAGCTACTTAACATCTCCAGGGAGCTTGTTAGACTAGCAGAATCTGAGATACCCCTCCCCCCAACCTCCAGGCCAGTTGAATGAGAATCTTCCTTTTAACAAGATTCCAGGTGAATAGTAAGCACAGTACCATTTGAGAAGCATAGCTGATAACTCAGGGAGACTTCAGGGGACTGTGGGATGGGGTGATTGCACATGAACTTTCTAGGGTTGTCATTTGTCTAAATTTTAAGTTTCCTTGTTATATAACTTTTCCATTCAGAAATTGATTTTAAATCAGATTTATCAACTTTTCCTTTATAGCTTCTTGGTTTTTCATTTGCATGCAGACTGTCTTTCTTTGAAATTATTCGAAGAGAGTCCCCCACTTTAAAAAAAAAAAAAAGGAGGTCATAAGGTACTTCACAGAGTTGAGTGTGTCTAGAATGTTTTTGGTGTATAAAGAGTGAGGTAGGGAATCCAGAGTTTTATACCTAATGCTTGGCTTGTCCCAACACTGTTCATTGAATTTTTTCTCCGTGGATCCATACACTGAATTCATACGTGCTTTATTATCTACCTGGAGCCTTAATTCCCATACCTGTGTAATGGGTTTTAATATCTAGTACAGCTATTCATTTTTCATCACTCTCCATTTTAAGGTTTTTTTCCCTGCCTTTTCTCACCAGTTTGATGATCTAAATCTATTTAATTTTAGAAACACTTTGTCTAGCTCAAAAAAATTTTCTGAAGCTATTTTTATTGGGGTTCTATTAAGTTTATAGATGAGTTTAGCCTCATTCTATTTTTTAAAAATATTTTTGTCTTTTCTAAATTATGTATACTAGTTTTTCAGAACATTTTCCAGTAATAGTCATGCCAGCCTTTGTCACAGCTATTTTGAAAGTTTTAAGAATATATATCTTCTGTGGGGTTGTCTTTGGAGAGACTGTCCCTGACCTAATTGTCCTCCTACCCAGTAGGTGTCTATTCTCTTTCCTCCTCAGCCCAGCTGCTTGTTAATCTGAATCACTACGTCCTTTTCATTTCTGTCAATGAAATTAGTGTGTTGATTGTGTGACTTACCCCCTAGATTGTAAGCCCCACAAGGGAAGGTTCCATGTCTGGTTTTGGCCAGTGTAATTGCTCAGTGTTTAGGAAATTTCTGGCAGTTGGTGCTCAGTAAATATTTGTTAAACGAGTTGGAATGAAAGAAATCCCAGTCCCCAGAGCTTCTGACCCTTAAGTCGAAGATTAGCTTTGTGTAGACTTGAATCCTGGTTTGAATTGAGCCTACCATCTGAGAGATTATGTATGTCATATATAAAGTGAATGTGTGGTCTTTGGGGGAAGCATTAGTTACCTGTCACTGAAAGGAGACAGGCCTGGGAGTGTTTTCATCTGTGAAAGCTGACCAGGTGGTATGAATTCGTTCTGGAGAGTGGGAGCTGGCGACCACCGGTGTCCAGCGGTAGGCCTTGTGACCGAGCAGGTCACTTTCTTGGTAGATAACGCTACCACTTTGAACGTAGCAGCATCCCTCTTTTAGATTCTTCTGTTTATGTTAAATTCTTTTTTAAATGAGGGAAAAGAATAGACTACTGCACAGAACTTTGGGTCTTGTTTTCTGTTTCTAAAAGTCCTTTAGAGAAATTAGTATCACCCATTTAGTAGAGCCCTTCATTTTAGGCACGGATGCCTGACTTGTGAGCCCTTTACGGACAGGGACAGAATCTTCATTCATTTTAAAAACGTCAGCATCCAGGTGCTTGAAAAAATGCTCAAGTAGTGAGGGACACCCAACTATAAACCTACAATATATTTTTACATTACTGAAAAAGTGACGTTTTATCGGTGGAGTGCAGTGGAAAGAAGTTCTGGGTGTATTTTCGTTTCTTAAAAAAGTCACACTGGTCTTAAAAACTTTTCCTTCTGTGATGGAAGGGAGAATTTCTAGCAATTGTATTTCTTGACTCTGATTATTTCCCATCACTCTGAGGTGAAAAGGGTGGGATATTTGGATGGAGTTGGTCACTCACAACACTGCTGCTTTTGCTTCCGAGTCTGTGATTTCAGGTCTATATTTGGAATAAATCGAAACTCCCGTAGCATTCGAGGCCTTTAACACATTTGTGCCAAGGGACTTGGTCTTGTAGATTATAAGTAGTTTAGTTGATCGTTTCTTCAATAAAAGTTATTGTGACAATAGTCATAGTGGCCTCACCGCCCGCCTCTGCCGTCAGCTCCTGGAGCTCCGTCGGGGTCCGTGGCAGCAGTTACCTTGAGGGGCAGAGCAAGGAGTCCGTCTCTAGCAAGGCCCACTTTCCAGCCCAGCTTTGGAGCAAAACCATAGCAGTCCCCACTGAGCCCCTGTTGTCCCACCCCCTTTGAATTTGTGTTTGCTTCTTCGCGTGCACACTGTTTGAAGAGTGTGTGTAAGCCCGTTGTGTTTTCTTTAATAAAACTGCATTTATCTTTGTGTGGACAGATTGTGTTCTTAGAGTTCACATTCTTAGAGAACATTGGGAACAGTTTACTTAGATTTTTTTCCCCCTTTTCTTTAAATAAAGGCTTCCTCTGATTTATCAACTCTAAAACTGTTGAAAGTCGGCAGAAAAAGTTGGTTGAAGGGAGAAGGCACTATTCTGGGGTGTTTTAATTTAGTAACTGTATTTTGGAGTGCCAAGGGCTTTTACTTTTCTAGAACCTGTATGGAAGCACAACTAAGATCTCAAACCTAAATTGGGCCTTGCTTGTGATCTGGGAAATTGGATGTGTGGAAAAACCAAACAGGGAGGTTTGAATAAACGAGGTGCCGCCATGTTGAAAGTTGTTTTTGACTAAAGGGGAAATTTGAATAATTGGAACGGGTTGTGCCTGGGAGTCCTCCCTGTCTTTTTTGAGTTCCAAAAGATGGTGTGAACCCTGTTTATTGTACGCCATCATCTGTGTTGGGTGCTGAGGATTCAGAGAATGAGAACTCTAGGTTCATTCAAGGAGCATCAAGGAGCCAGGGTAGTGGGAGAGAGAGCCGTGTTAAGGAGATGATTCCAGTCTCCTGTGGTGAGTGATGTGATGGGGAGGGGGAGGGTCTGCCAGGGAAGAGACTTGGGGCTAGGAGTCCTGAGTTTGGTACCACCAAAGCTAGCATAAAGACAGCTTACGTAGGGAATGTACGTCCCCTGGACCACGTAGACGGCACTCAACATAAACAAGATGAATTTCTGTATGAAATTCCACTGACTGACGGTATGATACAAGACGTGTGACCTGTTGCAGGGTTGCCTGCAGGTGCCCTTTCGGGCTGGGGTTCTCACCCCCGTCTCTCTCTGGCTGGATCCAGAGCCCTTCTTTTGATGTGCTCACGGGCTCTGTGTAACTGGAGACCTGGAAGAGGTACAGAGCCATGCTCTGGACTTCCTTTATCCCTGGTGTGCCCTGGAATGGTGAATTCTGCTGCCAGCACTGGGAGGCTGCCTCCTGGGCTGCCCCTTGAACCAGACTCTTGTGTGTCCTACCCTTTGTGCCACGGCAGCCTCAGGTGTCCGTGGTCCTGGGCTGCTACCGGCCTGCAGCCGTGCAGGGCGCCAGTGTTGGAACTGGTCCTCGGTCTTATCCTCTGGGGACGTCACAGACAGGTTAAGCAGTTTCCCTCTCCTTCCACTCATCCCCCAGGCTGGTCCCCATCACAGCTCCCTCCTGTGCGTCATGCCGTCCATCTGTACAGCGCTCTGTGCCTTAACGTGCTATTTGAGCCTCAGAACGGTGCTGCGGGTAGACCGTGTAAGGCTTGCAAGCTTCATTTTAGAGATGGAAGATTGAGGCTCCCAGAAATGCACCCAGATGTGTAAGGGGCAGAGTCCCGCAAGGAATCCTGAGTCTTTGTCAAGTGCCCATATGGCTGAGTGGCACCTCCAGCCAGCACTGCCGGTCTTCCAGGCTGCGAGCCTCCGTGAAGTGTCTCTCTTCCCTTCCAAGAACAATCTGTCATATCGGTAACTTCCTTTCCTTTCCCTCTGAAGCTGCAACCGTCTTCTCTGGTCTGGATTCTCTGGCTGTCTCAGGGATGATCTTCCAACCTCAGTGTCCGCTGCGGTTCGTGAAATTGCCACGCCGTCATCGTTGTTACGCGGCCATACTTCTGTCATCGTGCTTACGGCCAGCGTTATACTTAGCGCTTTGCAATTCATTTAATTTTCACAGTAATGCTATGAATCGGCGACGGTGGTGTTCACACACCCCTCCCTCATTCAGTAGAAGAGGAAGTGGAAGCACAGAGAGATGAAGACGCTTGTCCGGAGTGTGCAGCTAGTAGGTCTCCGAGCTGGGTTCAGACCCAGACTGGCTGGCCTCGGTGGCTTCTAGCCACTACACCTCATCCCAGACTGATCTCTCAAGAGTCTCTTGAGAGTCTCTTCCCTGTCTGTTTCGTCACCCAGCCAGTGGACATGTCCTCTTCGGCCTGGTATTTGAGGGCCCAGCAGTGTGGTCCCAGCGTGTCCTTCCAGCCTGATGTCCTACAAATGGGAGATTGTCATTCCCACCTGTGCCGTCCCCATGCCGTTCCCTCTACCAGGAAGGCTTCCCTTAGAGAAGGAGGACTTTGGTGCTTGGCTCTGCCACCAAGGATGTGTGTGACATTATGCAAGTCACTCCTGCTGGCTGAGCCAGGGTTTCCCTGCCCAGTCTGGGGAGATAATGTCACCTCGCCCGCTGGTGTTGTGGGACGTAAGTGGTGCTTTGTGCGTGCTCGGAGAAGAGTGCCACCTTTTTCTTTTGTCTGTCAAAACCTCTGTGTTTTCTCTGAAGCCACCTCCTTCAGGAAGCCTTCTCCCAGCCTTTTCCTCCTTTACCAGAGGAGGGTCTTGACTTCTTATGGCCCATCGTGTCTTCTTAATGGCACCCTTACCATCCAGCATGCTTTACCATTCTTTGTAGTGTCCTTCCTTCCTCCTAAACTGTAAGCTCTCTCAGGGTGCGGACTGTGGCTTGCACACCTTTGTATCTCTACAGTGCTTTGCATACAGCTGGCATTCAGAATATGTTCGTGGAGTGAGTGAACGTGGGGCCACTGGAATCCAGTTACTGCATCCCTTGAAGAGCTGGGTGAGTGGTGCCCAGTGTGAGTTGTCCTGCAGGAGCAGTGGTCTGTTGCGTGGGCTCTGGGTTCTCTTTTTGTTAAAATTCTTCGCAGATACAGCTGCAGAGATCCTTCCTCATTTTCAAACTGAGGCTTATGGGGTAGTGCAAATTGGCATAGCCATCTTCTAAACAAATTAGCTAAACCTCCAAATTTCTGGAAGCAGAGTGGCCCTGGATGCGCTTTTATTTTATTTTATTTTATTTTATTTTATTTTATTTTATTTTATGTTTTATTGATTGTTATTTGCCGAAGACCATTTTAAGTATTATTTAAAATTTTTTATTTTGAAATATAGTTGAAATACAGTATTATCTTAGTTTCAGGTATACAGCATGGTAATTCAACAGTCATACATGTTATGAAATGCTCCCCGTGATACGTAGAGTCACCCACCAACTGTCATACAGCATTATTACAATATTATTGACTGCATTTCCTATGCTGTAGTTTTCATTCCCAGGATTTACTTATTTTATAAGTGGAAGTCTGTATTGCTTAATTAACCCTTCACCTATTTCATCTATCCCCTTCCCTCCCCGCTGTGTCTGGTGACAACCAGTTCTCTGTATTTATGAGTGTCTTTCTGCTTGTTTGTTTTGTTGTTTACATTCTAGATACAAATGAAATCACAGTGTTTGCCTTTGTCTCTTATTTCACTTAGCATAATATTCTCGAGGTCCGTCCACGTTGTCACAAATGGCAAGGTGTCATTCTTTTTTTAAGGCTGGGTAATGTTCCATTGTTTGTATACAGCACAGCATCCATAGTGGGCATTCGGGATGCCTCCATAGCTTGGCTGTTGTAAGTAATGTGGCAATAAACATAGAGGTGTGGCTAGCTTTAAGAATTAGTGTGTTCATTTTCTTTCGTAAATACCGAGGAGTGGAATTACTGGATTGTAGGGTGGCTCTATTTTTAACTTCTTGAGGAACCTCCATCCTGTCTCCCACAGTGGCCGCACCAGTTTGCATTCCCACCAGCAGAGCACAGGGACTCCCTTTTCTCTACATCCTCACCAACACTTGTGATTTCTTGTCTTTTTGATGTTGGCCGTTCTCACTGGCATGAAGTGCTATCTCCTTGTGGTTTTAATTTGTGGATGTGCTTTTTAAAGCACTGCATGGCTTTCCGAGGGTGGAAAGAGATATGGTAGAGGAACCTGGCTCCTGCCGAGTCAGACACGTGTAGGGTACATAGATGTACCCTCTATGATGGCTGCGTCGGCATTGTCGTTGGTTTGTTTTGGGAGCTCCCCTCCATGTACCGAGACCAGAGGAAGGTCATGTGTGTATCGGACGGGCCTCCTGCCATGCGCAAGGGTATTGCAGTGTGACCACTCGGTTTGGTATGTGGAATTTGCCAAAAGAGTCACTCTTTCCCCTCTGAGAAGTTATGGGTGACTGAGGTGTCTGCAAACCAGGTGGCCTGCATCGTGTTACCTCTGCTGGATGCAAAAGTCCCGCTCCTCTGTTTCCCACTCTGGCCAGCCACCTCCACTCCGTCCGTACTCCTCGATTGCAGCCGTGTGCAGCTGTCTCTGCCCCTCCCTGCCTTCTCTCCCACCTGCACCTCCGATACGCTCTCACCCTTGGCCAGCTCTTGTGTCTGAGGAGAAGAATGTACCTCATTTCACAGATGCCGACCTGGCTCCTCCCACAGGGCGATATAATTAAGCCTGCCTTGCTCTTCCTTAGCCCCCTGGGAATGGGATTTATCCCGTCCTCGCCCTCTGAGCCCCCTGGAGAACAGGGACTTTGTACCCTGCGCTGGTACACAGGCGCTCAGAACATGCTTGCCCAAGTCAGAGCGTTTGGGTGTCGGAGTACCAGCGAACATTTGCCAGGCCCTGGGACGGTCTGATGAGCAGGTGGGTCCTGGTTCTGGTGGTGGTCACGCACTTCAGTGTCTTCAGGTTCTCTCTGAGGCTGCTGCGGAGCTGTGCGAGGTGAAATACAGTATTTATGCTAACAAAAACACACACCTTGTGGATGCCTAGCCTTGCTAGGATATCCACCGGGTACTTGTGGAGTGACTGAATGAATGAATGACTGAATGAATGAAAAGAGCCTCCATCTTTGGGGAAGGAAAGAGAGGTGGAAAGGACTAAACTTCTATGCTGCTTTTGAAGCTGGACTTGGTGCTTGAGGGCTGAGGCAGGAGCTGAGCCGACAGCTCTCTGGGCGTCCACATTTCTTCCATGTAGTCATTTCTGCTTTTGAGACCGGCAGGTTTTCTGTATTTTCTCATACTTTCCCAGACCCCAAGTTTC
>NW_024424786.1:1989367-2021079 GCF_017311325.1 Ursus maritimus
CCCGTTCTTCAACATCCTAGAATTCTACCACCATGTTTCAATCAGACATGGAAAATGCAGCTTCAAAATCCTCACGTCACAGTCCTCTGTGAAAATAGTTGGTATCATTGTCGCATGTGCAGCACGGAGAGGAACCCGAACGCTGGCCCTGCTTAAGGAGAGTCCCAAGGCTGGATTCTACATGCCCTTGCCACCCCCCCATGGAAGAGTGGAGGAGGCGGTTGTCGGCGTTTTGCTTGCCTTGGTATGTGTTTATCCAGGCAAATGATGAGAAGGACCAATTCTTTGAAACAATTGACACGTGTAGAAATGAAGAACATCTTGCCTTAGACTGTGAGAACAAGGCAGCACGAATCGCTGAGATGCTGGTCGTGTACCAGCGACTCCCGGAAGTTATGCGTNNNNGTAGATAAATTCTGCCGTTTAGAACAGCGCTGTATGTGTAATACACAGTGCATGCATCTACACGGTATCTCTTACGAGTTACTTAGAGTAATTCGTAGGAGTTTACTTTGTGCTGCAGTTGGTGGACCGCTCAAGGCAAGTTTTAGCTAAAATGTATCACATGAGGTGATAAATCATTCTTTTTACATCGGCCCACTAACTCCGTTGCCTGAATCTCTCAAATATAATCTCACTTTTGCCCCTTGTGTATCTTGCTGAAACTTTTAAAATAAATTGAGTGAGCTGCATTAGGCAATACAGGCTTGTGTTCTCACCATGCTTATTTACAAAGGCTGGTCGAGTGTCAGTGATGAAATCGAAACTTAGTTTGAACTCAATGTGCGAAACAAAATAAATTTGACTCTTTTGAAGTTTTACATAAATATCTGTCAGAGCCTGGTACCGAGTATCCGGGGATTTTTAGAGCTGACCTCACTGAACATTGAATTATGTTGTACGGGATACATTTTAACAGTGTTTTCCTCCAGAAATAAAAGCTTAAACTGGCCCGTGAAAGTACTTCAACTCCCTCCGAACTGAACATTTTCTGATAAGAAATGTTACCCAACTTTAGAATAAAAATTTCCTGTTGCTTTACCTTCAGGTTTCTGGGTTAGTTTATTTGAATGGATTTCTGAGACTACAAGTAAAAGGTTAAAATAGATAACATTTGCAAGTGTTCATGAATCAGGATTTTTGGTATACTTGTAGGCAAAATAAAAGAGAAACCTATTAGCTTCATTTGTGATTTAAACCTGTGTTCATGAGAACAGTTTCATTGTATTTATAATAAGTAAGTACTGTCACTTAATTAGGAAATTCTGATTGTCCTTTTTATCTGTTTTCTTTCATATGCGGGTTCTATCTAAGGTCTCCTCTGACGGGTGATTCTGCTGTTCAGACCATCACCCGATCTATTTCTCAAGCAGGCAGTGGAGTTTCTGGACTGCAGCGTGCATGTTGACTTGGAAACTTGTCACTGAGCTCCTTTCCTGGCGGCTTCTAGGACTCTGCAGGTCCTCTGGGGTCGCCAGAGCAGATGTGACACTCCTGATGCACGTGCCGCACAGTTCATGAACACTCCAGGCTTGAGCCGGAGGGTCAGCCTCACGCCTGTCAGAGTAGCAGCGGTCACGGTCCTATCTCCTGACACTCTCCGCGACGGTCCCCTTCATCCCCATCTTACACTGATGGGAAAACCGAGCTAAGAAACTTGACCTCGACCTTGACCCCAGGAATCTTTGCACCATGCGACATGTCACGCTTGTAGATCTCAGTTGCTGTGTCTAGGAGGAGAGCGAGACTGTCTCTACATCATTGGCTAGTCGGAGGTTTTCCAGAAAAGTTTAAGTGTGGGAAAGAACTGATGCTTGTGGCCCTTTTTCCTTAGCGGAAGCGTAATGCCAGCAGCAGAAGACTTGTTTACTCGTGGTGCTGTACTCGTGTGACTGGATGTTTGTCTCACGGTTTGTGGGGGAAAGCAGTTGATGTGTTTGTTCTTCTGAAAACACTGGACTGAGACCTAGGATCACCCCTTTCACTCCTCCTCGTGCTTTTGCTTTGGTGGCCAGCCAGCTGCCTGCCTCTGTGTCAAAAACAAAATCCCTCTACCCAAGGGCATGGTGGAGCTGTCTGCAGGCCATTTTAAGGCATGTATTCAGATGTAATGATGACATTGGAGTTAGTTTTCACGAAGTGTACGCAGAACCAAGGACTTCACTCATAGGCGACCTTCTCAAGCTTAGCTGTATCACTCATAGGTGATTTTCTCTGGGCTCTACATGTTTATTCTTTTTTTTTTTTTTTTTAAGATTTTATTTATTTGAGAGAGAGAGAGAGTGAGCATGAGCAAGGGGAGGGACAGAGACAGAGGAGAAGCAGACTCCCTGCTGAGCAAGGAGCCCAGGACTCGATCCCAGGACCTTGGGATCATGACCTGAGCTGAAGGCAGACGCGTAACTGCCTGAGCCACCCAGGTGTCTCTACTTGTTTATTTTTAATGTATTTGCATTCCTAATCTGCTTAATTTCTCCTTACAGCAGAAATGGCTGGAGGGGGGCATTTATGGCTCTGAGATAGTCAAGAGCATCTGCTAGAGAGAGAGAAGGTGAGAGCTGATAGGTTGGGAAGAGGGAAGCACAGTAGGCGGCACATTTAAAAAGCTTGTTAAGCTGGGGTTCTTGGGCGCCCGTTGCCCTGTTGCTGTGAGTGGTCAGCACGATGCCTGGTATGGTGGGGGCACTTGTGTTCATCCTATGGCTGTGAGCTTTCCCAGGTATCCTCCTCTGTTTAAGAGGACAGGGGAGAGTTGTAGAAATATCCTTCAAAAAATTAAAAAGGTCTGCTCCAAGTGTTGTCCGTATTCATACAGAAACCGTATTAACAGAGAACAGATTTCCCCTAAGGATACTGGCAATGTGAAATCTTAGGCTACACCGATTGGTGGCAGTGGGTTTTATTTTTTAAAAACTTCTTTTAGTTCAAATATGTGCCTTTGGTCCTAGCTCCGCTCTCAGCTGCTCCCAGTGTCCCTTGGAGGACAGGAATGATGAGCAGGGATGTACCCCTCCGCTCCAGCAGCCGCTCGTTCTGGGGCTCCGTCCGCGGGAGCTACGGGCTCGCGGTGTTGACAAGGGATCCTACCTGTGATCGCTTTGCTTCGTGGTCAGAGCCCAGAGCTTAGGACCTCCGTGTGGAGGAGCTGTCTTCACTTGAGGTCTGTGCAGTTCTTCGTGCCGCTAATGGAGTCCAGAGTTGACCCGGTAAGGCTTTTGAGCCCTGGGCAAGGGTAGAACCTTGCCTGTTTTTCTTGAAGACCCAGAATCCGTGAGTTTGGATTAGCGCCATGGACAGTTCTGTGGTCCGAGACTGTCCTGCTGAAGGTTGCTAACTCCATTGTTCAAAACGGCCTTGACTGAGGCCAGGGTGCGGGACAGTGTTATACACTACTGACAGGGTTCTGCATGGTAGAGCTTTCCTGGAGCCTGTTTGGACAATAGGGATTCAAATGTCAAATTTGCATACTCTATGACGGCAGTTCTACTTAACAGAAGTTAATTTAAGGAAAGAGTCGTATTAAGTATGTACAAGAATGGCCCTCACCATACGGTTTGGTGTAGTGACAGACTGGGACTTTAAAAAATTCTTTGGTCAAGGAATAGTTACGTGAACTTCAGTAAAACCGCGTGTGAGTATTACGAAGCCGCAGAAAGGGATGAGGCTGACTTCCGTAGTGTGTCGGCGAGATGGCAGAGGGATTGCGTGGTACAGGTCCGTGGCTCGTGCGACCGGTGTGTGTGTGTGTGTGTGTGTGTGTGTGTGTGTAAAGTGAGTACATCTTTTATCATGTTTGGGAAGAATCTGTATCCGATGCTAATAGTGATCTGTATTTAGAAGCATGTGAGGACTCTCATTTTCTACGTCATACATTTACGAATTGTTTGAACTGTTCATAAATGGAAAACCAGAAAAGTGAGATATTTAAATTTTAGAAAGCCAACCAGCTTGGGCCCCTTTGTCCGTCTTCCAGTTCTTTGTTTTCCTGGACCCTTTCTAAGCTCCCTTTTTAACAGGGAGCTTTTATACCTTTTAAAACTTGAACACCGAAACACGTTTCTCCCCTTCCCCCGCTAAACTTGTGCAACAGTAAGAAGCAAAGAAATAATAAAGTATTAATAATTTGCTTAAAAAGGGGATGGCATTATGTATATGTGCTTCATGAAAATACTGTGGCAACCATCACTGGGTATCCACTGCGTGCCAGATGTTTGGGTCACGAGGGTGAATGGGACACGGCTCCGTGCTCTTCAGAGAGTTCACCGTGAAGTAAGGAGCCCGGTGGTCACAGGGGAAGTGAGTGTAAACTGGCTGACAGCTGCTGACTCACGGAGGGCAGCCCAGCGCCCACAGTGAGAACGCAGCAACTCTGGTCGTGCGGTCCTTCAGGGAGGAGTAACCGCGGTCCGGCCAAGCACCGTCTGGGCCCCGGGGGCCAGAGCGGTGGACAAGGCAGGCAAGATCCTGCTCTCATGGAGCTGCTGTGCGGAGAGGGACGTGTCTTGAAGGTCATGATGAGCACGGTGATGAAGCCTTGAGACCGTGCCTGCAGGCGTGTGTTCTGCAGGAGTGAGGGCGGGGAGCGGCCGTGATGCTATGCAGGGGGCAGGGTGCGTGTGAGCAGAAGGAAGGCTGTGGAAGTGGCCGGACTGGTGTCCCAGGCAGAGGCTCCAGCTGGCACTGAGCGGACAGCAAGCCTGCAGCGGTCTTTCCCGGGCTTTGCTGTGAATACCGAGTTGAGGCGTGTGGATTGTATCTCTTGGTGGCTGGTTGGCCTGCAGGATTTTCACCTGGGAAGAGATGTGATCGGATTAGTGGTTCGGGAAGTTTCCTCTGACTCTGAGGCTGGTTTGAAAGGGCAAGAGATGGGAGTCTTAGGCTGTGATCTCAGGAAGAGGTGGTCAGGCCACGTCAGAGGGTGGAAGGAAGAAAGTGGTAGAATGTGCAGGACTAAGGATTGTAAGCAACAGAGAGCCTGTGTCAAGCAGGAGCCGGGAAACATTGATGGAGTTATGAAATAATATTTATTCACTGGAGTTTGTGTTTGACACCCCCTAAAAAGTCACCAGTGAACTGATGACCCCCTAAGGCTGCAGCTGGGGTTTTGCCCAGCTCGGCCTCTCCCTGTCCTCTGGGATGTTGCATACGGTGAACCTTCCCAGGAACCAGATGGACCTTATGTGCAGAGTCCTGGCTGGCAAAGCTGAGGTCTGACGGCTAGACCAGTCCTCTGCAGTACACGCTTTAGCCCTTTAGTGTCTGCTCCCCCCGTCGGGGGAGGGCGTGTTGTGCAGCTTCCCCGTCCCCTCCTCCTCGTCCCTTGGAGACTGCAGGCAGGCCCTTTACCCTCTCAGGTTTTCCCGAGAATCACTACAAGGAAACTGATAAGGAGCAAGGGTAACAAAGTAATAAAGGCAAAGTAACAAAGACAGCAAGGTAACCAATTAACCACAGTAACAATGAAGCAAGCTTGGGGTCCGTCACAAGGTTCTACTCCTGCTGCCAAGTCATTGTTCTGAGCCTTGGTCCCTGACTCCTGGTTAGGCTGCACCAGGCTGGTGAATCTTCTGTGCCCAGGGTTGAAGGTGCCAAGCCATCCTCTCCTTCAGGTCCTCCCTGCTCCTTCCCCACGAAGGGCCCCCCGCCCAGTGCTAGGCCTGAAGGCATAATTAAGGTACTCTGGGCTAAAGGCGGAGTGTCCACTTGGGCAGTCTGCGTCTTTTGAGGGACATTCTGTATACCCTAGGTAGGGGCAGCCTTATTATTTCTTCATGGCATCACACTGGTCCTCCTTAAAAGTCTCTCACCCACCCATCCATCCATCCATCCATCCATCCATTCATTCTTCCATCCATCCATCCATCCATCCATCCATCCATTCTTCCTTCCATCCATCCATCCATCCATCCATCCATCCATTCTTCCATCCATCCATCCATTCTTCCATCCATCCATCCATTCTTCCATCCATCCATCCATCCATCCATCCATCCATCCATCCATCCATCCATTCTTCCATCCATCCATCCATTCTTCCATGCATCCATCCATCCATCCATCCATCCATCCATCCATTCTTCCATCCATCCATCCATCCATCCATCCATCCATCCATCCATCATCCTTCCATCCATCCATCCATCCATCCATCCATCCATCCATCCATCCATCCATCCTTCCATGCATCCATCCATCCATCCATCCATCCATCCATTCTTCCATCCATCCATCCATCCATCCACCATTCCTCCGTCCTTCCACCCATCTAATAATTTGAACTCCTTTTTGGAGCAAACCCCTCTTCTCAGCTGTCAAAGAGTCCGGGGGCTCTCAGGTCTCCTGCTACCAGTCTGACCAGTTCGCCTCTGGAAACTGGCTGGCGCTGCCGCCTGGCCTGAGGCCCGGTCACTTCGCCTGCACGCACATAGCTTCTGTTAATGCTCGCGTGAGCTCCGCCGCTCAGCTTGCTGTGTGCCCTCGGGCAGGTTACCTGAACCCCGTCTCCCCGTCCTCATTTGGTAAAATGGGAATAATAACATACTCACCTCAGAGGTCGCTTTGAAAGACGACCTGAAATAATGCACGTCAAGTCCTCAGCACGTTGGCTAGTATTACCGTCACCATGACTGTCTTTTCTGCCCTTGGGAACCGTGTCCATCATGGGGGAATACTAGGGAAAAAGTAAAATGAGAGACCAAGTTTTTCTGTGGGTGAGAATCAGGCAAATCCAGTCTGCTTGGGGTTGATGATGGCCGTTCTGAACTGACAATTGAGGGGTGCCGGCTGGGAAGCCTTCATGGGAGGGGATGAGTCTTACGTAGAACTTGGACCCGAATTGACGAGAAGCATCAGCTTTGACGCAGACTGAATTGGAAGGGTCTTTGGCCTCTGTCTAGTCAGAGAATTTTAAGCTGGGGGCCAGATATTTTTTAGGGGTTGGGGGGAAGTGTGTGGTTAATGTTGAGGGTCCTCAAACCCATATGCACACCTGGGATTGTCTGCAGGCTCATTTAACGCAATGTACGTTGTCTACTGTGATGCCCGAGTGTTTTTAGATACGTCAGAGGTAGCTGTCTAAAATGCAATTTACTTAAGAAACATTACTACAGGGCCACCTGGGTGGCTCAGTTGGTTAAGTGTCTGCCTGGGCTTGAGGTCATGATCTCAGGGTCCTGAGATCTAGCCCCATGTCCAGCCCACGTCCAGCTCTCTGCTCAGCAGGGAGCC
This sequence comes from Ursus maritimus, assembly GCF_017311325.1. NCBI lineage: Eukaryota > Metazoa > Chordata > Mammalia > Carnivora > Ursidae > Ursus > Ursus maritimus. The sequence continues at coordinate 1,996,595 of NW_024424786.1, forward strand.
TGCTTCTCCCTCTCCCCCTGCCTGCCACTCCCCCTGCTTGTGCCCTCTCTCTCTGTCAAATAAATAAATAAACTTAAAAAAAAAAGAAACATTACTAGAAGTTGTGGTCATCCGTTGGCTTTTAGATATTGGATACTAAAATTACTACTGCTACTAGATGGGTTGTCTGTAGAATGTTTAAAAAGGGTTCCCAAACTTGAAAAAGTCAGGATCTATAGATTTTGCCTGGTAAAACCAGAAAGTCGATCCTGGCAGCATTCCAGCTCATGTATTGTAGCTGGAGGCTTTTAGCTGCAAGTGACACAAACTCTTACGGCTTTACAATGAGATCATCTGTCTCCCAAGATTACGAGTCCAGAGGTCAGGTGATCCTAGGGTTGGTTAGCTCGGCAGCTCAGTGACCTAGTCAAGGACCTGGTTCTTTCCATTTTTCCCCATACTGTCCTCTGTATGTCGGCTCCCTTCTTTCATGGTGAGCAGATGGCTGCAGTAGCTCCAGGCATCACATCATTACACTAATGCCCAGAAGTATTTGTTCCGGACTCTGTTCTGTCTGTAAGGATGGAACATACAGTGTGGTAGCCAATGGAAAACTGACTAATCGCCTCTGGAGGGCTGTTCACCTGCCACTCTCTGGTCAAGAGAACAGAAGAAGCCTTCTGGAGAGCTGGTCCCAGAAGTGGGAAGGTCTGGGGAGTGGAATGATAGAAACTGTGCCCATATCTGTGTCCCCAGCAGCTTCGGCCTGGTCAGCTGCCAGTGGTGCTCTGGGGAGAGACTGGCTGGTTTGCTGGCATTTTTAAATGAGAGCACATCATGTGCTGGTGTTAAGTACCTAAGGGAGAATGGAGAACCAGACAGGCATGGGCTCCTCCCACTTTCATTCATTCAGTTATTCATTCATCCCAGCAGTACTTTCCTAGGGCAGCTATCACAAAATTCCACAGACTGGGTGGCTTAAACAACAGAAATTTATTTTCTGCTAGGTTGGAAGTCCAAGGTCAAACTGTTGGCAGGTTTGGTTTCTTCTGAGGCCTCTCTCCTTGGCTTGCAGATGGCCACCTTCTCGCTGTGTCCTCATGTGGTCTCTCTTCTCTGTGTGTCCACATCTCCTCCTCTTATAAGGCCTGCAGTCATGCTGGATTAAGGCCCGTCTTACCAGTTCATTTTACCTGAGTTCTCTCTTTAAAGACCCTGTCTGCAAAGACCATCACATTCTAAAGTGCTTGGGGTTTGGGCTTCCGTATGTGAATTTTGGGGGCACACTGTTCAGGTGATAACCCCAGTTATCTGTTCAGTGCCAAAAGGTGCCAGGTACCATCCTAGGCACTAGGGGCGTGGAGTAAAACAGACCAAAATCCTTGTCTGCATAGAGCTTACCTCGGGGTAGGGGCCGAGTTGTCCTCAGTTACTGTTTCTGGCTCCTGTTTGGGACCATCTAACATAGTATGATTTCAACACCTTCCTCTCCTAGATTCCTTTAAATTCATGTCCTGGAGTCATCCTTCGTCAGAGACAAAGCCCAGGTTTGGAAGAAACACCTTGTGGTCTAGTGCAATCAGCAGGACAGGTATGAGGGAGAGAAGACATCCTTTCCAGTTGGGAAGGGCTTTTTGAGGGGTCAGAGAGTGGAATCGAGCCCAGGGGCTGAGGAGGGTTTGAGGACGTGTGTCTTGGGTTCAGATGGTGGCTGGGAAAAGGGCTCAGGGCACAGGTGTGTGCTCCTGGGGAAGCTTGTTTCTGGAGGCAGGCCACCCCGACACTGGGTGCATCCCAGGGTGCAAGCAGGGCTCCGCGCGGCAGGACCTGCCCTGCAGAAGCTTCACCGGCAGAGGCTGGGGACCAGCACACCTCCTGTGCACGATTTGGATTTCAGTTGCCAGCTAAAATACAGGGTGCCCTGTTAAATTTGAATATCAGTAAAACGATCAGTACTTTTTAAAGTATACGTCTTTCCCATTATTTGAATTTCCAAAAGCAACGTTTGTGACAGTTACGATAAAAAATTTATTTGTCGTTTACCTGAAATCCACATTTAACTGGGCATCCCGAAGTTTTATTTGCTAAATCTGGCAACCCTAGCTCTCGGGGTTCCCAGATTAACAGAGGTGGTGAGGTCTGTGGGGTCAGGAGGATAAGGGTCATCCTCTAGCCTTTGTTGTTTTAAAAACTTGAGAAAGGATATTGTGCTCACTTCTAGTTCACTCCGCGGACCCTCCCTTCAAAACCGGCACTGTCATTTGCCTCTTTGGCACTAGGAAACATCGCAAAGGAGCTGTCGCCTAGTGACTGAGGACTAAAGGACAGGCTCCGCGTCCTCTGGCTGTCAGCTTCTGGCCGACGGCTGGAAGGAGGTGCGGGGTGGGCTCAGCCCCGGCGAGAACTTGAGCTCGTTTTTCCCATCTGCGTGCGTTCTCTGTTGCACTGGAGCAGCAGGTCACGCCGAATCCCTGGACCCCCGTCCAGCCTCATTTTCTCTCTTAGGCAAAGGGGGTGTCTGCCGTGCAGAGGGTGCTAGAAATGCACAGGGTTTTCTCGTCGCCCTTGGTCTACCCATCTCCTCCTGAGGTCTCTTCCCCTCATCGCGCACCGTCCGTCCTTGCTGCTTCTGAATCCCTGCATGTCAGACCGTGCTCAGGAAGCGACCATTCATGCTTTCCTCCTGGACTCCTTTTAGGTTTTCTCAAAGTCTTGTTCCTAGCAGTGCTTTTAAGTCAGGGCTCAGCAGACTTTTTTTTCTGTGAAAGGCCAGGTAGTAAATATTTATGACTTCACGGGCTACACGATGTCTGTCCCCACTACTCAGCTCTGTGGCGGTGGCATGACAGTAGATGTAGACAGCAGACAGCAAACCAATGGGCGTGTTCCAATAAAAATTTTTTTACGGATACTGAAATGTGAGTGTTATGTCCTTTGTTGTTGTTGTTGTTGTTGTTATTATTATTATAACATTTTTTTAAGTAGGCTCCACGCCCGGTGTGGAGCCCAGTGTGGGGCTCGAACTCACTACCGTGAGATCAAGACCTGAGCTGAGATCAAGAGTCGGATGCTTCACCGACCAAGCCACCCAGGCGCTCCGTAATTTGTTATTCTTTTGATTTTTTTTTTTCCTTAACCGTTTCAAGATGTCAAGACCGTTCTTAACTCCTGGGCCATACACAAAATGAGACGGTGGGTCAAAACTGGCCTGTCAGCTCTCGTCGGCCAGCTCTGTTCCAAGTCAGCGGCAGAGCGCGCAGCTCCCCACTCGGGGGCCGGATGGCATTTTGCCCCCAAGTCACAGCTTCTGTTGCTCCCAGGTGACCAGTTGGGTTGGGATCTGAAGCAGGGGGTTTGTCTTTCAGCTTTCTGCAGTGGAGGTACGGACCCACACCCCAGAGTTGGCTGTACAGAATGGTTTCTGAGTGAATCTGTAAATCCTAGAGGATGAGCCACTGCCAGTCAGGTCTGCCCATACGGTCCGTATGACAATGAATGCAGTTTATAGTGATCATAGGCTGCAGTGTCGGGATAAATAAGTAAGCAGCAGAACTGAACGTGGGACGATGAGAGGTCTCTGTGATCACGCTGCCTTCCATATACAGCTATGTGTGTGCCTTTGGTATTACGTTTCCAAATGGAAAGATCAGATTAGGTTTGACTTTCTGTCACCAGATGGGGTCTAGCTGTACCTGCAACATGGGTCAGGAGGCAGGGCCTTTCATCCCCGGGTGTCCTGACTGATGGAGGTTTCGTGTTTTATGGATGTAAGATGTGCTGGGTGAGGTGGACAATGGAATTACACTTCCCGCAGAAATCACTCCTGGCCTGAGAATCAAGTTTGCACGTGTGCCCTGTAGCACTCATTCTTGCCGAATGCTGGGAGATGGGGTGGTTATTAGGTTATGTCAAAGTGGTGTTTGCCTTAATACACGATCCTGCAGCAGTAACCCAATAACGGGAGGTGGGTAGGGGGGAGGTGACCTGCATGTTTCTGAAAGTTGGAAGCATCTGGACGTCAAGGAGGCTTTGTGTGGTATTATCAGGGAGCTGGGAGGGTTCTGTACCCCACCCCTCACCCCAAGTCCCTGGCAGGCTTGAATCCACTCACATGGGGGTGTCTTGAGGCAGTGGACAGCATCTGGGCTCACATCGCCTGGCTCCTGGCTCACCACTGGTTTCCAGCACTTTGCTTTTGGGCAAATTACTTAACCTTGTTGTTGCCAGACTTGTACGGTGGGGGTGCTCATAGGAGTACCTGCCTCGTAGGGCTGTTATAAGAGTAAAGTGAGTTCATGTATATAAGGTGTTTAGAACCATGCCTGGCTCATTTGCATCTTTATTGATATAAAGGAGGAAGAAGTGGCTCCCCCCCCCCCCATGCTGCGTGAGGTCGAGTAAGTAGGGCTCTGGTAGGCAGAGCTCAGAATAACTCACAACCATACTGTCTCCGCCCAGCATCTCACACAGAGCTGCCTGAACATACCTGGGAAAGATGTATCCTGTGGCTTCTTTGTGGCTTGTGTCTCATGGATGACGCTTGGCCCCAGCGGGACCTACAGCTGAGGGGCTGCACCTGTCACCTGTTGGCTGTGGGGAAGAGTCCTCACCTCTCAGGGTCTGAGACAGAGATAGGCAGGCATTTTCCGCCCCCAGGACTGTCTTGGGGCATCAGAGAAGAGGGAGGTGGGAGTGATTGAAGCTGTACAGTTCTTCGAGGGAAGGCGCTGGTGCTCTTACCATCCTCTTCCTCGCTCTCCTTGTACAGCCCCTGGCCTCCCTCTCCTCGTGCACCCCCCCACCCCCCAGCTCTTGTGGGTCAGGGGCTTTGGTGTCAGGTTTACAGAGTCCTTGGTTCTCTTCTCCCACTTCCTTTGCAGGTAGAATTATCAGCATAATTCTCGTGTGGGGTTATGGAAGAATAACATTTTGATTTTTGTGTAGGGGTATTTTTGAATCCTGTTTCTTTTCTTTTTTTCTTCTCTAAATTACACTCTTATCTTATCCCTGTAGGGTTCTCAAGTACAGTCCAAGGCCAGTCTATAGTCAGATGCTTTTTTACATTTGTTTTATTGCGATCCAAGCTTTTTTAAAACAGAGACATTTCATCAAATCCCATTATCCTCTACACTAATGGTACCTTATTTAAGTATCTTCCTCTACCTGAATTTGGGTTGAGTAGTATGAATTTTACTTCCATATGCTTTACATGTATCATTATGTTCAATTAAGGGCAGCTCTCTAACTTTGAAGAGTCTGAAAGCTTTGCTCCGGGGTGTTCTTGGGGGGGTCTGAGGGTCTTCTGAGCAGCCACTTCTGAGTTGTGTGGTTGCTTTCTGAGATTTTCAGGGCTGGGGACGCTACTTCCTGGCCTGGAACACGCCGAGCTCGCTCCTCAGGGTCTCTCCAAGGGCAGCAGCCCGTGTTTGCTGACTCTGAACAGTGAGAACAGTGAGATGAGAGCAGTCTGGGGAGCGAGGAAGGTGCCTGGGGGTCTTCAACTCTGTCCGGAGGAGGAGGGACCGTGTGGCATGCTCTGGACCACGTCCTTGTTCCACAGTGGGATGTGAGGAGAACGTCAGCAGGTACCACTCACATCAATGGGGGTAAGACATCGTCCCACCATTGCCCCGAGAGGGAAATGCCACTGTGGAGGCAGCCTCCGGCCTTGCTGAGGGCGGGCTGGGGTAGCCTCCGGCCATGCTGCGTACCCCTCAAACTCTCAGACCCTGTGCTGCGCTGCTCATTCCAGATGGCTCTCAGCACATCTCCTCTCCTCTCCCATTTCCACTTTTTCGGCTCAAAGGCCAGGCCAGGCCAGGCACAAGGATTCTTTGGCGCAGAAAAGGACAAGCAGTGCCGAGATAAATCTTAGCAACCTTTTCAGAATTGGATCTGGGAGAAGCTCTGGGTTGGAGGTGGGGTGGGGATATTGGTTTCAAATGCAAAGAGCTTGACCAGCTCTACCTGTCTTGAGCTAGGAGCTCTGGGACTGTGTGACTTGAAAATTATGCCTTGGGAAATAAAGAGAGGATAGAGGCTCCCCAATGAGGTGAGGGCACGCCGGGAGGGAGGAACGTGTGCCAGGTAGCATTGCCTATGGTGGAAATCCGAACCCTTCTGCCTCACAAGCCAGGGTGTGTTGGTGGATGGAGCAGGCTGTGGTTTCCATCATCTGCAGACTCCGCAAGGCGTGACTGAGTCTTTGCATTTCCAGAGCCTGTTGCTCCATATGTGGTTACTGAAGCAATTTGAATTATAGATTTCTTTTCTTTGACTGGAAGGGATCTCTGAAATCTCACTTCCTTATTTTGCAGGGGCCCAGACAGGCTAAGCAGCCTTCCAGATCTCAGGCAGTAATTGGCTGAGGTGGAGCTCCCACCCCAGCTTCTCCTCCTAGTGAGGGGCATTTCTCATCATATCATGTTGCTCTCCTAATTAAATCCTAGGCAATGTCTATGGCCTGCTTAATTTCTAATTAGATGACTTTATGGATCAATTTGCATTTAATGTTAAATCTAATGTGGAAATCATTAAAAAGTTAGATCCCTAGGGAGAGGAATAGGTACTAACTCCATGCCTATTAAAAATGACAAGTATGTGCCGTGTGTTAGTACGTGAAGCTGTTTGAATGGGAGAACGTGAGTGGGGAATGCAGAACCTGCAGGTGGTCTATGTGCGTGATAACTGGGGAAGCGTGTCATGTTCAGATCAGATTTTACAATGCTTGTCGTAGCTGCTGCAACAGGAAGCCCTTCTGCGCCTTTACCGCGTGCCCGCCCTGCGATAGGTCCGTCAGGGGACTGTCTTACTGAACCCTCAGAACGACTCAGCGAGGGAAGCTTTTTAATCACTCCTCTTTCCAGCGGAGGATCCCGCGGCTCGAGAGATGAAGGGCTCGAGGTCAGCAAATGGGAAAGGCAGGATTTGCATCCAGGCCAGCGGGATTTCAGAGTCGGCCTTTGAGTCACCTGCCAGGTGTTCCCATGGGTGCTCGGCGATTCGACCCGACAGAACACTGCAGGATTCTGAGGGGGACGTCCGTCGGTCGGATCCTGAAGTGTCTGCAGGTGCTGGAGCCGTGTGGCTGCCGAGATGGGCCCCACGACCACCAGCTGGGACTCACAGGCAGTGTCCGCAGGCTTAAGGGGGCGTTGCTAGCAAGGGCCGCCCCCTGGGCACACCTAGGCTAAGGCCAGCCTGGCCCCTCCTCTGGAAGCACCTTCCATCTTTGTGTGGCTTTCCTTGGGACTGTGGCTCCTTGATGGGACATTATTTTAGACTTAGTTTCTTTTATTCTCTGGTTTTTTGTGCTTGCCTTTCCTCTACTTAGACTGTAAAGAATGTGGTTTTGAATCCCGTGTCTCTTCCTGACTGCCTGTGTCTCAGGGCAAACCATTTAGTCCTAGCTGCTTGTTACTCGTCTACTTGACGTAGTTGTGAGGTGTCCTTGAGGATGCGTGAGTGTGGGAGCGCTGGGCCCAGGGCACGGTGTGCACTTGGTTTAGAAGCTGCCTGTTTCCTGCTGCTCGTTCCCTTCTCTTGTAGGAACAGCATCCATTTAAGATCTAGATGACTGGATCCGGGAGCATTCAACTTTTTTTTTTTTTTGTCTGCCTCTTGCTGGTGCCTACTGTTCATTTCCTCACCTACTGTCTGCAAGTGCACAGGGCCCAGGCCCGACTCGAGTGCGGGGGCCGCAGTGGCCCTGTGCAGAACAACAGGGAGGATCTGCATCCTCCCCCATGTCATGGAGCTTGCACAGTGTGGGCACACGGATACTAAACACAGCGGACGCAGACACTACATAGTACCTGCTTATTTATTCACTTACTGTTTCAACAAGCATGTTTCCAGCACTATGCTAAACACAGGGCATGTGAAATCCGATGCAGCCTGGTTACTCAAGAATTGTTTTGCCAGAAAAAATGTGTCTGAGAAACACAGGTCACTCTCTTGTTTTCTAGCTAACATTTTAACTCTGAGGTTAAATGCTCATTTGAGCAAGTATAGGCTTCCAAATGCTTTTTTCCCTAACATCTGACAGGTTTTTTTTCGTGTTGGGGGGAGGTGGATATTTGAGTCTGGGTGTTTGGACTGGGCAGGTGTTTGCATGATTCTTAGACTAGTGGTTCTCAATTATCCCCGTGCCTAAAGAATTGCCTGGGCAGCGGGTGAAATTCACATTCAGGTACTTCAGTCCCGGAGACTCTGATTTGCTAGGTTTGGGTTGGGGCTGTAACCTGCAGTGCAGGTGAAATGGATGCAGATGGTCTGTGAACAGATGCAGGTGGTCAGACTCACATAGTGCTGGAAGTAAGTGTTCATCTCTTTGTTTTGTTGAGGACACTATTTCCCAGAGAAGGAAGGGACCTTGGAATTAGAGGCCACGGTAGACAGGATGGGCCAGGGCTTTTGAGCAGAGGAGCCTGGAGTCTCATCCTGTCTGTCACCTGGTAGCCTCATACATCCTTGGAGAGGTCGTGGGGCTTCTCTGAGCGTCCCTTTCCCCAGGCAGAGCACAGGGTAGAGACTCTGTATTGTCCCAAGCCAAAAAGCAGCATACTGGTTTCCCAGATTCCTCATTCAGCCTTTGAGTCTGAGTTGAGCTGCATATATACCCCGTGATTTCTCTTTATTTCACAAAATAAAATGCTGTAACCACAATAAAGGAAATGAAACAAAAGGAAAAAAGTTCACCCGCAAGCTCACCGTCCTAACACAACTGTTTTCATTTTTCTTCTAGCCCTTGCCTGAATGCAGGCATGTTTCTATATAGCTGCAATCATATGTAGACCCAATTTTGTATTCTGCTCTTTTCAGTAAACCTTAAGCAAATGTTTTCCAAATGGTTACGGAGTCTTCAAGATGATTTTTAATGGTCTTACAATCTATCATCTCACAGACTGAATTTATTTAACCATTCATCTATTACTGGACGTTTAGATTTTTTCCCTTATATATATATATTTTTCCCTGTGCTATTATAAATAATACTTGGAGATACGGCTTCATCCTTATTGTAGATTATTTCCTTGGGGTGAATTCCCAAGAGCAAGATTTCTGGGTTAAAGGGCACAAACATTTTTTTGGCTCTCGATGGCTGTTGCTCCACTGCCGTCCGGGAGGGCTGTACCGGTTCACAGAGCCACCAGCAGCGCAGGAAGGTACCAGTTTTTTCAGCAACTTGGCCTGCATCAGATACTGTCATTTTCACAAGGTCTGGCTCAGTGCTGCTTCATTGTTTCATTGGAATTTCTTCAGTTATAGTAAAGTCGAGTGTGGCTTTATTACTGTTTTTTAAGATTTTTATGGAATTTGTTTTGTTATAGGCAAGGCCTAGCTGTTTGAGGTCAGATTTTCTGCTCAGAATTTTTCAGATTCTTGGATTTTACAGGTAAAAAAACCAAACCAACTAACACAAACCAAACCCAGAGCCAATCTGTATAATAAATACTTTGGACATATTTTACGGTTGGAGTACCTGTTCGTGATCTGACTTCCTTGCAGGTCACCAGTTAATGGGGTGATATTTGGAGAGTAGAGGGGCTTTTCCTCTTCTCAGAGTGCACTTTTGTTCTTTCCCTCCAGCGTCTCCCCCTTCCCCATTTCCTGTCTCCCTCCTCCCCTGGAAGCACTGTTTTTGTCTCTTTGGAGATAAAACATGAAAGGATCAGCTTTTCAGCCATGCCCCCTTGAGCATATAAAATGTAGGTTGCCTAAATTACGTAGTACGGAGCCAGCATAAAGAAAATCACAGCGTTGTAACAAATTGCCTTTAACTGCTCTGCAAAAGCGAACGTCTCAGGATCGAAGAAAGGTGTGTGTGAGGGTGTAATCTTAGCTTGTGGCGAAGGGGAGTCCAACTTGTTTTTCAAGTTGGTCTTGAATAACTTTGTTCTTTCTGGAATGCTCACCATCCTGAGCATGACAGAGTTTGCTTGATGACAAACTCCTTCACTCTGAGCACACACTGGGCCACCGAGCTGGTTTGTTTATTTGCCTGGGGTGAGTGCCCGCACCGCCCTCCCTTCGCAACAGCACCTGGGATGTGATGGGCGAGTCTTGTCCCCCAGGCACCCACCCTAGACGGTGGCCCTTGGGGTCCCCCCCACCCCCCACCCGCCAGGACTGTTGCTCTCTTGGGCTGGAGACGTGGTTTGTCAGGGTCCGGGCTCTCTCCTGGGTGACGCTGCCCCACGTGCGCGGTAGGGCGATGTTGGTGCGGGACCCGAGCGTATGTGCACAAAAGAATGGTCGCGGCTCCATTTCAGTTTAATTTGTTAATGAAACAAGACGGAGAGCATTTTCCCCTCCCGCACACCTCTTGGGCTGTTGGAGATGAGGCACAATTAATTTATTTGTACTGTCTGGAGGCGTATGCCAGCTAATGTAGTGCAAGGGCTTTTATCTTTCTGTTTGTAATGAAGAGGGGCAGGCTGCTGGCAAATTGACAAGGATTACTGATGACTCACTCTCGGACGGCAGAGTGCTTTCTTCGGAAATAATCAAACGCGTACACACACACATATGTGCACGCACGTACGTGCTGGCCTGGTTCCTGCTTGAAATGGGCACAGTCGGTTCGAGAAAGCTCAGGTGCCTCTGAAACATGGCCAGAGCACGAGAGAAGAGGTGGACGAAGCCATTCCTCTGGCTCCCTGGCTTGGCCTGACTGAGGGCAGGACCCCCTCGCTCAGTGGGGACCCTGCCCTTTTGAGACAGAAGCTTCCTGCCTCCTGCTCCAGTAGGCGGTCCCGCTCCTCGGGGAAGCCGGCTCTTCTGGGCTGCTTCCTGCCCGACATCCCCAGGCAGCACCTTGGGGACTTGGCTTTGTGAGGCCGTGGAGTCTGGGCCTGTTTGATGTTAGCCTGCCAGTTCTCTCTGGTCTTTGCCCGAGTCCCCAGGCCTGGGCCCTGGCTGTGGCTGTTAGGTGTGGGTGACTCTGTCCCCTGACTTTGACATGCTTCAGAAGAATCAGTTTACGTGGTAGCTACCATCTGTTTGGCCCTGTAAAATATATAAGGTGTTCTGGTGTTGAAACGACTCTGAGTTGCTTCTACTGTTATCCCCATTTTATGGATGTGGAGACCCAGGTGCCTAGAGGTTAGATAACACGATGATCAAACAGCTAGCTGGCAGAAAGGTAGTGGTGATGAACACCAGGACTTGAGAATCGAAAAGCTGACCTTGTGATCTTTTCACGACATCGATTCATTAAGGACAAAATGGAGAGTAGTCTGTGTAAGAAATACATAACTGATGGGCCAGGGAAGGTATTTGAGAATTCTATGAGAGACTATGTTTATGTCTTTATTTCTGTGGACTAGCAGGAGGCTCACAGGATACATTCAGAAGACCCGAAAGCAACTTATGTTGCCCCATTTTGCAGAGCAAGAAACTCGAAAGTGTCTCTAGGAGTTTTCTCTCTGGTGTCAGATGGCTGGCCGAGCTGGTTGTGCGGTGGAGGGCTAAACAGAATGGCGAGGGCCACACGAATCACGGTTGACTTGCAGAGCTGGAAGGAAGCATGGCTTCTACAGTTGGGGAAGCTCTGGCCTGGAGAGAGAGACGTTCTGTTAGGAGGAATTCCATTCATTTATCCGACCATCCATCCATGCATCTGGCAGATGTTTATCGAGCCTGTGCTGGGCTAGGAGATAAGGCGTGGGCTGTGAACGAGGCAGACACAGTCATGTCTTCAAGGAACAGACAATGGTGGAGAACACGGCCGAGCAGGCCCTCCACTCTGGCCACTAGGGCTATGGTGTGTGAAGCCAGGGTGCTGGGGGCACAGAGGAGGCGCACAGAACTGTTGAGGACGTAGTCAGGGAAGGCTTCCTTGACGTAGTGGTACTTCTGGTGAGACTTGAAGGGTAGAACGGACAGTCTTTGAACATCGAACCCTGGGCCTCCCCATTCTCAGACCCAAGAGCAGCCAGTGCCCAGTACCGAGGCTCTGTGTGCTTGGAGACAGCAGGTGTGTAGGCTCTGTGAGACTCAGGCTTGTGTAGGAAATGCTCACTTGAGGCCCTCGTGGGGCAGCATGGTAGCCACCTGCCACCTGTGCCATTCAGCACTTGGCAGGTGGCATCTGAATTGAGATGGCCCCAAAACATATCCAGTGACCACTGGCCCTCAAAGACTTAGTATGGAAGGAGAACGTAAAATCTCATTAATGGTTTTTAAAATATTGATTACAGGTTGAATTCATATTTAGATGTGTTGGGTTAATAAAAGAAGTTACTGAAATTAAATTCACCGGTTTCTTTTTACCTTTTGTAATGAGGTGACTCGAAAACGTACCATGACACGTGGCTGGCGTTGCATTTCTGTTGGACAGTGATGCTAGCTGCAAAGAGAGGCCAGGGAGGAGAGGTGGGTTGCTGCTGAGAACACAGGATTTGGGGGGAAGCGGTGAGACTCGGGTCCCAGGGCATAACCTGGGGGCAGTCGTTAGCCTTTATGTACTCCCCTGCCCTTCTTTCTCACGTGGCCCTGACAGCTGGGGAGTGAAGGAGGTCAGAATGCTCATCCCGTTATGAGCCGTGGCTCTCCTTGTGAAGAAACAGTTCAGGATGGAGACGATGTGTACCATACAGTATCCCGATAGTTGAAAAGACAGATGAGACATTTGGCCGATCGCAGAATAAGAGGCTGGTGTGTGGGAAATGCATTCCGTACACAGTGAATTACAGACTGGGGGTGGATCTGTGTGAGATATCATGGGTAAGAAAATTCCATTTCTGTTGCCCTTGGCTTGCTCGGCCCCAGGAATTCCCTCACTCCTCACGCTGGAGTTTCTCCATCCCAGCTTTTAAAGTCCTTGTTTCTTGTTTTGTTTCATCTCCAAAGGCCATTAAGGGCTCTCCCGTTTCTTTCTTTTTTATCTTCAGGTATTTAGTATAGATTCCCCCCCCTCCAAAAGTAGAGTGTTCCTGTGAATTTTTTTGTAAGCAGAAATGGCCTAAAGCAGAGTATTCCCTGATTTCCAAAGGTCACGTTTTGCCAATTTGCTTTTAGGAAAGACCTACATCAATACCTATTTTCTCCAACCAGCCAAAAGAAATTCAAAGAGGATTGTCACTTTTATGAGAACAACCGTTGCTGTGCTCGGTAGATCTTTCATAAGAGCGAAGTGGCATAACTCGAACTTTCGGAAGGTAGGGGATACCTGTACTGTAATCCTAAAACTCAGCGCTCATTAAATGCTTGTTGAATGCATTGACCTTCTATCACTGTTTACGGAAACCTGGGTGTGTCGGGTGTCTGCTGGGCTCCAGAGATGGCTGTCCTGCCCTCAAGATGCTTGCTCACCCTTGGGAAGGAGACAGTTACCTGGCCGGGGGGTGGGGGGGCGCGACTGTGGGAGATGCGGGAAGCATTCCTAACTGCTAAATCCTGTGACTCAAAGGGTGACTTGATGAGAGATAGCAAAGGAGGGAGCTCAGAGGCAGCTGTAAGAGACAGCGCACCTTCTTGTAATGCCCCTTTGGGCAGTGAAATCAAGGAGCTGAGTTTGCCTGGGATCCTACCAGGCTCTGCGGTTCCCAGCACCGTGACAGTGTTGGAGTTAATGTTCCACCCGTGTATACATTAGTGATGCTTTTCGGTGTCTGTTGACAGACCCCCAAAGATGGTGCAGAGCACATGCAGCAAAGAGCCGTCCTCAGTCAGGAGCGACCCCGGCTGATTGCAAGGCTCTCAGGGGACCGGTGGGGCAGAGGCAGTCTGGCAGGGCCAAGCGGGGGGTATTTGAGGGACATAAAGTAGCTCTGACCTGGCCTGGGGGTGGCAGGCAGGCAGACAGTCATTTCAGCAGGAGACAGCATCTGATACCCACCCCTTTGGGCTAGTCCTGTAATAGCCGCGGATAAATACGCTGCCTCCAATGTGTTCCCTGAATATCTCTGTCTGCAAAATGTCTTTGAGGGGATGTTTGACTTGCAAGCATGTGGCTGATAAAATAAATACATTTTAAAAATGTAAACCTCTCTGTGAGTCTCCTCTCTCCTCTGGGAAAAATGAGGCCCTCCTTTAACCTCTTTTCTTCCCTAAGTGTAGAATTCTTGCCATGATTTAGGAGAAGAAATATTTTTGGAATGTAGCACCTGCAGAAATAAAGAAGGGGCTCTGCCCAGGGCATCGGGCCGTGGCTATTGTGTGGGTGGCTTCTCTGGTGGTTCGTGAAGAGATACCAGCCCTGACACCTGCAGAGCATTTGAGCAGCTGGGCCAGGGTTGGAGGAGCTGGAAGGACTTACTTGTTGGTAGCTGAATTTAGTGGGCGGGCAGCTGTGATGGGAAGTTCTCTCTGATATCGGAGGAGCCTTACCCTTCAGTTAGACTTGGTCAGAACAGAGCTTGGTGCCTAGACACGTGTCTGGCATGACGTGGGAATTTCATATATAGTTGTTGAACAAACAAATGACTGAATAAATGAGTAAATGAATGAATGAGGCCCTTTTCTGGGCCTTGGAGCTCTTGTGGGATGCGCCTGGCCCAGGTCTTCCCCTCGCTCTCTGACGGCTGGGTGTGGACCGATAGCAGCCTCGTTCCCTGGTTAGCACGTGAATCACCTGGGAGCTTGTTAAAAATGCAGATTTTGATTGAGTGGCTCTGGGAAAGGGCCCTGAGAATCTGCGTATCTAACACGTTCTGCGATGATGCCAGTGGTGCTGGTCCACAGGCTACACTTTAAGTAGCAGGGTTCACTTAGGGCTCAGTCAGATCATCAGTAAGTCTGTCATGAGTTCCCGCCCCACTGGGGACCGTGGATGAAGGCAGAGGCCTTGATCCTCCTCTTAAAAAGAAACGTGTCGTCATAGTGAAAAACCAAGACTCATCTTCAGAAGCGGGAGAAAAAGCAATTCATTATTATAGTCTGTGGGGTGAGAAGTGGTCAGGGGAAGCAGAAGGACTGGAGGGCTGCTTGAGCCCCAGTGCAGTCGGGTCATGGGGGCTTGGCATTCGAGTTGTGTCTGCTTCCGGTGGAGGGGGTTGCCTGTAGCCGGTCCTGTCAGTTGGCCATCCAGCTTGAGCTTGAAATGCTCTCCTGATGGAACGCATCGTTGCTTCCGTGTGTAGATAGCTCTTGATTGTTCACAAAGCAAGCCCACAGGCTTTTTCTTGAAATGTCGGCAGAACCTCTTGAGATCGTTTGCATTTTACTGCCATTTGGCAGATGTAGAAACTGAGGCTTCTAGAGATTGACTTGTTCAAGACCATGTTCTTCCTGCGGGGGTACCGCTGGTTCCCATTTGAATGTCCTTTTCCTTGTACTCTGCTCGGCCCCGATTTGGTGAGAGAGTGGAGAGGTAGCGCCTACAAGCTTGGTTGAGCATGTGAGCATGAAATAGAGGCATCGTGCCTTCTGGAGCATGGATGGCTCGAGCGTCCATCAAGGAATTGGAGTATATAGATTAGAGGGGACCTTCAGGTCATTTCGGAGGAGCGAGCCCTGCACTCATGGAGCTTCTCCTACGGTGCGTTCCCAAAGAGCCTTAATGCCTCCTGGAGGCACGTTGCTTTTGATGGGGAGCTCGCTCCACAACAAAGGGCCATTTATTTCACTAACAGACCATTCGCTAACATTGAGCTCAGACGGGGTCTCCTCAATCCCTCCCCATTAATCCTAACCCCCTCTCGTGCTGGAGCCGACAGCATGAGCCTAATTGCTCCTTTCGTATCCTAGCCCATTTAGATTTTCTTTTCTTCATATCAGAGTTTTCAGTATATGTTTATTATGGAACAGAAAATACGGAGAGGCAAAATACAGAGAAGCAAGAGGAAAGTTTAAACCTGTCGATAATCTCAGCACTCTTTCTGTTGTCGGCTTCACACTACATAGTCTTCCAGACAGGCGCTAATGCAGTTTTTGATGTGTGTATATGTTGTTGTTTTTACAGAATGAATAATATTTTGTGCATAATAATTTATAATATTCTTTGTCTTGTAAATAGAATTTTATTACCGTCTTTCCTACCAATAAATATTTGACATTGCATTTGGCAATATGTCATAATGAGATATGTAATCTATTCCCTCTTTCCAGATAGTTTGCCTGTGCCCTCTCAGTTTGGGGCAGTTATAAGCCATGCTGTAATAAAGATTCTTCTAGGTTAACCTCAGTGCCTTTCTAGCTTAGGGAAACTGTCTCTGGAAACGGGATGGTCAAGCCCAAGACTAGTTGGACGGTACCTCTCGTGGCCCCCTAAGTCATTCATTCCGAAGTGGCTTCCCACTCCTGACTAGTCTCTGAAATGTGCCCACTTGTGACCATTCATCCCTCTACAGTCTCTGGGGTCCAGATCTGAGATCTCACTTTTCTTACTCTGAATGCAGCATTTCTAATCGGGGCAGTCTGATATTGCATTAGCTTTTATAGCAGGCCTCATCACACTGAGTCATTGAGCTTGTGGGCAACCCAATCCCTTAAGACTTTCTCATGTGATTTTTCTCTACCCTATACTTGTGAGTTGTTTTTTTTTTTTTTTTTTTTTTTTTTTTGTTTTGGACCTAAGTGCATGACTTGACATTTATCCTTATTAAATTTCCACCTCGTTAAAGTCAGCCGGTCATTATATCCTTCGAGATAGTATCAGGAGCAGACTCTATTATTCTTCATAGTCACTGTCCCTTCCAACTCCTAGTCACTGGCAAATTCCAGTGTCAAATGATTCAGCAAATCCCAGCAATCCTTTACATCTCCATCTTCCTTATAGATTGTGAGTTACTTGGGGCTGAGACCATTATCCTGTTATTTCTCTTTAAAAAACCCAGTTTCTACTTCCAGGTTATTATATGGGACCTAGCAGATACCCAGAAAATGTTGCCATGTGAATAATTGTTTTGATTTATATCTGGGGAGGGATGCGGGCATGGTTGTGGCATCGCTGTGATGAGTATAGAGAAGTCCAGGCTGGGTCCCTGGGCGACGTTGAAGAGACAAAAATTGAGAAGCAGGTACAATGAAGATAAGTTCAGACACTCTGCTGAGGTTGCTCGGGGGTTGACTGTTCGGGCTTGAGCTAGTTGTCGAGAAAGATCTTGATGTCTTCCAGAAAGGCAGGCAGCGGAGGGATTCCTTGGGGCACCACGGGCGTGAATGCCGAGGCAGTGAAAACTTGAGTTGGGACCCAAGGGATGGCAGGGGAGATGGTGTTGGGTGGGAGAGCTGAGGACAACAATCCACCTTACCTTGTCTTTGAGAATCGTGTTGAATAGTGATTGTATAGATAGGTTCTTACCTGACTGCGTTCTGTGAGTCGTAGAACCAAAGGTGCCCTCTCTTTTTCTGTTTATATTGTCAGAGTTTGAGGCTCATAAAGTCGAGACTACTCATGATTGATGACCCTTAGATCAGAGACTCAACTGAAACTAGAACCCAGGAGCTCGGATTCTTCTCCTGCAGCCAGTACTCTTGAAGCCAGGTCTGCAGTGTGAGGCGGCTTGATGCCTCCTGCATTTACCTGCTTTGGGGCCTGCCTTGGGCCCCTCAATATTTCTGAGTCACAGACCCCCCACCTGTGAGAGGGAAGTAATACCACCCCACTTGCCTTTTTGGGTTGTTGTGAAACACACACGAAGTATGAGAAGTAATCTCTGAGCACTGGGCTTGGGACACAGCTGCTTCTAGGTAAAGGCCTGTGGAATGGGATGACCGTCAACTTCGCAGCATCTCTTAACCTCAAGAGAGTTAAGGAGCAGGAACCTGACTGTTCCAGCTCTCCTGGTGTGGCTGTGGTCTTTTCCAGCCATGAAGGCAGCTCTGAGGCCCCTGCTTTCCACCCCTCAAGAGGTTTGGGGATCCGGGTTAGGACAAAGGCTCTTGTTTACTAAAAGGGAAGCTTTCCTCCGGGAAGAGAGAGAAGAGGGGTTCTTTAGGGGCTGGGTCCAGTCACAGGGAGTTTGAGCCCCTCCAGGATTGCCTCTGGGGTTGTCTTGGAAACTGAAGGGCTTCTTCATTGGTTGCAATCTTAGTTATTTGTGCAAGGTGAGCTTACAGTGTTTGAGGTGGGCACACCATTTACCTGTCCTGCCTCCCTGGCATACAGGCAGTATCTCTCACACTTCCCTCAACCCCGAGAAGCCTAGTTTATATTTATGCAGATGCGTGCCTACTTAAAGAACACATGCGTGTGTGTGAGTGTATGTACGTACACAGCCAAACGTGCATTCTCAACTGGATAGACAGAAATATGCAAACACACACCTACATCATTTTAAAACAGGAAAAGATCTAAGATATTTAAGCTGGTTTAGCCTGTGTTTTATGTTGATCAAGTGTTAATGTGCTGCAGGCATTTTAATTTAGTCAAGGACATTCAAATGAGGAGATAGGGGAGGGGAATAACTCCCGCTAATTGTCAAGAATTGTCTGGAGAAGGAGTCTAGCCAGCAGAAGAGAAGTCCAAGTGCTTCAGGCGTCTGGCTTGGGAGTCCTTTCCCCCTTTTCCACCGTAGAACTACGGAGGGTTTTCATTCCAAAGGATGGTAGTCAGAGGATTTGCTTTCTGTCTTCCTTCTGCGCCCCACCCCCGTCCTGTGTCGGTTTTGGTTCATTCACTCTGAGTCTTGTCTGAGTCAGTATTGGGGAAAGGGGTTTCTACAGGAAGGATTACAAAAGGGAGAGGAAGAAGAAGTAGGATAAAAGATTCTATCCTACTGTGGTAGCTCTGTCCTGCCTGGTCCTTGTCCCAGACCAGGTTCTGTCCTTCCTGGTCTTTGCCATTCCAGGCATTTCCATGTATGTTATCTCGTCACCCCCGAAGGAGGGCCCGCACGAGGATGCTGAGGCGCGGCGGCACTGAGCGCACGGCCCGGTGCACAGCTGCAGAGTGGTGGGGTGTGCATTCAAGGCCAGGCCTCCATGTGAGAGCCGGGCTCCCTACCACACTGCGGCTCTCTGGGCAGGCCTCTGTCCGCCCTCCCTGGCTCCTAACCTGCTTTGTATCTTTTGGGCACCTGCTGTGTGCCATGCAGTGTTCTGGATTCCGGGGTTGCAGCTGACATACGTGCCTCTCACGGGCCTGTGAGGTCTTTGAGGCAGAGCACGGTGGTTTGCCGTCCTCATCTCCAGCACACAGCCTGGCCTGAAGTTGCCATGTGCCTGTTGAAGACTGATGGACTACATGCCTGCGTGTGGTTTATGACGCCCAACTAAATTGTGAGCAGTCCAGGCACCTACCACTCGTGGGTCTCAGTCAGCCCAACAGAAGCTTGCCGTGCTTTATCTAGCTCTCTGGAGAAGTCGCTGAGGCAGTCCCGCACGTGCTTCCTCAGTGCGTGTGACCGTGAACAGGAGTCTCCTTTAAAACGTTAATATGATTGTGATATTTGTTTCCTCTGGCAAATGGTCTGCCTCTCAGGTGTCTCTCTGATCACCACACGGTGTCCCGAAATCCCAAGTGCATCCTTTCTTCTTCCTCTCCTTTATTATTTCCGATCAAAACCAGAATATGTGAACATGTTCATGGTCGGTTAGACCAAAGAGCTGGTTTGTGTTCTGGCCCTTTGTGTTTTCATCGCCCCACCTAGAACCAACTCTTCAGGAAAGACAGGTTTACATGGTAGCAATGTAAGTTAAAGTAAAGATGAGCTCAGTTTAGACAAGGAATATGAAAATTGGAAATATTTTATTTAGGATTTTGGAGATCTTGTTGAACTCTACTACTTATTGTAAAGTGAGGGAGAGGTGATTATCTCCCTTTGAACATACAGTTTATCAGTGCTTCTTAAATCTAAAAAACGTCTGTGCCTATGAATATTCACTGTATTCTGTTTCAGATGAAGGTGTAGTCAGCAGAGCTTGTTGGATGATGCTTGAAGTACTAATTAAATATAGAATTTTTGTCAAATTTGAAGGTCTTGTGGAATGTGATGGGTTCTAGCTGGAACCTTGATTTTGATAACATTTGCAAAGAAATACCATTAAGTAAAGCAGGCAAAAAAAAAAAAAAAAAGCAGGGAACATTTCTTTGAGAGAGTCCGGTGAAGCTTGCTTCTCTTTTATTTTTTCTTTTAAAGATTTTATTTATTCGAAAGAGTGAGTGTGCAGGCACAAACAGGAAAGGGGGAGGGGCAGAGGGAGAGGGAGAAGCAGACTCCCTGCTGAGCAGGAAAACCTATGTGGGGCTCGATCCCAGGACCCCGGAATCATGACCTGAGCTGAAGGCAGCCACTTAACCTACTGAGCCACCTGGGCACCCCATAAGATCTACTTTTAAAATGTGCCTTTTAATTAATTAGTTAATTAATTAGAGAGAGAGAGAGACAGACACAGAGATAGCAAGAGAGAGCACGAGTGGGGAGGAGAGGGAGAGGCAGGCTTCCCGATGAGCAGGGAGCCCGATGCGGGACTCGATCCCAAGACCCTGGGATCATGACCTGAGCAGAAGGCAGACACTTAAGTGACGTAGCCACCCAGACGTCCCAAAAAGTGCCATTAAAAATTATAATCACCCCCCCCCCCCCCCCGACGGGGGGGGGGGGGGGGGGGGGGCGGGGGGAGGGGGGGGGGGAAGAGAGAGAGTGAGGGGGAGGGGCAGAAGGAGAGGGAGGGAGAGAGAGAAAGAGGATCTTCAGCAGGTTCCACCCTCAGTGCAGAGCCCTAGACGGGGCTCAATCTCACGACCCTGAGATGACGACCGGAACCTAAATCCAGAGTCAGACATCTAATCGACTGAGCCACCCAGGTGCCCCTATAATCACCATCTTTTGTTATTTTGTTAGAAATAGTCTACGTCTTCAAAAAAGAACGGTGTTAGAACATACATAATATGGCCAATATATATAATATGGTCTGTAATATCCATGGTACTTTAAAAGATTCACGTTTTGGACAGTCCAGTCATGCATGGGCCAGAAATGTGCTTGTTCTGGTAGACAGCTGAATGGGATAGAAAGAATATTACAAATGAGAGCTACAATAAAAGTCCTATTTCAGCTCCCTTGTTGACAGATGAGGAGCCCGAGGCCCAGGGTGGGAAGAAAAGCACTTGCTCGCGGCCTTCCTCTGCCTGCGTCCTATCTAACCCGGCGCAGGCTCAGCCCCTCCGCGTCAGGCGGGGTGTTGACACATTTCGTGTCTCCCTCATCCACTGAACTTCTATAATGAGGGAGGTTTGGCTAAACAAATGGAAGACTAAACAAAAAAATTAAAAGGGGATAATCATGATGTCCTTTTAAAAATGCCCTGAGTCTCCGCTCCTCTGCCTCGGACCCCCAGGTATCCTTTACCTGTGGTATTTCTTTGTAAATGGGGGAGAATCAAAACCTCAGCTTGGAGCGTGGATTTTGCCTGCTGGTCCAGGGTTTCCGTACAAGGCACAAGCCGCCCTGTCTCTTGGGTCATGTTTACTTTCCTTGTCATTTCAGCGTGACCTGTTTGGAGCTGTGAGTCGCCGAATGTATGACTGTCCCATGCTGGGTTTTCCTAAAGCTGAACCCAAGTCATGTTGGAAGTCGCTTGTGCTCTGCAGTTGGGGTTCTGTGTCCGCTGGCGGCCGGCTGCCTTGCGGGGCCCCAGCACGGGTGAGCCGGCCTTACGCTTGCTTCCCTCTTACAGTTTGCTCAGTGATTGGAGAGGGAGGAAGAAAGCGAATTCAAAGATTTGTTCTCCTCTGTGGCACGCGCGCTGAGGGTAGACTTGGAGGTGCGACGAGCAGAACGGCACTAGGGGCGATTAAGTAACTGTAGCAGAAACACAAGAAAAAATACCGCGCCCGTACCAGCTGCCTTAAAGAATGGAAAATGCCCTATGCAAAGGACACGCCATTACCGCCCCTGCCTTCTGAGCTGACCCCTCAGGATCAATAAAGATTTAGCCGCCTTAAAGAATGTGTTCTGATTTTAGCCCAAAGTATAGGTGCCTGACAAATGAATCAAATTACCATTTAAACTTGACCTCAAGAGAATTTGAAGAGGTGACCCAAGCCTTTGTACTGCACCCAGCACCTGAGTCTCCGCCCAGGGCATCGGAAGATGGACATGGACCTTGAACTCGTGGGAGCCGTCGATGCTGAAAGTCACCTGTCCACACCTAAATCTCCCATATCTAATAGAGGTGGCAGGGGGCCTCTGGGAATCTCTGCAAGTGGACCCTCTGCCTTTTAGTTTTAGGCTAGAATCTGTGGGTTTTCTGCGAGCATTGGCTTGTCTTCTTCATCACCCTTCAAGACAACCCCGTATGTGAGCTTTGCAGATCAGAGCAGTATTCCAGCCCCTCCTTTTCCCAGCAGTTAATTAAGTGATTCAGTGTTGATTAAAGGTGATTGTGTTGAGCCAGGTCCTGAGGACACGCTCAAATCAGAGAAGGGTGCTGCCTTCAGGGAGTTCGGCGTGGGGGCACAGACCTGCTGATGGGCACTTACCAAGGTGCTCTGGGACGAGGGCATGATATTGTGGTGCATGTGACCAGCCTCCCCCAGACTGGGCTTGTGAGTCCAGGAAGACTCCCGGAGGGAGTGATATCCCTGCTGAAAGGGGAAGAGTCTTGGAAAGACACAGGTGACATCTGTGTGGTGTGTGAAGCCTCTGTAGGGTGTCAGTGCTCCAGCATGGAGAGGACGTTGGGATTCCACTGTAGGTAGGCTCTCACTTGACCTGATTTCTTGGCTCGGAGCTCCCATTTTACCTATCTACCTACATATCTACCTACAATTTTAATTGTGGTAGAATGCACAGAGCGGGAATTGACTATCTTAACCATTTTTAAGTGTGCAGCTTGGGGGCATTAAGTACATTCACTTTGTTCTGCTGCCATCATTGTTACCAGTGTAGCTGTTTTCATGGAAAACTGAAACCCCGCGTCTCTTGATGCTGCGTGGGAGCTCCGGGAAGGCGTTGCGGAAGCGGTGGCAGTTGAATTGGCCTCTGAAGGACGTGTGGGTGCTTTATAGGTGGCTAAGGGGAGGGAAGGCATTTCGGATAAGACGTCCCAGCCGCGGAGCAGCGGATGGAGACTTGGCTTCATACAGACGGTTGGGGCTGGTAGTTATCAGTGTGGACTCTAGAGTCAGTCTGTGTGCGGATCTTGGCTTTGCCACCTGTCTGAGCGAGGTCGGGCAGTTTATTCTCTTTCTGTATCTAGGTTTCCTCGTTTCAAATTGGGAGTCATGATAGTACTTTCTGTATAGGATTGTTATGAGGAGTGACTGAATCGACATAGGAAGTGCTTCTTGTGGGGCTAGGTCCAGAATCCACGCTCTGTGTTAGCTACTCTGATGGCTGCTGGAATGGTAAGGGGGACGTCCAGTCCTCAGGTCTCCCTGAGCCAGGCGATCATCTGTGTGTCCGCATTTGAAGCTTGTGACTAGACATAGAAAGTTGGAGATTGGCTGCTGGTGGGTCCTGGTGAAAGAAAGGATGCAAGTATCTTCAGAGGTCTGACCTCTTAGCTTTCTTTTTGCATTCATGTGTTTGGATGTCTCAAGTTGTAGCTGATTATTTAAATCTTCTTAAAAAAAATTGGAGTCCTTTCTTAAAAATTACAGAAACCAGGGTGCCGGGGTGGCTCAGTCGGTGAAGTGCCTGCCTTCAGCTCAGGTCATGTGAGCCCCTCATCAGGCTCCCTGCTCTGCGGGGAGCCTGCTTCTGCTCACTCTCTCTGTCAAATGAATAGATAAAATCTTTAAAAAAAAATTATTGAAACAGTAGAACATGAAAAAAGTATAAGACAAAAACCTGTAATGTCACCCTCCTAAAAGAATAACTGTTTTTTTAAAAATGACAGTTACTTTATTTCTGTAGATATGGGCATAAAACTAATTATGCATACACACACAATTTCATGTATACATAATACATATAAATATATTTTTAATATATATGAATACATCTATGCATACAATTTCATATATACTTACACATATACGTACAAATGTATATTTTATAATATATACATAAATACACAATTTTGTATTTTGCTTTTTAAAATCAGTATTCTTTGGGAAGCTGTCCCTAATGTTTCAGTCTGTTCTTTTTCACTTTTTCTTATAAACGGAGACAGTTTTCCCTTACAGTCACATACTGTGACTTTGTTAGTCATTCCACTGTTCATAGTATTAGGGATGATTCTATAATGTGTATCTTTGTGGTCCTAATGTTGTTTTTCATGAAATTCTCTTTCAGTAGATTTCCAGGGTGGGGATTACTGAGTCTAAGGATTTAAGCCTTTGAGGCTCTTGACATGTAGAGCCATTTGGATCTTCACATCCACAACGGTCTAGCCTATTCCCCGTGTCCCGTTCACTGCAGTGTTCCTACCGTCTTTACAGCTCTGCTGAGGAGGTTAAAGTCACACCTTCAGCTCGCTGGAATTTGTCCTTTTTTCCCTCCTCACCAAGGGGGAAAGTCATATACTTAGTCTCCTGTCTGACTTGTCCATTTCATCTCCTTTTCTGGTTGTGTTCTTGACGTTTTCGAATACAGGTTTGAACAGTGTATTTACCATAAGTGTCAGCTTTGTGCTGGAGAAAAGTTCCGGTGCAGGGAATTTAGGAAGAG
>NW_024424786.1:2021087-2035765 GCF_017311325.1 Ursus maritimus
GGGCCAGAGCGCTTTCCCTGGGCTGCAGTAGCTAGGCCAGCAGCCTTGTGGTCGTGCTCTGGGGAGGGAGAAGGAAACACGCTGGTCATGTGCCAGCTCCGTCGGGCTCACCGTCACCAGAGCCTGGACTCCCAACGGTCTTGCTTTTCAGTTGCCTTTTGTTGTGAGCAGAAAAATCGAGCGGCTCTAACTGTGCGCTCACTTCATTCTCAGGGTGGCCTACACCTCCTGTCCTCTAAGCACCTAGTACAGGGCCAGCACACAATAGGCAATCTGTTTTCATCTGTCATGGATCAGAGGTTAGATTGCATCGTCCCTGACAGCCCTCTCCCCACTCCAGTTCCCGCACGATACAGCATCCCTGTTAAGAGATCGCTCAGCTCTTCCTTGATTACCTCCAACGATGGGAGGTTCACTGTGTCACAGAAACAGACTTTGGGCTCAAGGTGAGACGGATCTGGGTTTCAATATCTCTGACAAGTGGACAAATGACTTAATGTTTCTAAACTTCATTTTCTTCATTATGTGAATAAAGGGGATAGTAATATTACATCTCTACTTAATATAGTTGTGATGAGGATTAGGAGAAATAATAAAGTCATGACTCCTGTGCCTCATACACAGTAGTGTTAAATAAATCTTAGCCATGAATATTATTTTCAGTTACTACTACAAGGTATTTTCTTAAACTTTTGCCATTGTATTTGATATTGGGAGTCAGAAGTAGCTCCCATAGTGACTTGAAATTTGGTGTATATTCCTCCGTAGTGGAGATGTGGGCAGGCATTGTCTTTGAGCTGATTCCAGCTTGGGTCACCATCCCAGCGGCTGGGCTGGGCGGGGCTGCAACGCATCCAGGGTAGCTCTTTTTTGGTTTTCAGAGTCTGATTTACAGGCTTCTGGTTTGTTCTTCTTCCCTTTCCTGGCTGGTGTTCCTGCCCTGGCATCCGCAGGAGAAGATAGACAAAAACATTCAGAGGAAATGAAATTCTGCTCCACTTACTAGTTATCTCTTCCCTTACACAGAAAATAATTCAGGTTAGCAAAGAGAGATAAGGTAGAGATCATGCTTCCAACAGCATAGCAATACACCCAGCTCCAGAATGTTGCATTTACTGGTATTAGAGGTAAGCCGATACCAGGGCGATTGGGGAACAGGTTAGGTTGCATTTGACTCTTCTATGTATCTCTTGATTTTAGCATTTTGATATTTTCGCTTTAGTTTCCTGAGTATTATAGTTGATGATCTGAGAGTTCCTTGAAGTCCCATGTGATCTAAGCAGATAGCTTTGATCCTCGGGGAGCCAGTATCACGGGTGTTAATACTTGGTATATGGCTCTTTCGCTTATGATGTCCATCTTTGTCTAACCCAACTCACTGTGCCTGGTGGAGAATAACTTAGTGGGAACCGCTCCCTGCTAGGCATCTTGGTAAGTGCTTCTCATTAATTGTCCATTTCACTTTAAAAAATAAAATATTAAGGAATTTAATGAATTTAAGAAACAGTGCTGAAGTGGTGATAATTAAGATTTTTAAAAAAAATTTTTTATTTTAAAGATTTTATTTATTTATTTGACAGAGACAGCGAGAGAGGGAACACAAGCAAGGGGAGTGTGAGCCGGGCAGGGAGCCCGATGTGGGGCTTGATCCCAGGACCCTGGAATCATGATATGAGCCGAAGGTAGACACTTAATGGCTGAGCCACCCAGGCACCCCGATAATTAAGATTTTAACCAGTGGTCTCTGAGGGGCTGGTTGGAAGAGAGGAAGAACAAAGTCTGAAAAGCAAATCTTGAGTTGTAAGTTGTCTGTGAGCAGGAGTGATATTTAAGATATTTAATGACCCATAAGGACATCGACACAAGGGGAACCCCAGGGGGCCCCTAGCTGTGCCAGGCACTGACCTTTACTTGGATAGCAAGGAGGCCTGGGATTCTGGGAGAGGGGTGGGAGCCAAGGGGACAGGGGCATTCAGCGGGCTTGGGCCACTGACTCTTCACCAACTTGAATGAAAATATTTCAGTATTTTCAACCACCAGTGCGGTTTTCAGGTATCAGGGAGGTGCTGGTTTGGGCGGTGTGGATGGTTTTCAGGTATCAGGGAGGTGCTGGTGTGGGCGGTGTGGACGGTGCCCGTAGCATACAAATCGCTTTGACAGGCGTTCCGAGGTATTAGATGGGCCCTTCGCCTGTGGCTTCCTCTGTTGCACTGCTGAGGGGACTTCTGTTGTGCTGGCCTGATGATCTCCCGTAGGTGCTTGCAAAGCGTCACATTAGAATTTAGGGTTGTCTATTTGGAAAGCGCCAAGACCATTCCTTTGTTCAGAAAACACTACTGTGTGACAGGCACAGCCCCTGTCTTCAGGGGTCCCCAGTCTGCACCAGTGGCTTCAGTTTTTTTCCTGCCCTTGTGGAGTCCAGGAATCTGTCCTTAGGAAATGATTACAAGGATGTTTGCCGTAACAGCGAGCAGTTGGGCAAAATAGAAATGTGCGCCCATGGGGAAATAGCCAAATAACAGTATCTTTGCAACATGGAGTACTGTGCCTCTTAAAAATCACAAATGCAAAGAACATTTCCAGACTCAGGGTAATGCTGAACGTGAAGTGTTGGGTGGGCAATCACAGAACCAAAAACTCTAGGGAGTAATAATACTAAGAAAATAGTATTAATAAGAATAATGTTATTAGTGCAAGAAAGTACATCAAAATGCATTGTCAGGGGCGCCTGGGTGGCACAGCGGTTGGGCGTCTGCCTTCGGCTCAGGGCGTGATCCTGGTGTTATGGGATCGAGCCCCACGTCAGGCTCCTCTGCTGGGAGCTTGCTTCTTCCTCTCCCACTCCCCCTGCTTGTGTTCCCTCTCTCGCTGGCTGTCTCTATCTCTGTCAAATAAATAAATAAAAATCTTAAAAACAAAAACAAAAACAAAATGCATTGTCAGCACTGACTGTGAATACAGTTCATTTCCTCCCGTGTGTGTTTCTGTAGGTTCCACTTTTTTGGTCATCTGTGGGTAGGAAATTTACATTTAGAAGTGTTCCATGGATATTATGTTCTTAAAATCCAGTTTGAAGTTTTTAAAAATTAAGGTATAACCAGCGGCTGAGTATGTGGAATTCAAACGTGGAGAGACGCACGCGGAGCTCGCGCCGATCACCTTGTAAAGGCAGCTGCTGAGCTGGTGGGTTAAAAATAAGAGCCGAGGTCAGCCTCCTCCAGCCCAGGAGGCGGACCCCCCTCCTCCAGGTTTCTAGACGCTGAGGGCTCTGAGGGGCCCTGCTGGGCTCGTGGAAAAGCTCTACTTGGCTTCTCATTAATGTCCCTCCCTGAGCCGTGCGCTGCGCCGCTGGCTAACCTTGTCCGAAGGTTACCCGTGGCTCTCCGGGGCTCGGCTAATTTTAAACCCTGTCGGCCAGCACGGTGGCGTGGCATCGCACTGCGGAGACCCGAACAGCTCCCTGGGAGACACAGCTGGGGAAAGAGGAGCCGCGCCTCCGCGTTTTTCTCCTCCTCCTGTAAGTGACCAGGCACGCTGAACAAGCAAAGAGAGCTGGGCTACTAATGAGAGCTTTTATGGAAAAAAAAAAGAAAAAGAAAAAAAGAAAGGAAAATCAGGATTATTAAAGATCTTTTAGCAGTGGCAATGCCGGTTGGTAATTGCACGGTGTGCGGTGTCCTGCATGAACTGTGTGATTTCTGACAGCCTGAGGAGGAGCAAGCAGATGAGATCCTCTCTTCCGGGAATTACACTGTTTTTAAAGGCAGAATGAAACTGCTGGTAATTTCACTGTGTATGTCGTATTCTCCACTTGCAGAACTCGAAGTCAGCTGGTAATACGTTCCTTCTCTGAAGTTTTTATTGATGGGATTGGGAGCGGGTTATTTCTTAAGAGTTACAAGAAATGAAACACAGAATCTGCCTGTCTGCATGTTTACCAGCTGGTCTGCTGGCCACTAAGATGATTGTTTTCAAGTGTCCGTCCCCGCCCCCCCACCTCCTTCCCCTTTAAGCATTTGCAACAGAGCCCTGCTCCAAGCACTGCTTGCCTTATAATACTCATAACCCTGATATTTTCACACGAAACATCAATCAGTAACTGCAAAATAAGGGGATGTTGGAGAACCTTTCCTCATGAAAATGAACTTTTTTTTTTTTAAGATTGTAGAGAATCCGTTCCCCCCCATTTGGATTTTTTTTTTTTTTTTTTTTAATCTGCCTCTCTTTCAACACCTTCAGGGAATCTAACGTGCTGGGGCATTGACAGCTGAGGGTTACAATGGGAAACCCAATCCAGCTCCCCCATGGCCCAGCCTCAGGGTTTACCTGTCCATCTGGAGAAGGGCTTTTCTTATAGCTGGGTCTCTACCCACCCTCTTATAAAACAGTTGCTAGGAGCACATTAAAGAGGCATGGTCCGCGAAGTAAACCCAGATGAAAGAACAGTGGATGGAGAATCAATAATGTGTTAACTCGCTGCCGTGATTGAAGTTAACTTTGTTTGAAGGACGCAGGCTGGGTCAGCCCACATCAAGCCGGCAGTGTTCCCGCACGAGGGTAGCACGGGAGTGACCTTTGATTTCATTTTAGGAAAAAGGAAAAAAAAAAAAGTGAGTGCTTTTTATTAGCTTTTTCTTTCTTGAAGGTCTGCCCCTCCTTCCGCAGAGCTAATTAGCTGTTGTGTTTGGATTTAGTGTTGAGAAAATTAAAGCTGAGTAATATCAGGGATTTGTTGAATGGGAATACTTGTTACAACCTTCATTGACCCAAATCTGACTTTCATAAAATAAGCAAACTAAATAAGCAAACTACAAAAAAAAAAAAAAAAACCGACAAAAAACCGTACACACACACAAAAACCATCCCCCACTCTGGCCCTAAAATAACATTTTTAACAGCACGTTCAGAGCAGTTAAGTATAATATAAATATAAGCTACTCGAGATGGGACACTAAATGAATGAGTTATTGTAGGGGCTATCGTGGTGATGTGAAGAGCGTAGCTGTGAATTTAAAGTATATTTCTTAAAACCCAGTTCCTCTTTGACTCAAACTCAAGTGTCTGGTTTTTTTCTCCTGGGCTTCTCTTTCTGCACTTGCCCTGCACGCTGACTGTGCAGGCCCACTGTTATTTTGTGGTAACCTGACACTTTGGCCGGCCTCCTGCAGCCCCAGGCCCCAGGGGGAGGACTGGCTGTGAGCTGAAGAGGCTGGAGCCCCTGTCTCAGGTGGTGGGGCTGTGGCTGGGGGTCGGGGCGGGGATGCCACAGACCAGGGAGGAGGGGGCGTGTGTCATCACTTAAGACCTCGGGTTGTGACTCACTAGGTAACAGGCCCCTATCTTGAAGGGGGGCCTGCGGAGTTGCTGTTGAGCCTAGAGGCCAGCTAGTCAGGATTTTTGGAGATTAGAGGAAGGTTTTCAAGCCAGTGACTTTTTAATTTTCTTCTGTGGGTTTGATCTAGACTGTGCCTGAGGCTGTCTTTGTGATTCCTTAGACAAGGATGAATATCTTAATAGTCATAAGCATTGTATTAATATTTCATGTGAAACTAAATCAGACAATTATTTATGAAGCTGAGCTGGGGATGAGGTACAGAAATGAATGGGACAGAGTCCCTGCCTTCTGAAAACTTGTAGTGTAGCAGGGAAGGCAGATACGTAAGCAGTAATTAGTAATTATAGCTATATGCATTTGTTCAGCAATTATTTTGAGGACCTGTAATGTGTCAGGCACAGTTCTGAGACGTGTGTGCACTGAAACCCGCTAATCGAGAAGCATACAGACAATGGTAAATAATGTAATAATGACTGCCAATAATCGTGACACCTGTACTTTACATGGATCATCTCATATCTTTATAACAAGTAGCTAATACCAAGTCTCATCTGCACCAAAGTGGGGAGGGGACACTGAGACATAGCTAATAAGTGGGGAACTCAAAATTCAAACTCTTTGGTATTCCCAAACCCTAGATACTCTTTATACATATTTAACTGCTTTGCCATAGAGGCTCTCCAGAGGCATGGTGTAGCCCCTGAAACTCTAGGGGTACCCATGAGGGAAAACAGGTAGCAAACGTTTTTTGAAGTTCCAGCAACTTCTCTGGTGTTGAGAGATGTTATAGGAATGCCAAGGAACTTACTGATGAGCTGGGAGACCGTATCCTACGAGAAATCACGGTGAAGCGTGCATGTGTAGTGTTGGAAGTTTGTTGGAGGTGCTGTGGGGACACAGAAGTGACATCTCTGAGTGGAGGCAGCTGCTAAGGCTTCCCAGAGAGAGGCTGGTGGCGTTGGTCTTGAAAGGACCCATAGGTGTTTATTAGGCGAGCGGCTGGTGAGGAAAGCATCTAAACAGAGGGACCCCGGCGGCTAAAGGGGTGAAGCAGGCAGCCTGCTGTATCTGGGCGCCAGGAAGAGGTCACGTGGTTGGAATGTAGGGAACCGGACAGGCATCTGAGAGCAGGCTGCAGTTAGGTGGTTAAGGCCGTGGGTGCCCCTGTCATGCAGTGGGGTCCTGGAGCGGGTGGGCGTCTGCTGAAAGATTTTAAATGAGCACATGATAAACATCATAATTGCATTTTAGGAAAACTTCTCTGGCCAAAGAAGAGCACAAGAGAGACTTGCCAAAAAGCCATCTCCTTGGGGCTCTGATTCAGTCCTTGTAGCATCAAAACTGGGGTCGTCTTTTTAAGAAGCCATCCATGTCATCCCAACCTCCGTCCAGAGCTGGGAACTGGGCAGAACGTGGTGGTGGGGAGTGGTGGTGGTGTGAGGACACAGGCTCCCAGAAGGGCGGTAAGGTCCTGCGCGTGAGTCAGGAGCAGAGTGCGTGCGGGTGGAGGGGCGTGGAGGGCGTGCCGCTGAGGGTTGGGGGGCCAGGTGGATGTGCTCGAGATTGAGTTGCATCGGAAGGGGTGGGGGGAGCCCGGTGCTGCTGCAGCCAGGTCCCCTGAGTAGCAGCGTCCCTCTGAGGGGGCTATGCGACGGGTCCCCACACTCAGGACCTCGGAAGTCTCTTTTGGATTTTCTTTTCTTTTCTTTTCTTTTTTTAAAGGTTTTATTTATTTATTTGACAGAGAGAGAGACAGCCAGTGAGAGAGGGAACACAAGCAGGGGGAGTGGGAGAGGAAGAAGCAGGCTCCTAGTGGAGGAGCCTGATGTGGGGCTCGATCCCAGAACGCTGGGATTACGCCCTGAGCTGAAGGCAGACGCTTAACCACTGCGCCACCCAGGCGCCCCTCTTTTGGATTTTCTTGAATGCTTTTAGAGAAAGGTCCTCAGTGCAGAGAAGTGGCTTTGAATGTGTCAGTGCCAAGTATGCTCGGCGTGTGGATTTGGGGTTGTTTGGTGTCCTTTTGGGCCTTTTTGGCCTTCAAATTGACTCCTGCCCATAGAGTCACATCCGTCAGTTGGACTGACGGGGAATCAACATCAGGAAGATCCACAGATGGGAGAGCCCGAGCAGGAGGGAGGGCAGCAGTGCGATTCCGTAGGTGGAATTGGAAATGGATTCCAGTTGGATGAGTGAGAGATGAGTGGAAGGTTCGGCCTTCCTGGTTCCTCCACCAGGGTTAACAGACTGCGTTGGAGGAAGAAGAGATCCTGGAAGGAAACACAAACCTCTGAAGAGACTCCTCCTGTGTGTTGGGAGGTGCGGAAATGTCGACTGGATCGAATTGTAGCCTTTTGCCTTTCTTCCTTGATATGGGGAACTCGTACTGGCGGGGTGGGAGGGGGAGGGAGGAGTCTGGTGACGGTCTGCTCTCCTTCAGGCACCCTAGAGCCTGCGAAGTGAAGGCACAGGGAGGCCTGATTCCAGAAGTGGGTACTTCAGCCTGCCGTTCTCTTTGCCTCGGGGCCTTGCCCCGCTGTGTGCCCTTCAGGTGTTTGCAGACTGCTTAGAGTGGGTGCGGTGCACACAGTAGGTGCTCGTGTTTGTTTATGTATTTATTTATTTTTGAATGAGTGGCTTATTGTCTAAAGGGGGAACAGTACTCTCTTATCCTGGCCAGTTTCTAGCCAAAGTGCCAAGATTAATAATCCAGCTGAAGTTGAACGGTATAAATTTGGAGGGCGGGGATGGGGGCAAGGGTGAGGCTTTGATTGATCTCCGAATTTGCATCCCTTCCAGCATAAGACCTGTTTTGCAGCTGCCCTGTCACTGTGTCCTCATTAAGTGGCAGATTGTGTTTCTCATTTGAAGAGTGGGGGCTCCATGGTATCTGTCTTTGGGAACCAGTGGGCATTTGGGAACAACCAGGGTATGTCTTTGGTCAGTGTATACATTTGCGCGCGTCGCCGTTGGCTGGCGTTTGCATGTTGGTCGTTGTCAGATGCGTGTGTCTCCGTGAGAGCACAGGAGTCCGGTCCCCGTGCCGGTTCAGGGCTGACTGTGCCATCAGCACACAGCCCTCTTTGGGGAGCAGGGGAGTAATGGAGGGTGCTTGAAGACAAAGTCTGATGTTGTCTGGCAGCTCCACGCTGTTGAAAAAAACACGTCCGTGTACGCTGTCTCTAAAACACCTCTGCAAAGTTGGACTGCTTAAGGGATGTGTCCCAGTGCAACACTTGACTTTATCTGGAGGACTGCTCTGGCTTTGGACCACACTGAAAAGTGCTTTTGATGCAAAAATTCTGAGTTCAGGTTTATAGAGTGTTCTGTTCTTCATCCTTCACACTCCCAGATAGGTGCGCACATACCTTCCGGAGCTGCCGGCACGCTCGTGGTGGCCCTGGCCTTGCCGTGTTGGCCATGGTGCGCGACGGCCCAGAGCTGCTCTCCTGGCACAGGAGGGGCCCTGTGTGAAATGGCTCAGCTTGCCCAACCTTTCTGCTTTCTGGCTTTGTCCTTTCATCAGCACATCCCATCCGCTGACCCTCTTCTCCAAACAGGGCCCCCTGAGCCCTTCTGATGGGCCTGGGAAGTCATATTTAGGCCTCAGGACCAGCCTGGACCTCCCCTCCTGTGAGGCCCCTGACCGGAGAGGCAGGATCAGCTCTCATGTCTGTGCCCCAACAGCACTTTGGCCATCCCTCCTTTGACATTCTGCATTCATTCACTTGCTCATTCATTCATTCATTCATTCACCCGTGGATCCATTTTTTCAGACATCCACTCAGTCATTTTGGGGGAGCGATGACTGTGTGCCAGGCATTCTGTTAAATGCCAAGGATAGGGAAATGACTAAAGGCTTGGACCTAAGCCTTGAAGCTCCACAGACCTGCAGAGGTGGCAGGCACGTAAATCATTCCTGTGCAGCGAGTGAGGTAAGTTCTTTTGTCCTGGTGAGCAAAAGTCCTTTCTGCAGAAACCGAGGGAGGGGAGAGCAGGCTTCCTAGAGGAGGGGCTGGAAGTCAGGACAGAGAGGGAACTTCAGTATCTGTCTCCCAGCTGGAAGGCTGCTCCTTGAGGGCAGGGAGGGTGGCCTATTTATTTCTCTCCGTTTCTGTAGTGCCTTGCGTGTGGTGGCAGACGGGAGTGGATGATTAGAAAACAGAAACAATCTCCCCTTTGTGTTTCTACACTCTTGTCTCAGGATGGATTTAAGGCAACTTGCAAGGCTGTGAAATAGCATAAATTAAAAGTAGGAAACCTCAGGAAAGAAGGGGATGGAGGTGGAGGTAGAGATCTGAAATGGATTTGGGAACGAAACCAAACTTGCTGACCAAAATAACGTCCGTGCTTTCTCTCAGGGGCCTGCCAGTGTGGCTCGGAGCACTTGGCGGCCAGTGAGTAAAGCCAAGGCTTAGTCGGTTGACCACAAGGTAAAAAAAAACAAACAAACAAAAAAACAAAAAAAATGCACGGTGTCTTGTTATCGAACTTTCCTTTGGGATCTTTGTAAAGACCACTCTGTGAAATGTGGTGAAGGTCATCTTCGACTTCTTGGAGTAAATCCAGTGACTAATTCATAGGATGTTTCTTTGTATGCCGATGGCATCACATAAAAGCATAATTCAGTAAATGTGATTTATTCCAGGGCTCCTGGAATAAACTTTTTCCCTAAGGTAACTGTGGAATCGGAAAGGTTGGTTGTAGCCACTCTTTTGTGGTGTTTACTTTTATCCAGTCTCCTACTGCCACCTGCCACTGTCCGAGGTGCTAGAGGGCTCAGGGGCTCAAGTTCTGCTTCCAGGGAGTTTTAGGGTCATGTTTTGGTACTCAAGATACTCCTGTATGATGTGGGATGAGACTATATGCCCAGATCCCTTAGAAATGGCCACACCCAACACCCACACAAAAAGCGATATCCTGATTTTCGATGGTTGAGAGGCTGGAAAGGAAAAAATGCATTGTGATGAATTGTGTCCTTGGTTACCCAAAGGTGACAGGGAAGAGTAGTTTTTTCTACTGGATACACTGGGACCTAGATTTTGGTGGCGGTGGTGGTGGTGGTGGTGGTTCTCCTCCTCCTCCTCCTTTTTTTTTTTTTTTTTTATTTAAGATTTTATTTATTTACTTAGGGGGAGAGAGAGGGAGTGCGAGAGGAGGGGGAAGGCAGAGGGAGACGGAGAGAGAATCTCAAGCAGGCTCCATGCTGAACCTCGATCTCACGACCCCAGGATCACGACCTGAGCTGAAATCAGGAGTCAGTAGCTTAACCAACTGAGCCACCCAGGCGCCCTGATCTTGGATCTTCTAATGCCAGTGCCAGTGAGATTCATGTGGGTCTGTTGGGTCTTTAGACAGCATACGGATGCCAGTGTACCCAGGACAAGAACTGGAGCAGAGGTTGGACTTCACAGTTCAGCCCTTTCAAATGCCAGCTTGCTTCAGGTGTTCTGTTGATTGACTTAGGACCTAGTCCGAAGTGAACTGTGCGTTTACCTATCGCTTCTGTCTCCTTGCCAGCTTGTAAATAACCCAGGGTGGACGTAGGCACGGCCAGAGTGAGAGAAGCACCCCAGTCATAGGAGCCAGAGAAGGTGGCCTGGGACCATCTCTGTGTGTGGACCAGGGAGGGCTGGTCCTGATGCAATCGAATGAGAACTCCCAGTCAGCCGGAGGATCTGCATCTGGGCAGGTCAGCTGTGGGGACTCGGAGTCAGCCCAGAGCCAACCTATCATTAAGTTGGCTGGCAACAAGCTGTGTAACACCGAGCGAGTCCCCACGGCCTTTTGTAAGAAGGATGACACCCCAGTCATGACCCACAGACTCGGCACCCAGGGAACAGCACTCCGACTGTATTTGTAAGCACTCCTCCCTGGTAGGGGGTTGAGAATGACCCTTTTGAAATATTTGTCTTTGGGTTTGGCCAAGCACAGTGTATGTCTTTACCTGCCATGTTGGTATCTTTTTAAAAATAGAAACTGTCTACTCTTGATTTTTAAATTTGTACTCATT
Organism: Ursus maritimus; assembly: GCF_017311325.1. NCBI lineage: Eukaryota > Metazoa > Chordata > Mammalia > Carnivora > Ursidae > Ursus > Ursus maritimus. The sequence continues at coordinate 2,032,436 of NW_024424786.1, forward strand.
GTCATCTAAGACGAGAAGGTATCACGATAATCTGCAGGTGAACCTCATGAACTAAGAAAGTATCGCTATCCGTAACTTAGTGATTAAGGAGTATTCTTTTCCTGGGGTTTGTTTCCTTTGTTTTGAATAAGCATTATGATTGGCAGGTCTGCCTTAAATATATGTTCACTCTATGGACCTGGAATTGAGGGGTTGGTTTCGGGGCTTTCTTTGACTGTTACCCTGAGTAAGGTCCTACGAGTTTTCCATTTGAATGCCGCCTGGCAGCTGCTTACACTAACTCTTAGAGCAGCAAAGAAACTTCTGTTTCTGGCTAATGTGTTAAGTAGTCTACCTCCCGGGGATCCACGACCCAGGCCTCTGGTCATGCCATCCGCTGGTGCTTCCCAGGTGAGTGCCCTGTCTTGCTATCAGGTCTTCACTTGGGAGTGGTCAGATTGGATAGACTGCCTGGCCCCGAGTCTGTGGCCGAGTTCTTGTGAAGGCGTCTTCTGATGAAACAGAGCAGTGATTAGCTAGCCTGGTGGTGATGGTGGCAGAAAGGAAGAGGCAGAAATTTCTCTTCTCAGGGGCTAACAGATTCCTTAAGGGGGTGGGGAACGTGGTTCCCCTAAATGCTGGTAACACAGAGCTGCATAGCATGAAATCAAGCAAAGCCTTTCTTAAACCGTCACCTGGGCAAGTACTTAGCGCTGATGGAGCGGGAGTATTCATCGGGGAATCTCAGGAGGGTAATGCCAAAGGCCTCTCACGGGGTGCTCAGCATCCGGGTCTTGGTGAAGAGGTGTTGGCTTGTTGATGGATCCTGTTGATATGGAAGTGATTTTTGAAAATGAGAAGGAGTAATTATCCACTCCTTCCTGCTGAAATTAGAACCTGTTGGCAGTTGGAATTTATGACACCAGGGCTCACTGACTGCCACCAGCTTTATGGCAGACATGGCCTCCGTTCTCAGTGTTGGCATTCCCTGAACATTCTGCGCTGACAATGACTTATATTCTGCAGTTCCGTTTCTTTGGAGGCTGCCTCCCAAATCCAGGCCGTCAGTCCTGTATTTCTCAGGCCACTCGTTGGCAGGTTTGGCTACTGTCTGAAATGACAGGGAACTAGTAACTTGCCTCACTTTACATATGCAAAAGCAATGAACCATCATTAGTGCCTGACATTCCTCCCAGCTACCCGGGGAGGTGAGTCAGTATCATCACTATTCATTAGGAATTAATTAGACTGTGCTTGAGGGTGTCAGTTGCAGACCGAGCTGAGCATTCAGTACTGCCTTTGAAATCCAGGCTCCAGCTCACTGTGCGGTGAGAGTGTGTGTACTTGCGTCTGCTAATCCCATGGACGGTGCATTCAAGCTGACGGAATGACTCCTGGATTCCAAATTTGTTTAGTATATGACTTTTGTCAGCTTATTTAGGCCTCTGGACCTCATAAGGTGGAGATAATACCCAATGGGAATAGTACAATGATTAAAGATGTGTTAGATGAAAGCTTCTGGCGTAGTGCTTGAAATATCGTTTATTGGGAAAAGGTTGAATTTGGATTTGATGTACCAGTTCACTTTGGAAGTAAAGCGTCATTTTTCCTACTCTTTATTGGAGGGCAGCTTTTTTCTTATAAGAAAAATTTGGCTTTCACTAAGATCAGAGTGACTTTAGAGCCATCAAACGTGTGGTCGAGTTGTCTACTACAAATGTCGTTTCAACCATGTGATTCTTTTCTTTAAATGGCTCACGCTGTTGCCTATGTCCACATTCTTCTGAGCTTGAGGAAATCTTTCTTCGTTTTCCTTTTAGTGTCACGACCTGTGTTGCCTTTTTCATTCACCTACTCACTCAAATTTGCTTTGTTACCATTTGTCGCCTCTTCAGATTTCTTCCTTGGCCACCTCTTTGGCTTCTGGCCTTCAGACCCTCCACCACTTTGCCTCCCTTATAGCTTTTCTTACAGCTGTCATCGTCTGATTCTGTTTTCTCTAGGGGCCAAAAGAAAAAAGAAAGAAGGTGAAATGTTGTATCTAGAAAATTATGCTTCCACTCAAGATAATGTTTGTTTGTCAAAGCAGAGGGTCCTAGAGGACCCAAACCATAGTTGTGTCTTTTTCTTTTAAAGATTTATTTGAGAGAGAGAGAGAGAGAGAGAGAGAAGGCACATGAAGGCACAGGGTGGGAGGAGCAGAGGGAGGGGGCGAGAGGGGGGGGAAGTCTCCAGCAGACTCCCTGCTAAGCGCAGAGCCTGACACAGCTCAATGCTGTGACCCCCAGATCATGACCTGAACTGAAATCAAGAGTCGGCGCTTAACCGACTGAGCCACCCGGGTGCCCCCATATTTGTGCCTTTAACACAGAAGGACTGTTGTTTGTAATTGTGATTACTAAATAAGAAATTGGATCAGACAGCCAACCTCTTGGTCATCTAAACTGTGCCCGGCTTAAGTCTGTCCTCTTACATCTTCCTAATTTGGTAATTTTCTTTGGGACTCTTCTCATCAGAACCTGGACCAGAGTCAGGGTGAGGGTTGGGAAAGGGGCTGAAACTCTTGCCCTTCTCATGGGAAGCTTGGGTGGTAAATTCACTCACGATGATGTCAGAGAATGTTCACGTCATCTGGTTGTTGGTTCATTCTTCCATTGAGCATTATTCCAGGTACTCTGCCAGCCCTGGGGATACCATGGTCCCTGCCCTCAAGGAGACAGGGGTTTGGGTGGGGTGCAGTAACAAATCAGCGTACTAAGTTTTATTATAGGTAGAGTGTACGGGAACACAAGGTGATGATGAATGACTTAGTTGGCCCCCATCAGTGTTAATGATGGAAACTGAGGCATGTGGGGGTCGACAAGTGCTGTGTGGTCCTGGGCTACTCAGGTAGAGACAGAATTCCTAATGCCTAGTCCAGCCCTTTTCTGATTGCCTCATAGGCTGTGGAGACATTGGCTGAAAGAAGCCGTATGGATTTTGTGTGACCCCCATGTTCGGTGGTGTGTCATTAATCACGAGGGTTAGTTAAAGCTAACCCTTTTATTTAAGAGCTCTTAAATCACCTATAAGTGGGTGAGATGCTGACATTATGAGAGACCCACAAGAATTAAGATGAAGGGAGCAGCAGATTCCTGTCCCCTCTGTCACACCCCTTGTGAGTACGTCCCTCGAATGGAGTTGCCTGCATTGGACTGCCTCACCCCCTTCTTCCCTCAGAATTTTATATTAAAATGTGTATTGGACAAATATACATATGATGTCATTTCACTGTCATCATGTCACCTCTCTTCAGTGGGTAATTTTGAAAGAATGATCCATTTAGGGAGTATAGCTATTGGGGCAGTGAGC